>NW_010972437.1:18439778-18440105 GCF_000737465.1 Haliaeetus leucocephalus | reverse complement strand
GTCTAGGTTTGCTTTTTGTCTTTTTTTTTTTTGTTTCCTTTTTCTCCTTCTTTCAGCTTTTGCTCGCCTCGAAAGGGGGAATTCGCACCGCGATCCGCGGGAGCGCAAAAAGAGAGGGGGAGGGAAGGAGGGGGGGAAAGGGAGAAAAGCCTGCAGGGGTTGCACAGCCTACAGGTTGCAAGGGGAGGCGTGGAGGAGCAGGGGGGTTTGGGGAGGTGGGACGGCGATTTCACACACACGCACACACACACTCTTCCCAAAGGGCTGGGAGGAGGCAGGTTGGGAAGGGAGCAAAGTTCCTTGAAAACCAGTGTCCTGCTATTAATG
>NW_010972437.1:18002803-18439768 GCF_000737465.1 Haliaeetus leucocephalus | reverse complement strand
GGGGGGGGTGGTGGGGAGGGGGAAACGCAGGAGAAGGAAGAGGGGATGCAAAGCTCCCCTTCCCTCTCTCTTCTTCTGCAGGAGGAGAAAAAGTCTCTCCCGACGCAGCGAGCTGCTGGGAAGCTTGGTATGAAGCAAAGTTGTGTTTCGATCGGCTCTGTTCAACCCTCCCGCTTTCCTCTTCCAAGATTTGCAAAGGCAAAAAAAGCGGAGAAAAAAAAAAGCCAAAAAAAGGCAAAAAAAAAAAGGCAAAAAAAGAAAAAGGTTTTCTGCAAAGTTGGAGTGTTTTGTTGCAAAGTCTGCAGAGGAGCGGTAAAAAACAGGGGGAAGGGGGGAAAAAAAAAAGAGAGAAAAAAAAAATCCACTTTGTAGATCTCCCAACACTTTTCCCCTGGAGAAGTTTCTAAAGAGACTGAATACTGCAGAACAGGCTGTCTTTTAAATAGACTGCCTCTGGCTGCCTGCCAGCCCCTAGCTGCAATTTGAGATCCCAATGACACCTCAGCTTGACTAGGTGCCAGCAGCGCGGGCCCTATCAGTGCACACTCGAGCCGGTGGGGGTGGGGTGCACAGCTTCTGACTTCTGGGCTTCAAACCCCGGGCAGTGATCAAGGATAATATTATGAGGAGAGACAAGGGGAAGGAGGAGGGGGAAGGGGAAGCCGAGGATGGGGAGAGGAGGGGCGCGGGGGGGGGGGGGGGGGGGGGGGTGGTGTCAGATCTTCGTGGCTTTAGCAAAAGAGAAAAAAAAAAAAAAGAGAGAAAAGTGGTTGCAATTGGGTTGCACGGCAGCCTGGACTGCAGGGAGTCTGGGAGGGAGAGGTCAGGGCTCTGAGTTAGGGGAGGAGGCGGGGGGATTGAGTTAGCAGGGCCTGATCCTGCACGCTGTACCCTGTGCTGGTGGGGCAGGGACCCCCATCCGCTGCCCGGGCAGCTGGCGGGCTGGAGACCCTCAGAGCGGGGAGCCGGTGCACACACCTTACCCGTCAGCTCCAAAGGTGAGCGCAGGAGGGAGATGGCTGGATGCACGCCAAGGAGCCGTTCTCGCCCGCCCTGGTCCGGGAAGGAGCCTTTGTGCGTGCAGGGTGCCCAGCTCTCCTCTCCTGCCCCTCTGCCCCTGGGTGAGGTGTAAAACCGCAGCAAGGCTTTGCCCAGTGCCAGGGAGCGCCCCTGACACCCCCAAACAGCAAGGGTTAACGCAGCCGGACAGCGAGCAGGAGGGAGGGCTGGGCTGCTTGTAAGAACTGTGTTAGATTCCTCTTTGGAAAAGTTCGCTGTTGCTTAGGGCATGCCAGAATACAAGCGGAATTTTGCCATGTGAAGTCCGATTTGCACGTTTTAGCTCATTCTTCTTCTGCCTCTTGCCCTGCACAAAGTGGGGAGGGAGAAGACAAAAAAAAAAAAAAAAAAGGCGCTTTGCAATGCTCATCCTCTGTCCCAGACAGCTTGGGGTTTGTTGTCTTTTGTTCCACCGCTGCATTCCTAAGGGTTGCAGCTCTCCGGGCCGTGGTCCTTCGCACTTGCCTCCCTTAGTGCTCATTCATTGCTAGGAGCAGGGAAGCTGGAAGCGTGGGCAAGGGAATCTCCAAAATTGCAGTGTGCAGCCCCGTGGCCCGCCCAGGCAGCTGTGTGCCGGGATGTTACACCTGGAGCAGAAGGATGAGCTGAAGCCGGCCGGGAGGAATGGCTGAGCCAAGGGGTGGGAGTTCACTCAGGAGCGCAAGCACAGGGTTATCTACCAGAGGAGTGGGAAATAAAAAGGGATCAGCCAGTTCTGGGTGAGGTTTACGTGTGATTCAAGTCAACCCCCCCCCTTCCACATATGCACACACTCCTCCAAACCTCATATTTCCCCGGTTTCTTTTTAGATCAGTCATCTATGCAGCTGCATTGCATGGGTTTTGCCACTAGAATGCACCCTTATCTATGGTAAGAGGACGGATGGTTGCTTAAAAGCGTTAACTCCTTCTTCTCCAAAATTTCCATGCTTAAGGTTTTTTTTTTTGCTCCTCTCAGGTGTTCCTTGTTTTACTGCCTTCCTACCCCATGTGGACTCTGTAGTAAAGATCAACTCCCTCCTGTTCTTCCCCCCTGCCCTTCAAAGAAGAAAGCCACATTTCTAACCTTTTTTTTTTTTAAGCTTTTCTTTCTACCAAGAGGTTTTCCAGAGGTTTTATTTAACACTACCTGAATCTCTGCTTAGATCACAGTTAACTGTAAAAAAATAGGCACCCTTAAGGTAAGAAAAGCAACCCCCTAGGATTTTGTCTAGAAGTGTTTTAAAACAGTTTCTTCAGTTGACACGACTTTTACAGCATATTAATTGCATCCTGCCGCTGATTTTTATGAGAATCTGCCGCTGGTCTGAATGGGTGCTTTGCAGGAAATAGCACGAGGCAGAGAGCGAGCACTGTTCACGTGGAGATCTGGAAGCACTTTGTGAGAGAGTTTAGGGCAGGAGAGAATTTGCTTTCCTCATTCTCTCCTACACCCCTTAAGAAACAGTGTGCCTCAGATATTAATACCTGGTACAGAGACAGCAAGAGTATCTAGAGGGGCGGAGGAGAGGTTTCACTCCCACTCCAGCCTGCGAGACACAAAATGGTGAGGCGTGTAGAGAACTGCCTCCATCGAGCCTAACTGCAAGCCCTGGCATAGGAGGCTTGAGCACGGCTGGATTGCCATGGGGCAGAGATCATGCGAGGGATCCCTGGGGAAGCTGCTCTAATTCAGGGCTCTCCGGGAACTCTCTCCTGGGCTTTCAGAGCAGGCCAAAATGCAGGTGGTGTGAAGTTGTCTTGCGGCCACCCTCTTTTCACTTCTATGCTGCGCCGCGAGGACATTCATCCACAAAACCGTGCCTGGAAACTGAGTCATATCCTCAACCAGAAGATGACAAGATTTTAGCCGTGAGATGTGCCCTGATGGCAGGTTTTCTCCCACATTCTGAAAGTGGTCTCAGCCATGGGGATCTTGGGGCTACCACCCGTGTTGAACCCCTGAGCCCAGCAGCCGGGATGGAGTGGCAGATGACCACCTGGTGTGTGCCGTCCATGCTCCTCACAGGGGCTGTCTTTTTGGCACCTTTTGCTGACACCAAAAAAACCCCACTACCCTGGGAAAGTAAGACAGCAGTGGGGCAATGTGCAGCACACGGCTGGTCACGAGCTGTAGGAGATTCTGCAGCTAAAAAGATCACGTTTCTCCTGGCTTGTGCTTTTCCAAGGGAGATCACAATCACGTTTTATGTTTATAAGAAAGACATGCTTTCTTTTTGGGGGGGGGTGAACAGAGAGCATCCAGAGGAAACCAAGGTTTCTGTTAGCGTCTTCTAATATACTTTGTTGCTATAGGCTTCATGTGTTACATATGGCTCTGTTGCAAAAAAGAGAAATAATTATTTGGAAAGCAGTTACTGTTCTTTACATCTCAGATACGTCACACTTTGTTACGATACTCTCTGTAATGTGCCAAAGCACTGACTTTCCTGGGTATGATAAAGAGGATGGAACACATGCTTTAATCAGTTTGGGCTAATCTGTGTGTTTTGGAGGCACTTAGAACATCAAACAAGTTCAGGCAATCTAGAAAGATTAAGAACTGAATCAGAGATACGAGAGTGAGATTTTTTTTTTTTCTCCCTCCAAAACCACTGTCCAGTTTGTGTAGATCTGGATTTCATTAGCAAAAAAACGCTTATACAGGAGAATGTATATTTTTTTTTTCATGTGCAAGTACTAGAAGACACCAACAGGCTGTGAAATCAGGTGCCTGAAGCATCGTTATGAAAAAAAGCCAATACTTCATCCTTGGAGGGAAAATGACAAGTGACAAAAGTGGAACTGATGGGGCAAGTCTGTGCAGAAAGGAAAGATGAGCAACAGCAGGCGGTGCGGATATCAACACAATATTTCACTTTGCATGGAGACTGGGTTGAATGTCAGAAGCAAAATGTGATTTCTTCCCAAGATATTTGTCCTTCCTTTGGACAGTGCCTTTCTGCTTGTGATGATAACCCCAACAAGTGTTCACAGCTTCATGCTGGGAGCCCCTTTCCAGCAGGAGTGAGCAGCCCGTCCTGCAGCGGTGAGTGTAGTAGAGCTAGCGAGGGCTAGGTGGCATACTGGATACGTTGGAGAGTCACCTCCAAGGACTTCCACATCCAGCAAGGGCTAGGCTGAATGAAATTATCTCTTTGCAAGCAGCTTTCTGTGTCATTAAAAAAACAAAGCAACCGATGCTTCCAGTGAAGACAGCATCAATGTTTTGCTTTCTAACATGCCTCATGGGGGTATCAATTTTAAACCGCTTGTAGAAATGGAGTCTCTCCTCACCAGATCAGCGCCTGGGTGTTCTGCAGGGCTGTGTTGGCTCTGTTTCACATTATCAAGGCTTGGCTGCCAAGATTTCCAGCGGTGACTGGTGACTGGGGTGCCTCCATCTCCCTGTGGCCCACCTGAGTCAGCTTGCAAGGTGGGGGGATTTGGTGAGGGACATCAGATCCTGAGCATCAGGAGGTCCTCAGAGTCTTTCACAAGGACCAAAGCATAAAGGCTGTACTGGATGTTTAAATGATAGAGGCAGAAATGGCTCAGGGGACAAATTCCTCTTGCCTGAGCACAGACGAAATTAGTTTCTTTTGCTAATGGGGAAAGACAGATGTTTCATCATGAGCAGACAACAGAGGTTCCCCTTTGCACCTTCCCGGCCAGAGCGGAGAGCAGAGGTCATTGCATTGCTGGTGGCTCTCGAAGGACCTGAGAGTGGTCCCCGGGTGTGGGGCGAGCGGCTCAGTGTCCCTCCCAGCACACACATGAGGTCCAGCAACGAGTGGGTGCTGCAACTCTCACACCCCCCCTGGCCACATGTGCCACGGGCATGGGCTGCATATGGGGTCATGCTTCCCTGGGGCATCAGGAAAGTGCAGTCCAGCTCTGGGGAGGAGGCTGGCCCTCTTCCAGAGATGCTGGATGGCCGGGGATGAATTGCAAAAGCAGCTTCATTTTCCCCTCTCTGTGCAACAGGGCTGATGAGGCTTCTGTATCTCAGAGGGGACTGGGTGGGCTTAAAGGGCTGTCTTTGAAAGTGGTTGGAGATCTTGTCGAGGTGCTCTGCAAGCTGGAAATATCCCTGTGATGTGCTCGCTTTCCACCTCTACCTTCCCCCGCTCCATGCTGCCCACATTCTTTTTTTGTTATTAATTGTTTTAGATTCAGACAATGCCTCTCCTTTGGCCTCAGGCAGACTGAATCACTAAAACAATTTAACGCACATCTGCTGAGGCAGCAAAACCCAGTATCTCTCTCTTTTTTTTCTCTCTCTTTCTCTGCCTCTCCAGTATCACAGTCAAAAGGTGACTGAGACACAAAGTAGATCTGGAATTGGCTGAAAAGGGAAAGTGCTCCCAGCTGAAGTGCAGAAAACACCTGCATCTAATAAAAACAAATGAGAAACATCATCAATAACCAGAAGAAAAAATGGTGTAAATAAAAGGAAGAGTATAAATTCAGATGGTCTCTGGGAAACTTGAACAGATGCCCCAGCCTGCTGTCTCCTGGAGGTATTGTCTAATTATTTACCTTGTAGCACAATAAAATACAGGGGGTTGCCGTGTCTCTCTGGCACAGACTAAGGACCTTTAGAAACCTTGCTGTGCAGTGAGATGCCATGGTGATGGGTGACCCAGAAATACAATGGATTGTTGCTGTGGTGGGAGAGGGGTGTCTCCTGGAAGAAGCAGTTGTCCTCAGAAGGACGGTCCTTTCTGCCCTTGTAAGGTTTTGCAGGTTCTGCTGTGAGCATTAGGATAATGATTTAGGGTAAAAAATATGCTTGGAGTTGACCGAGAATCCAGAGGTCCCATACAGGGTGTGCTGGGTGTGACGTGGGATGCCCTTCGCCTCTGTGATCACATACCTGCTGCCTGGCCCTGCGAAGCAGCAGTAAGCAGTGCTTTACCTGGAGGAGATGACTCCTGACTGTGACCATCACCTCCCTCCAAGCCTGCTGTGCACGTTCATTCCTGAACCTTTGCACAGCAACCGAGGAGTTGGCATGAAAATAACCTCTTGCACCCTGCTGATTTTATTTTTTCTTTTTTTGTCTTTCAACCACTCTGGATTCCCTCCTGCTCTATGCATGAGCCAAGATGGATTTGGGCTTTTCATCTCCTTTTGTATTGCCACGTGTCTGGAAATGTTCTTGCCTGAATTGATATCACCACCAGCAATACACCAAAACCCCTCTCCAAAGGGCAGGGAGGTGTAATTTTCATGGAGAGCCCCATGGGTGGGTGTCTGGCTGCACCACTGACAGGAGTGGGTATGGATGGTTTGGAGGCTTTCTAGAGATGAGGAGACATAACCTCTACAGCCTGACTCTACAGAGCACTCAGAAACCAGGCTGTCATTTCTGCTGAGGTGCCACAGAAGTTCCCAGGGACTACTCTGGGATTTGGGAATGGGAAAAACTGACTGTTTCCATTTATAGTCCTTTTGACTAAGGAAAACTCTCCTTTCTCCTCCCTTTGACTATCACACCTCGATTTCTTGCAGAGCTTTCTGCTGGCCTCCTTCATTAAATACCCACAATGAGTAGAGCAATCGTGTCATTCAAAGGACAATTAAGCTCCTCACCAATCTAATCCAGGCTGCGGCTTAGACCCTCAGCTTCCCCGTTGTGAAAGGAAAATATGCTGTCTCCATCCTGTCCCAGACACATGCATGAAGCCCCATCCCTGAAGGTCTGCAGAGCGCTGTAAGTTCAGGAATGCGTGTAGCATTTCAGGGTCCTGCTGAGACACCGAGGACAACAGGTTCTGTGATGGGGATGCAGGCTCATGCGAGACTGGATGGAGATAGACCCAAACCGGAGGGGCCCTTAAACACTGCTTGGATACGTCCTTTTCTTAGCCACCAATAACTGGCCTGGATGTGGGCTCATGATTATATCCCTGAAGTAATTCCCTGGACTTCCCTTTACCCCCACTCTGTAATTATTCATAGTTATTCTCTAATGGCTGTCCTGCCACTTGTTTTCTTTCTGGCTTTCTTCTTCTTCCGAGTAATGAAAACACATCAATGGCCTTTCTCCAAGAACAGTTATTAAAGCAATCACCCCTGCCTATCCCCCCTCCCCTTGTTTAAAGCCTATCAAGCTCCATTGGATTTGTGGCCAGAGTTTGCATCAAATTACTATTTTGGGGTTGCCAAAAAAAGCACAACCAGAAAGTTTGGAGGTGAGGGGGGAAGAAGAAGAGAGAGAGAAAGTTATAATCTTCCCAGATCACTATTAATTACATTTACAATGATTACACTTTTCCGGACGCTTACACTGCTGACAAGCAGGAGGATCAGCTCTTGCAGGGGAACCTGTGTGTGCATTTCGGCCTTTGCTTTTCCTCTAGAACAAGTCCTTTGTGACTCGCAGCTGCTGCTGGGACACCTCTGTCCCCAGTGGGATGGAGAGGACAATGTGCATGTGCAGGGAGGGCAGATGGTTTCATACCCTTGATGGCAGATCTTGCTCCTGCAAATGGGTCCTAGCTTGGCTTGCCAATTTGCCGCTTCCTCTGAGGCCAAATTTCAGTGACATGTTTCGTTAACCCAATCCTCTGGCAGTCTGGAGCATGGCAGAGGCAGGGTGCAGGATGCAGGACTGGGAGTCACTGTCTAAAGATGTTACTCAAGGCAAAGAAGAATTAAGGGATGCCGTCTCCTGGCTATGGGCTGAGCTGTGCTTCATTCAGACCTCCTGGGAGCATGCCTTTGTGTGGATGGGTCTAAGGGATAAACACAGTGATTCGGAGCAGCCCCTGCGAGTCAGACCGTTACTGATTTATCCAGATGGGTGTAACAATTAGGGAAGAGAGCAGAGATGTCAAAAGGCACTTGGCTTTCCTCCAAGCAGCCCCTTCTTCTGGTGCCTCTTTCTGAGGCCACTGTCCTCCCTGGTCTCCTGCAGTGCTGAGATCCCTGGCAAGTCTCCCCCTTGCACCATGGCCCAAGTTATTATCTCCTCTCATTGCCTGTGCTTGACATTTCCTGCTTGGAACCCCCTCTCCTATCCTAAGCCAGAGGTGTGGGGACCCAAATACTCATCAGAAGCAAAACCTCAAAGGCATTAAAATAACATGTTTTGTCATTGACCCAGTTATCTGCATTTTCAGAGCTGTCTCACTTCAGACCCATCAAAAGCTTTGGATCCCACATATTCTCACCTGTAATGTGATATATTTTATGCCTTATACCAAATGCCCTCCCTAAAACTGCTTATCACGCAGACCACTCAGTGAAGAGCAGAAACACCCACTTACCGGTGGGGAAACATTTTTATACAACATTCACTTCATCTCCAGCCTGTGAATCCTGATCCTCAAGGGTAAGTTAAAATAATACTGACTCTTGAACTAAAATTCATAACTCTCCTGGCTGTGACAAATCACAGCCTCAACAAGAGATATTTGTTTTATGGCATATTACAGCTTCCCTTACAATTTACCTGTCCCCCAGGATCCTAAAGGCAATAATTATCTGTCTGTCTGCCCAGGACCAACAGCCTTCCTGCCTCCCCTTCTCCATCATCCTCCTCTGCTCTCCAGTTACCGGCTCCCTTGACATAGACAGGCATAGTCATCACAGCAGAGAGCCCCGGGTGGTGTTTGTAAGCCAGGGACAGATCTCCCTGGCACTCCTGACAAATGGCTTGCGGCGATGGTCCCCCTTGTTGTCCTGCTTGTGTGGTAGTAGCAAAAGTACATAGAGCAAGAGCTGTAGGGCCCCGCTACCAGTCTGCTACCCTAACTCCCTTGCCTCGTTGGTGAGGGGAGGCGTTTTCGCCCTGTGAACAAGACATCCTTTCCCTTGCACTTTGTTTTCCCTAGGAAGCATCCTGACTCCCATTTCTGCCCTGCTGGCCCTCCCAGAAGAGTGGAGCATCGCTCACAGATGACCCAACAAGAGTCCTTGCCACTCTCTGATGTACAGCCCGGGGACACACTGGTCCATAGGGTTGAGACTGGCCTGCAAAACCTATCATTGTTTCACTCGATATTAAAAGAAATAATAAAAAGTAGTATTAAAGCATATGCATAAAAAAGGTAGTTGAAACAAGATCAGATGCAATGCAGGAGGTGCTGAGGGAAAACAGAGTCTGTGCCCAGTACAGAAATAGTGGGGCATTAAACGCACAACTGTCTTTTGGGCTCCCAGACTCAGAGCACACATCAAAGGCCTGAACTTGGTCCAAACCATCATTTCGGGTTTTGGTTTTTTTTTTGGAGGGAGGAATCTCCACAGCCTCATATGAACAAAATTTCACAACCTGGGGCAGGCACGTAGCTTTCTCTGGACTATTCCTATTTTTCTTTCACAGCCATGCCATGGTAGGCTGAGAGAGAGGGAGAGAGAAAGACAGATCTGCTTGTGCCTTGCATTGGTGCTAACTCCTTGGAAAAGTCGTTGGGGGGTTGAGCGGAGCACATGGGTCGCTCGGCAGCAGCCAGCACCCTCATGGGTCTGTGCTGGGAAATGGTTATGATTTTTGTGCTTTTGCAGCCTGGGGAAACATAGTGACTCAATACGCTCATGCCAGTGGGTGACATCTTCGTGTTGTGATGCATATAACGGCATCAGGAATTGATTCAGTATTGCCCCCGCACATCAGGCTGACAGGAACTCACTCAGACCGGAGGCATGCTCTGGCACACATGACATTGCATCTTTGAAGGCACTTCTCACAACAGTCTCGGGAAAGCACCAGCCAACTGTGTGCTGCTTGGCAAGAGGAGGGTAACGGGAACAGGGCAAGGAAGCCAAGCCCTCCTATGAAGGGAAATTCCAGGAGAGCTTGTCTGTAGCTGTGGGTCTCACATTCCACTTAGATCCATGGACCTTTGGTCACCATCCCTTCTGTCTGGAGCAAGTCTAGTGTAAATGATGCCTTAAGACATTGGGCTTCCTCTAGGGCAGTTAATTTTTACATTTCAGATGGGAGCCTGGGGTTGAACCAGTGTGTACAAAATGGGCAACAGAGGGTTAAGGGCTCAAGAGAAATGTGGGCCATTTTGACAGGGTCGACTTAGAGGACGTAGTGCCGTGAAGAGCAGGCAATTTACAACAGACTTAGGAGGAGGAACAGGGATCTCCCTCTCCTGCAGCATAAGAAAGTTGGAGAGCCCTTTCTTGGTGTTGAAATGCTACATTAGGAAGCAGCACAGTAAACAAGCATCATGGCAATAATGCCAACTCTGCTGACATTCATATACCAGAGTGAAGGATTCTTCCTCAGGACAAGAACTTCATCTGTGAATAAAAGCCTGTGCACAAATTTAGGCCAAAGGAGAAAGATCAAGCTTCTCACTTCCCTTCATTTTTATGGCCCACTTGCACTCTTTTTCTGGAGTTTTCAGCAGCCTCTTCAATCTTCCTGCAGAAATCCCTCAGGACAGCCTGATCCTGCCATTTTACTGTAGCAGCTTTCCCAGGTGATTGGCTCCTGTAGCTATTCTCTCTGCTTTAGCTATGCCTGAAGTCACTACTTGTTGCCAGATCCTTGATGCTTTTCTGAGGTCTCCAAGTCTATGAATGGTACATTGCCTGATTACCCATCTCTTCCTTGAAGACCTTCTTGTCTGCCTCTTAAAATCTCATCTTTTCAAAGAGCCGGCAAAGTTTTCAGACCTTGTACTGTATGTCTTGCTGTCCACTGAAACCTTCCTAAATCTGAACATATTTCAAGTGCAGTGTTGCAAGATGTTGGAAGAGTCACAGTGAGAGTCCTGTAAGACTTCCATATCAATGTAGTAGACTGTACTCCCTAACTAGCTATGCTCGCAGACTCCATCCCACCTCTCTTTACACATCTAAAATTTGGTTTGTTGGTTGAAGGTAGTTGTTCTTCATCATTAAAGATAGGTGCGGGTGATCTGAGATGTCCCCAGACCTGAGAGTTTTGGTGGATGTTGAGAAATCCTGTCCTTTGACTTGACTGAATGGTGACTGGTCCAGTGCTTGCAGGGCTAATGCCTTCAGTACTTCCTTCAAAACAGCCTGGTTTTTGTGCCTTGGACTTCGCTGCTTTCCCAGCAGGGTCAGGAGCTCTTTGGCTGATGGCTGCTCAGCTTCCAGGACCAGGCAGGGGCAGACAGCTGCAGTCACCCTGGTACAGCCACAGCCTGCACGGGATGAGTTGGGCTCAGTCATGCCTGCATCCATTCCAGCTGGTGGACGAGCCGGAAAGGCTGCTTTTTTAGCTGAAAGGGGGGCTGGAGAGTGGCCTTAGTCAAAGTTTGGATTCAGAACTTCTGTTCCTGGAGCTGCCTGGATAGAGTTTTAACCAAGCATGATGTATGTGGCTGCTGAGTTACCATCCCTAATCTTTTTCCCCTCTACCATAACCAGTTTCCATAAGCATTGTGAGGCCAACTCTGAAAAAACAAAACAAAAAAACCAAACCAAAAAAACCCCACTCTGTTGAGGGAAAAGATTAGTTAAGCAACTACATTTCCTGTCCATCAAATGGCTGAGGACATACAGGTTTCCCAGTTTCCAGTGCACTGTAAAATGAAACACAATAGGAAAGGGGAATGAGATTAATGGGAAAAACGTCACAGTCTGCTCTCAGCCAGAGCAGTCGCACCAAAAGTGATGGGACCGCGCCAGTGGAGGTATGAGCAGGATTTGGCCTTGAATCTGTAAATGAGAACATTACCAGAGTACCAGATTACACAGCCTGGTTCTCTGAAACAAATCCTGCTAAAGTAGAAAGGATTTGTTAGGAGGCTGCAAGGTCAGGAAAGCAAGATTATTGGTTTAGCAGCCTTCTGCTGTGCTGGGGACCTTAGGCAATGGCAAGCACAGCTCTGCCCAGCGTTTCACATCTTTCACTTTGTCATTTAAAAATTTGTGAAAAGGAGAATGAGACATTCTCCTTTCTTTCTCTTCAGTATTTGCACAGTTGGAGTAATTCTTACTCTGTGCTTTTTTTTTTCTCCCTCAGAAAACAAGTGCTTCAATGCCCTTATTTTCTAAATAAACTGAACATGCCCACACAAGTGCACCCACGGATATTAGCAGCGCAGAGCGCATGACCACAACAACGAACCATTTTGTAGCACAGTCTTCATGAATATCCTGTTCAGACCAGCCGAGACCCCTGTTCATAAACAGCTCTATAGTTTCTGTTAACCAGCAGCCCTCCAGTAATGATCTGTTCTGTTCAGCCTCGTACCCTTCAGTGACCTCCCAATAAAAGACCCCACTATCACTGTGCAACTTGGCCACAATTAATCAATGTAGCTCAGGGCTTGCAAATTACTTTCACCCTTGCCAGCCATTACTTTTGAGTGACCCTACAATAACAAATTGAGATCTACTGCTGGCAAAATAGTCAGTTTTTTTTTTTTTTTTTGCAAATAGCTCAAAGCAGCTCTCTAAGTATAATATTTTTTTTTAGCCATTTCAGAAATTAAAACTTATGGCCAGAACTTTGATTAACATGAGCACAAAGAAATATAATTTGGGGGAAAAGGCAGTGTTCACTTTTAATAGGTTAGTTGCCCAATGAGGAAAAAGAAGGAACACCCAACGTCAGTCTGGAGGACCCAAGTCCTGTGGCATGGCACCGATCACATCTATGGGACTTCATTCTGTCCACCCCCACCCAAAGAGGAAGATGTCATCCACCTTAGGCATGGGTATGTCTCTTGCCTGTGTGATACCCATCCCAAGGCTTAGAAGATGCTATGACAGCTGTGTCGAGGAGTGTGCTAGCAGTTACATAGCACAGACAGTCACATGCTGGTGCTTGAGCCCCTGTCCTGTTTAACTTGCTTGTGCAAGTGCACCCACAGCCTCTGGTTTGTGCTCCCCCCTTTCTCGGGTGGATTTGCTGGTGGCTAATGCTGTGGCTGTCACCTTTTCCTATAGCAGGTACTTCATTTCCAGCTCTCTCCTTTATCTGGTTGCCAGCTTTCATGAAAACTGTAGAAATGTTACATCTTGGAGGACGCCGCAGTGCTGTCAGATTGGGTTGAAATGGACCAGTGGGTTGAAAAGCTATTGCAAAGTCATGGGGACACAGAAATGTCCATACCCCTAAGCAAAAATACGACTGAGCACCATTCAGTCCACGGTATCTGGTGTCACAGCACTGTGGTGGCATTTTCACTGTGTCCTTCATAAGCCTCTGCCAAAATCACAGTCTGGAATTTGTCCTGTTTCACCTTGTTTTAGCACCTGGAGTTGAAATTAATTTTAAAACCAGAGGGAAGCACAAAGAGCTGGCACACAGTGGGGTCCTGGCTCTGATCTCTCCAGAGCCACTGACTCACTCTGTGATCTTCGGCAAGGCTGTTGACCTGCCTGTGCTTTGTGCTACACAGCTGGAAAATGGAGTAAAAAAAAAAAAAAAAAAAAAGCAATGGGAACTTCACTCAAAAGAGCAGATGCAAAGATTTTCTAGATAAACAAATCACCCAAGCCCTGCTACTCCAGCCCCCCCAATCCTCCTCTCTTCTTTGCACCTTATAGTTCAAGCAAGAAGCAGTTTAAAGTGGAAAGTCTGGGGCTGTGTTTTCTTACATGTTCTGGATCCTCCTTTAACTGTGAAAATGTTCAAAGTGAAAACTTGACCTGGCAACAGTTTCTGAATGACCTCGCTTTGGCTGTGAAATCCACTTCAGCTTTGCAGGAGCAGGTTTTTATAGTCTTCTCTGGTAGAGGAACAAAAAGATTTTTTATTATTATTATTATTTTTCTTCAAGAGGAAACTTTATACAGACTGTGTGTTATGCTTTCTCCCAGCGCTCAAGGTCAAATCAGCAGTTCTCTTCTCACTGTTCCCCACTCACTTTATATCACCCAAAAAAATAAATCCCTTCCCCGCTTTCTCACTGCAGATACTCCACAGCAGCAGAGAGGAATGACAGAAGCACAAGCAGACAGCGTGACATTTCTGCCATTGCAGCCATGCACAGTAAAGCCTCGTGTCTACGCAATGTGATCTTGTAGCTTAAAGTTGCTAATTATAATTGTTTAATGGAGGTGTGACAAATGCTACCTCCTAATTCAAAGGTGTAGTGATTCATGGGAACCCTGAGCTATCCAGGACTCCTGGATCCACGTTCCTTATACTACAAGCCATAGCACTGGAGATAAACACCTCCAGTGGATTAACTTTCAGGCCGTAACTCAAAAGTGACCAAAGACACCACTGGTGAAGATTTGATAACAACTGCTCTCCAGCTCGGTAGTGAGTGCAGGATCAGAAGCTGTGGCTGAACATCTGAGGCTCAGCTGGAGCTATCTTGATCATCCTCAAGCACCCTATGCCAGAAGCCTTCTGCCGAACATTGCAATAACTTGCTGCAGGCCATTTTTGCCAGGGGACTATATGCAGCACCAACCATGTACTGGTTGAGAAAGAGCATTTATGTTTGCTGAAAAGCCTTCACAGTGTGTGGCAGTGGTTGTTTGCACATGCAGCTAATACGCCTCACACCTCAGCAAGACCCACAAGTGCACGCAGCACAGGACATTAGGATTTATGTGCCTGCACACTCTTACAAAGTTGTGCCTTAAGTGACAACTAATTCTGAATGATGTGTTAAAAAAAGCAACAGATATGCAATAAGGGCTAATCCTAAGTTGAAAAAATGCTTTTCTTTTTCTCCTGGTCTGGCCCTTGGAAAGGAAAGCCTGGTCTCTGACATTGACTTTCCCCATGGCAAGCCTTAGCCTCAACTTCTTAGCCTTATACACTGGGCATAATAAACATTTCCTTTTAGTTGGCCAGCTCATACCGGTGTTTCCTAGGCTTGGCCTGCGGAATAGCATGTCCTAGGGCCATTCCCAGTAAAGACTGTGGAGGTGGCTACCACAGCATGGAGGAGGGAAGGGAAGGGAATTTAGTTATGAGCCAAGCTGAGCTGACTTGTGCCAGGCAGACTCCAGAGTACGGTCCCTGATCTCTTAGTTACAAGGATATATATGGCCTGCATTTCCAGAATTGTAAATGAGACATCACATCATCAGGGTTGAGAGAGTAACACACTGAGGAAAGGGAGACAGGCCAAGGACATATTACAGTATTATCTTATTATTCCTTTACACTCTCTTTCAATCAAACTGTGTTCCCCATCCAGCATTTTACACATGATTATGGGCTCTTTGGGGGCAGAGACCATCTTTTAGCTGCATTTGTGCAGCCGCTGAAACAATGAGGTCATGTCCTGGATGAGGATTTCCGCACGCTAGGGATGCTAATGATGCCTGGATGCTCACGGGAAGGGCAAAGGAGCACTCCCCTGCTGAGATGCTACTCGACAGCAGAATCGAAGGTCAGTTTGCTTGTCTTGCTCGTTCCAAGTTGGCGGAGGTTTGGTCATGGTCATCTAAGGAATACCCGCCTGATATTTTGCAACCAGACAGTTCATTCCTCTGCTAAAGGTGTTCCCACATTGGGAAATGCTCACCAATAGCCTCACCTGCATAAGAATTGCCCTTGCCACCAGAAGGTTTTGTGCCTATGTGTAACTGAAATGTGAGGTCTAGGGAATATTGTCAGAAGTCTCTTTAAGGCAATTTTTATTAGGTGTTGGATGTCCTAGTTGAGGGTTATTTTGCCTCTTATAGGCTAATGTAGGAAAGAATCACACCATCAGCTCAGCCCTCCTATGAACCTCCGGCAGACTGTGTCCACAAGGGGAACAGAGGTGGTGGGATGAGCCATGCTAGATTACAGAGTGTGGCCAGATGTGCTGAGGAGTTTGTGAAGCCTGTTCCTTGCTACAGGTTTGACACGTGTGAGGGGACTGCTGTAGTTGATCCTCCTGTGGAACTGGAGCTTGCTATTGCTTCCAAATCTTCTCCTCCTCCTCCCTGCTCCCTCGCTGTGGGAGGCACTGCTCCATCACTGTGACACTGATGGCTTTTGGGGCACTCCCTTTGCTCTCCCCACACTTCCAACCAAGCTTTTCTTCTGCAACATCCCCAGTGTCCACACTTGTCTTTCTGTCCATCTGGATGATGTACTATAGCTTTTCCTTCTGCCCGTTGTTCTCCCCGTCACTGTGCTCCAGGCTGCCTCAACCAGAGAGGCTAAGGTGGGTTAGGGAGGGAGGAAAGCAGAGCAGGGAGACAAGCGTTATAGTGGCCTGAAAAGGCCATTCAAAGGCACCCAGAAGGAGTCAATTCTCTGTGTGCACCATCCTGGCCCATGTTTTACAGCCACAGGCAGGCAGTGATGGAGAAGTGTCTATAGGGAGGCATAAGCTGCTCTGAGCTGAAGCTTTCCCATGCATCACCCCCAGCATAGTGGAGCAGAGCAGAATGCTGCATGGGTATCACGTAGCTCTGAGAAGTGGGTGCTAAAAATGGCTCATTACACACTGGCCTGTGGCACATGCTGAGTTTATTCACCCCCTGATAGTCAGGAACTTGACAGAGGGTGTGAGCTGGTAGGAAAAACATAGCCATCCCTACCCAAAATCCACTTTCATCCTTGCCCTGGGGATTGGAGACTTGTTGGGTCACATTTCTGTACATCCTGCGTAACCCTGCTGCCCGGTGCAGGTAGGGTAAAATCCTTGAAAAGCCACCGGTGTGTTTGACTGCACAGCTATGGAGTACCTGGCAGGCCACGCAAATCGGAGCATTCATGAAAGCCTTGTCCACCAGCCCTTCAGTTCTGCCTGGTAACTTCTTACAAAACCCTCTGAAATCAAAGAGAAAGAAATCGGGCAGCCCCTGCCCGGGACAAGCCCCAGTGACTAGGTAAAAAGGAACAATCCCCTATTAGCAGACAGTGCAGAGCCATCTGTGCTTATACATAATCCACTGGATGTGGACCACGTGAGGAGAGGAGAGCCTGGTGTCAGCTTCTTGTGAAACCCATTGCAATGGCAGGACAGCAGGAAAAACTTTTGGGATGCTTATGGCAGGATGAGAGCAGCCAGTCCCACGTGGGCAACATCATGTCAGGCAAAGCAGGAAGGGTGGTGGGGAAGGAGGCGGTGGGGAAGTTTAGGAGATGGATTGGTGTGGTCATGATTGTGGCCGGGATATTTGCTCAGCTGAGAACTGGAGAAGCTGTCACATTTGTTACATCACAGGTGACAAGGATGGGAGAGTGGGGAATGGGAAGTCCACTGAAACTATAGAAGACAGTAACTCTCAGGGTTATATCCAGGAGGGAGCAGGTGGGGGTAATCTCCACTGTGAGCAGTCCTGCAGTTCAGTGCTTCTCTTTTCCTTCCCCTGGGAAAAGGAAAACCTGGCTGAAGGGGGCTTTGGCTTCTGTTTTGGACAGAGTTGGATGTTTCACCTGCTTCATCTAAACCAGTCCACATTTTGCAGGGTCTCCTCTTGTAGCAGCATTTCCACGTCACCAATCACAGGTTGGTTTTTTTTTTGTTGTTGTTATTGCACAGATCTGAACTGTTTTTGCTTTTCCCAGAGGGAGAAATAAATGCATAGTATTATATTGACGAAGAGGTGAAGTTTACACTGCATCCAGATGTGCCTGGTAGAGAGTTGTACAATGTGTTATGTTTCTGTCTTTCATTATCTCTCGGATTTTGACCCCAGTGGTGCAAAGCAGAGCTCCTCAGCAAACAGCACACTTAGAGGGACAGAGAGCAGCAGCCTTGGAAGATGATGCTTTCCTCCATCACGTACTGGGTGATTGCATGAGACAACCCCAGATTTTGACACTTTTTGTTTCCAGTAGTGCCTGGAGTTTTGGCCCATTGCAGCCATCTGCACTCACACTGATACTGGTGCTGGCTGCTAAGTCTTCCTTCCAGCCATCAGCTCTCCTCCTGCCTAAGGTCACGCTCAGGCCTGAGTGATAATACCACACTCACGTGTTTTTCAAGGGCTGGCCTGAACTGTAGAGGTGGCTGAACCTGGGAACAAATGTCCTGTTATGTACAGAAACACTGTTGTGCTGATTTTTGATACACCCACTTTGTGCAGCCGAGGTGCTGGCAGGCAGTCCGTGTTTAGTTGCCTGTGGTGCAACAGGGTGCTTTATGGGACTACAGCAGAGGATGCAAAGCTGAGGGAGGTTGGGTTCTCTTGCTGAGAGCACTGTTTGCCATTAAAGCCCATAAAGTGACCAAAGGTTGCCACCTCTCTTTAGTACGAGATACACAACCAGCCAGGGAAAGGTAGTAACTGCCGACTTTGCCATTTTACTAAGCTGTTTGCAGCCTTCCAGCTGGCTGTTAGCTGTCACAGTCATGTTGTTCTCCAAGCTGAGCTGTATTAATTGTCTTGAGAGACCCAGCATCAGCTGCTTTATTGTAACCCAAACTTGTGATGAGTAATTCATTTTCTCTTGCCGTAATTGCTAGTAATAAAACAATATTTCCACCCATCAGAAGGTCTCAGTGCAAAAGGCAGGCACTCTTGGGTGTAGTTGTGGCAGCCCATCACAGGAGGGCCTAGGGCTTGAGACTTGAAGTGCATCTGGATTTTGGTGGTGCTAAAACCAGCACATAGAAAGAAAGATGGGAGTTGACATCTCTCTAGCAAATACTTGTAAGGAAATGGGCCACGGCTCCTACCTGAGGCAATTTCAAACAGATTTCTAGCTGTACAGGGGCCAGCTGCCCCCAGACTGTCAGTCGTCTTTTCATACCCCATCTGATGTCCATTTTTCTGTTGGATTTCTGTGCTGTGCTTAGGCTTAGTGGGTTCCCCCAACCATGTGGAGCTGAGTGATTTAGCAGCATGTGCGTGTGGTTTGTAGTTTTTAAGTTGCAAGATTTGTAAGCTATTATAAACAGAAAGGCTCAGCCAAATCTTGCTGCCTGACTGAGCTATCAGCATCTCTAGATGTGTAGGAGAGGCCGTCCTTCCCATGTGTTTATTTGTAGCAGAAGGGAAAAGAAGTAAGCATAGTAAAGCTTAGTACCACATAATTTACTGAAGAGTGACAGCTAATTTGCATTTTAGCTAAGACATCCAACAGCAAAATGCAATTGCTTTCACACACACTCCAGAATTCCTACTACGTGATCTTGGACACATGGATTTGATGGCCAACGAGTTTTGCTGAAGTCCATTACAAATAAGGAAGAAATGTGATGGGGCTCCAAGGAAGTTTTGAGTATTTGTGTGAGAAGGTTTGTATTACCAAAGACTCCTCTGAAAGGTATCCCCATGTGAGCTCAGTATTTCTCCACCAAAAGGTTTGTCTGTGCCCCTCCTGTGAGATGGCCAGTTAAACAGATTCATAGTGGATGCTGAGAAATGGACAGGAGGGAGCTGGCTGAGAAGACTCCTGAAGAAAGGACTGACTCTGGGATGAAGGATCAGGCAATCAGGACAAGGACTGTGCTCATTTTACTCTGGTGTCCCCACTTGGAAATCCTCCGCTTGCTGGTCATTTTAAATCTTCCTAGTCAAAAGTAAGGTTTTTTAAATTCTTTCCATAATATCTAGAGAAGCTGGCATAGTGCTGTCTGCTTTTTCTTCTGAGGACAGATAAAGTATTATAACACAGAGACCTGTTTCTGGCATGTTATCAGCCAAGCATGACAGTGGAAATCTCTGTTTTGTTATCTACTTTACTCCCCGCACTCCCCCCCCTGCCTCCAGGAGCAGTCTTTGGTCTGAGTTTGGTACTGCCAGACCAGGGGGTTCAGTGCCTCTGGACACCGCTAGCCACTGTAACACCCGACCATTACTCATGACAGTTCCTTGGGCTGAGGTTCAGGCTCAAGATCGTTCTGCTGGAAAAGAGCCCTGCATCTCACTCCAAAGAGCATCACTTGATTTTCCTCACCACCAGCTAACTCAAAAAAATCCTCCTATTTCCTCCCTCCGGGCTCTTGTGAGTGCTGGGGTGTGCAGCTCTGTGCCACCTCTCTGAAACAGCTGCAGCAGGGACATAGCCCTCCTTCATTTCCTAGGTCCAAAAGCTGAGCCCTGCTGCAGGAGAACAGCCCCGTGGACAGATAACAGGACCAGCATCTCGGCACTGCCGTCCACGCAGGCACAGCAGGTGAGCTGAAAAATGCTACTACAGGCCGACCCTCAGGCTGGATATTCTGATCCAGGCTGCTCCTTCATGTCTCCCTCCCCTTCCTTCTCTTTTGCCAGATAATACAGAGCAAAATCAGGACTCGCACACCTCATGCAGGGCTGTAGTGTCTCCTTTCAGCTGCCATTCCCGGGGTGGGTTTGTGTTCAGGGTGTCTGTCCTGGCTGGAGGTGGAGGCACACCCAGCTGAAGACACATACGACCGATGGGCTGCACCTGGGACCATAACTAGTCACAGTTGGATGGGTTTCTGCTTTCAGACCAGCCTGCTCCAGCCAGCTACACACATCCTCCAGGCAATTTTAATGTTCCTGGAAAGTCCTCCCAATAACAATCACATCATCCAGATCAGCCGAACATGTGGCCCACTGAACAGCTGCCAAAATCAAATCCATGTGCCTTTGAGAGGTGCTAGGGGAATTGCAGAGACCAAAAGGCGTCACGTTAAACTCAGAGAGTGAGACACGCTGTCTTTGGACAAGCTTCTCGATGAGTCTGCCCTTGGCAGAAGCCACCGAGCCCATTTGGAGAGGAGTGCCTTGGGCAGCTCCTCTGCCTGCTTGCTTTTCCTTTCACCTTCGCTTTTAGTACTGAGCTGCTCGGAGAAAGGCTGGCCATTCAAGCCTAGTCTCCTCAGAAGAGCGCAAGCTCTGTAAGACCACCCGGGGGGGGCTGGGTGCGAGGGAGCCCCTCTTCTGCTGGGTTTGGTTACCAGAGCTTGTCTCATCCTTATTCTGTTAATACAGTGCCGAGAACAATGGGACCTCAGTCCCTGCTTTGGGTCTCAAATAATGAGTAACAGCATCATCAGCTGAGGCAATCAGGCCATATTTGGGGAGGATGCACTCTTTCCTTCCAGGAAACGAGCCTGTGGAGCAGCTCAGGCCCTGCTGGCAGCCTGAATGTGAAACCTGTGCGACAATAATATGTTGAAGACCTTCATCCCCCCTCTGCCTTTCCTCTGCACTACACCTGCTACATTGCCCTTGACACTCATGAGAGGTTTTTTAATAACCAAGATTATCAGCAACCCTCAAGGATATTTTGGAGGATGCGTCATTCCTGTGTTCTTACAAACAACAAAACTAAACCCAATTCCCCCTAGTTGCTTTACTGAACAGGCTTTTCCTTGCTGGCTCCTGGGAAATGTGCTTCTATGTTGCCATTGAAGTCTTAAAAGAAATGGATGAAAAACACGTGACCCCGTGTCCTTGCAAAAAACTTATCTGATAACAATCTTCTCTGGTTGCTGGTTTGTCAGACTTACAAGCCAAAGGAATGTTAGCAGAGGGGAGAAAGGACAAGATGTCAAATCTGCGGTCTCCCCCCACCAACCTCCCTTTCCACCTAACATCTGCCAACACAGGGTTGGATGCAGAAAAAATAGAGGCTACGCCTGCCAGATGGCTGATGGATAATGGCACCATTGTAAAAATTGGCCAGAGCAGCTCAGACAGCAGTGCTGCCACCCATCACAGCGTGGGACAAGGGCTCAGATGGCTGTCATTCATCTCCAGCTATAAAGCGGGATCTTCCCTCCAAGACCCAAAAGACCTCATCCTGCCAGGTGCAAAGCTCTCTGCAATCTCCTGATTTAAGTAGGAGTGGAGGGTTGCTTGGCATCTCTCAGGAACAAACATTAATCCTTTTGGGTTTGTTGTTGTGTCAGGAAAGGGATGGGTCTGATTCTGCCAGGGCAGGCTGTTGCAGAGAAAAGGTGCTGAGATACCTCATGTAGGACCTTCTCTGGGGCTGTCAGCCCTGATACATTCCTAGCTTCTTTTTTTTTCTTCCATCTCTTCTGCTCATTTGTGCTTTTTTGGATTGCTGTCAAGGAGGTAGGTTTTTATATTGGTTGAATTTATACCTCAGTGACTCAGCACTGGGCTTATCCAGAAACTCAGCTGCCCCGAGGAGATATGGATGGAAGAAACAATTGTGCGTGTGTGTGTGTGTGTGTGTATGTGTGTGTTGGCAGGGGGCAACTTCTTCCCCAACCTCAGCTATTCACGCACTTTGATTTAGGAAAGCCTGAAGAAAGCTTTCTTGCTTCCTCCTTACTCGTGCCGAGCAGAAGCAGGACCAGGCATCATGCTCTGACATGCTGAGCTCTCTCTTTCCTTTGTGCTCAGTGGCTTTTCTCCTGGTGCACACGAGGAGGTCTCGGTGAACAGTACTCCCAGCCTGTTTGTAACTCCAAAATACGTCAGCTGATCGCTATCTTGTCTCGCATACCTGTCTAGTACAGACCATGTGTGGAGTATTAACTCTGCTTTTGGGGGAGGGCTGGAGCACTGGAGCGGGATGGCCAAGGAGCTGAGCTTTAACTCTTTCACTGCAAAGGTCTGTGCTCACTGGTCACAGCTGCCATACCTTAGGGGGATGTGGAGCCACCCATGAGGATGCGTGGGGACCAAGGTGGGCACCCATGGGGTGGGCACCAAATGGAGCTGGGGGGGCCAGGTCAGAACCAGCCAAAGGAGGCAATTCCTCCTGTGGTGTGTAGTCAATCTGTCAGATGCATGGCCAGAGGTTGTCATGGATGGAGAAGAGCTTCCAGGGGAGACTGGATGAGTTCATGAAGAAGGAATTCACTGGGGATTAATAAATATGCAGAGACTAAACATGTTTAGGTAGACCTGGGGGAAACAGCATATATACTTGTCCTTTTCTTACTTTCCCCAGGCTGCAGGGCTAGATGTACATGTGGTCAGACCCAGCTCAGCTGCCCTCATGTCCATATACAATCTTCTAGCTCCTTGGCAGCAGCCTTAAGCTGAACATGGCCTGGGATGGGCCACAGACACTAATTATGCCCTTCCTGGAACTGCCATGAGTGTTCACAGAGAATACCAAATACTTCCCTCTTGGTTGTCATTAACAGAATGAAGGGAGATGTGTTACTTGATGATAAGCCAAGATGTTTACGCACAGCTGCTGCTCCACAAAACAACATTGCCTAAACACACTGGGGGAAGTTTCTACACTAACCATGAGAGCTAAATGCCCTCCCTTGGTTCCTCACATGCAAAGCGTGTGCAGTAAAGCCTGCTTTCCTGCTATAGGCTGTATGGCGCTGGGTGACCATACAGCCTCACGACCTTCTTGGCATTTTGCTCCCACCAGACTAGATGTGTCCAGTGTCCAGCCACCTACATCTAATCCAGACCCTCCTGCTCCATGATGGGTGTGGAGCAAGACATAAATTAATAAGCTTACCCTGGCTTATTTACTGGGCCTGGCACTGCCATGCAGAGGCACCGCAGGGATTGTCAGAGGTACAGGGAGGACAGCCAGGGGACACAACAGGGGTTTTAGGTGTTGGAAGGTGGGAAGCATAACCTGCACCAAAGAAGGGTCAGGAGCCACTTATCTGTGAGGTTATTGGAGTGGCACCTAGAAGATACTGCTGGCAGTACCCCCAGGCATAGCCTGGATGTTAGCTGGGGATTTAGTACTAAAATTATATCCTTTCACTACTTTCAGTACTTTCAGGCATTTCTGAGTGTCTTCCTCCTGTTCTGTAATCCCACTTAAGGTTAAAGTCTGTAATCCCTTGGAAATGAAGAGGCCAAAGCCCCCTTCTAGTGCACCCTGAGAGAGCAGGCTGGTGTTTCTGCTCCCACAGAAGTTCTTTGTTGTCTCCTTGCTCTGGAGGAAACCCACAAGGCTGAACCTTACGCAACACATTTGGCAACTGAGGCTGTGGTGCGATTGTGGCTTTGTGACCAGATGAAGTGATACAGGGTGGGAAAAAAACCAGAACTCACACCAAGAGCAAAAGGGACAGATATAGAAAGGAGAGAAGACTGCTGTTGTGGTGGCATGAAACAAGAAGATCTACCAACCCAGTGATAGGCTGTGATGGGGAAAATATCACATCAGGGAACAGCAGAATCACTCTGCTGTCCCATAGGGGTCTGGCACAGCTTTACCAGAGAGGGAAAGACCCAGCAGGTTAGAGCAACAGGATATAATGAAGAAATTCATCCAGCAAGTGGTATGGTTAATGTTACATAGGAGGCCAGTCTCAAGATGGGGCTGAACTAATCTAATTTTAAAATGTCTAGTATTTAAGTATTGCCACAGCAAACTGTATAGATCCCAGTTTAGGCAATGGAGGAAGATGTGTATCTCTAAGGAATATTTACCCCAGCTTGTCCCAGAGATGGAGGGTGTCCCTGGTTGGAAATACTTACTTTTCTTCATTAACTGAATAATCTAGACAGCTACTTAATTTAGGCACCTAATTTACAAATGGCTAAAGTTGATGGGATGAATATCAGTGTAGATAAGAATGAGTTCTTCCAGCCTTCGTCATCTGATTCATTACATAAATATTCTCCTGCACCACATTTAAGAAGATACAAAAGTTGTTTTCACCATGTGAGTAACAGAAAGAAGTACTTGACAAGACTTCAGAGGATCCCAAGGTCTTTGTGCTGTATTGTAGACAAAAGAATTACCAATGAGGACTATTTTCTTCTTTCCTTTGCAACTAGCAGAAGAAGAAACAGATTTCTGAGAATTCTGGTTTTAATGTAAAGGTGTTGGTATTTTTTTTGGAGATGACAGAGCCTTTTATGAAGCTGAGATTTTAAAGGCAGCTTGCATATACAAAGATCCCACCGCAAATCACCTTTGTATAACTTCTACAGCATGTACCAGGCTCTTCTGAATACAAATCCCCATTTTCTTTGTGGAAATATTCCTCATATTAGTGATGTCTGGAGCAACTGAGGGCTATTAGTTTGCTTAAGGTAGCATGGTTAGATAGAACTTTATTCATTGGTCTAAAATGCTCTTCAGGGAAGGACAGAGAGAGGCACCCCCAGGGTACACAGGCTGGAGCCAATGTCATAGAGATTGAATTCATCTGAAGGAAGAACAGTCTCTGGTATGAAGAAACTAAGGCTCCAAGAATGAAGGTAGGATGGGTCAGTTGCTGATCTGGGACTGGAAATTACAACTGCTGCTTCACTGTCCACAGAGCCCCACTGTGGTGAATGGGGCAGTCCTGTCCACTGGCTATTCTTCAAACTGGAGCATTGACTCAGCAATGTCCTGAGGCAGGTGCCAAAATTTAAACCTTATGAGTAATCCAAGGGGTTCCCATGAAGATATTACAAGAACAGCTCCCATATTTCAAACTAGGCATGTACTTCAGAAAGAGGAGAAAGTCCCACATTCCGGGAGTATGATGAGGGCATTAGGGACTGCCATGTTTCAGTCATAGTTTTATATTCCTCTCTTGTATTTTATTTGTTAGTGATCTACATCAGAGCCCTCCTTTCTAAGTATTTTCTATGTAGTAATCTTTCTGTGTTTCTGCTCTAGTTCTTTTTTCTTTATGTTATACATTTTCTGAGGGCTGGTGAGTCAAACTGTTTGAGGTCAGGGAGTGAAGCTGTGTACACAACAGCATTTTAGCACTTTCAGTCATGTTTTCTACCCTCTTCCTAAGAGTGATGTAGTCTCTGTTGGCCACCAAGACCTTGAGGCTACAAAGGAATTTGGCACAAGACTCGGGGAACAAGTCTCCCAATTTCCCTTTAGAGGTGTTCTTTTCTCAGCACACCTCATTTCTGTCTCACTGAGAAGCCAGTTTGCTTTCACCAAGGTCTGCAGAACTTTTTACAGTTTCCTTAGGGATTTACATATATAATATAAAAAAAATATGACTATAGCTAGGACAGCAGGTGGCATGGAACAACACTGCTCAAGTATTTCTGGTGCAGAAAGAAGGATGCTCTGTCAATCTCAAACCGCAAAAGGGATTCAAAGAAGAAGAATGCAATTTCTCTGCAGTAACTCAGCCAGAAAACCAAGGGTAATGAGCTTTTTCTACGAAATACAGGTTGGAACCCTCCACCGTCGCAGACTGATGTGGTCTTCACTTAAGACCTCCACCCTCAGGGTGCCATCAGACAAAGGCAGGGCATTCACTTCCTAGCACTTCATGAAAAAATAGAGAAGATAAAGGCGTTTTTTTATCCTGTTCACTGCTCCTTACAGCACCTGATTGTTGTTTGACCATCTCCATTTCAGGTTAGCCAAAGGAATTCGAGAAGACTGATTCTTCCAGTAGGATACTTGAACACTTTTAGGCCTCACACATGGAGGAATCTCCTGGGACTTTCTCTTCCGGCAGATGTGGATGTCCTAAGCTCATACTTGGAATCTCACTGAGAAAAAGGACGCTCCTAATTATCTCCTACTCCAGGACAGTCTGGCTTCAAAGACGTCCATTGCTCTGTGCAGGATGGAGTAGAGCTCTGGAGGTATGGCGCAGCCTCTTTTTCCCATTTAGTTTTTACAGGGATATGTGCAGCTCTCAGAAACACTGTGCTCTGACTCAGGCAAATTAAGTGGTGGTGTCTCTGAGGAGCTGTGACGAGGTATCATCAGGGACAGAAGATAGTGATGCAGAAGGTTTTAAATGCAATCAATCTGTATGACTTAAGACAAAAAACATCATTCACACTTGCACACATCCAATTGGCAAAGCCTGCCAATACCCACAGAACAGCCCATATAGTTGGATCCTTTCTCAACCACTAAAAACATACCAAAAAGAAAAGATTTTCACTTCTTCTGTTAGCCTGAAAACACATGAGTTTTTAGAGGGACTGTTAGTATCCCGAACATATGGCAACTCTTTGTATTGCCTGGGGAAGCTCTTGGCTTTCCAGTAGAAAAGCTGTTAAACCAGTAATGGGGGACTGGGTGTATCAAGTGTTTATGAGTCTCCCATCTGTAGGCCAGACAGAAACATCTCATATTGAGTGTTTTGCAGTATCATCAACCCATCTGCAGAACTGTCTGGTTGACCCCAGGTATGTGATGGACTTGGCAAGAAGAAAGAAAGAAACAAGGATGGCAGGGGGAAGGGGAGGAGTGAAGAAAGGAAGATGGGTGCAAAAGGAAAAGAAACAAGGTGAGGAATTTAAATAAGCCTGTTCAAATATCACAGAACTGACACAATTACACTTCTTCACTTAAGTCCTTCACTCTCAAACTGATAAACTAATTAGAGAGATGCATTTTATGACTCCCTCAGCCTACTGCATTAAAATCCGTTTTTTCAGCTGGTCTGGCCAAATTCTGAGGAGGACTTCAACCACATGTTTGCAAGGGAAAGCGTTAGTGCATGGTATGATCAACTACATAACTGGAGGGACCCATTTTTTACTGGTGAAGGAAATAAACAGCAAAGTAAATTTTTTTTTCTTTTTTCCTCTTCTTTTTGGCTTTGGGCAGTGCTGAACTTCCCACCCCTGCAATACTGTCAGCCTGAACCATACAGACATCTGGCATGCAAACAAATTGCAGCCCAGGCAAATTCTATCTTGTAGTTATGTTTGTTAGTCTCTCCGTCTTGCTTGCTTTCTTTCTCTTTCTCTTTCTTCCACTCTTTCTCTCTCACTCTTTCTTTCTTTACTCCTTACTTTCTTCTTTCCTGCTTCTCTCCAGCACCTGTCTTTGTAATAAATTAGTGGTCCAGCCGCCTTCGATTCATCCCAGAGGGAAAGAATTGGAAGGTTACAGTGTGATGACACCCCCATGGCTAACAGCTTGACTCATAAAGCATGTTCTCATTAAAGCATTTCAGTTTTTATGATGGAAACCAATCCATCACAGTCAGCCATGGGGTCTTAAATACATTTTCGTTTCCACTAAAAAGGCACTGACCGTGACGGTATACGGTCAATATATTCTCAACACGCTTCATGATCTTTAAGTGGCAGGGATGTTTACAACAGCTCATGAAATCACTGACAGCTGTAAATACCACACAACAGTCCTCACACTTTTCTGATTACTGAAACAATGATTCTGGGTGGGAGACGTATGTAGATCCAATGGGTTTTAATTAGACTGGACAGAACTGGCCTGAAGTTATACAGTAGGAGGACAGTTCAGAGTCCCCCTTCAGATTTCATTTTCTCTCACACTTCATCTGTGTGACACAGCTCTACTAAAAAGAGAGATGATGTGGGCTATCAAAGGCGTCCTTTTATTGAACTGTAGCTCCAGTGCCAACACTAGTGCCTTTTAAAGGCTATTTCCAGGAAAGAAGGAATCATTTGTAACGGTTTCCCAGCCTGCTTTTCCCAATCTTATTCTTTAAAGAACATTTTGCCAACCTCAGCTTTTCCACAGAACAGATTTTCTGTCTTTGAAAGTGAGGAAGAGGATAAATGCATCACATTTAAAATGCATGTTATGAATGGGGTTTATTTATACTCATTGGTGTTCATGAAGTTCATTCATAAGCCAACAGTAGATTATTCAATAAACTGTATAAGCAAAAAGATAGTCCTCTGTAAGAGAGGGGACAGAAAAAAATGGATACAGAGATACTGAACAACGAGCACAATGAAACATAATGATCAGGTGTCTCAGGATATCAGAGACATAACAAATGCCGAGACTGCCTTCCATGTTATAAAGAAGGGAAGTTTTAAAGGTGGATTTCAAAGAAGATAACATCATAACTTTGTAGATGTTCATAGCGGGCTCCTTTAAAGGATGTGGGAACAAAATATGAAAGGAGCTGTCTGAAAATGTAAAAAAGTTTTATATAGAAGTTGATCTGCTTTCATAAATTATTTTTTAACCTCTTTTTTTAATTTTATCAATTTGAAGCCATGATTGCTGTTGGACTCACTGCTGGCCCTCCCATGTGCCCATCATAGCAGTCTTGGCTTGGCCATGCATTCCAGCTGAGCTGGAGAATGGCTAGAGCTGGGTGGTGTGCACAGGGCAACCAAAAGAAATACAGATTCTTATCGGCCTTCCAGATCTTCAAAGTACTGCATGAACTGAGGTTGATGCTGGTGATTGGTTTGGGAGCAAGTCTGAATCATTGCTAGCAGGGTTCCTGGCTGGAACCAAGTAAAGTTGGTGAAATGTGAATGTTTGGAACCAATTTTTAATGGAAGAGGAAGAACAGGTGGTATCTAATCCAAAGAGGGTCCACAAGACTTGCCCAGATCTGCCTTTTCTTCAAAACTACCACTTCTATTAATTGCAATAGCAGAAGAGCTAACTTTTGGTAGTGGAGAGTGAACTTTATTTGCTCTTCTTTTTGCTGAGGTTCCAAGCTGAGGTCTTGTTGCCAGTGGGTGGAGTGGTGAAACTTATATTGCATCTACTATGGCTAAGCAGAGGACTTCCATTTCCAGGGCTGTCAACTGAACCTTCTTCACACTACTGAGAGCACTTTATAAATGCAAAAAAAAGTGAAATGTGATCTTTCTGGAAGGGGGATGTATCCAAAGGAACTGTGCTTTGGGTTGTACAGCCTTCACAAGGAGTCAGAACAAATATCCAGACTTCAGTGCGAGACCAATCAGAGTTGCTCAGTCCCTGTGGAGATGAGATGTAGAACTGGAGAATGTAAACAGATGTGGAGACATTCTGATGCATTTCTGAAAAGACAAATTACTTTCATGCTGCTATATTTTAGAGTTCACTCCATCTCCTTATCAAAAATACGATGCAAAAAGCAATAGTCACTTCATTTTCATTTCTCAATCTGTATGGAGAGCAAAAGTCACAGTCATCTAGTAGATGAGGTAACAACAGTGCCTAACAACTGTTGGGAAAGACTTGGAAAGATTAAGTAAGACACTGAAGAAAAAGGAAAGAATCATAAAGAAAGTAAGAGCCTGAAGGAAATCACTGTCATAGACTGAGATCTTGAAATAGCAAGTATTTATTTATTATTGCAGGCAGGTTGATTAGTACATGAGAGATTCCAGCACAGCCTCATCCAGCTGGAATAGAGAATGCAAATGATGAGTATCCAACTAACCCCATATGGATAACAAGATTCCACAGAAACAAGAAACCATAGAATACAAAATCAGTGGAACTTCGGCTTCCTGGTCTCATCCCCCTTTTTCTGCAGGAGAGAACCACTCCGTGAAAAAGGTAAGGCTGGAGAAGTAAAAGGCTGGAGCAGTAAAAGCCTGGAATATTCTCAGCATCTGCGGAGCTGACTTCTGCGGGTAGACAGAGGGCGTGCCAACAGCCAAGAGCATCTCTATAGCTAAGGGTACTGAAATGGCAAGACCCGTTGTTCAAGGATATCTCAATCAATTTCAACTAACCAATGTGGCCTGCTCAGGCCAATATTATGGACAGCAATAAACAAGAGGACACTGTGTCTCATCAGTCTCATGGATATAACTTTCTGCTTACAGCTGTATTTGGCAAAGGCCTGTAGGTGGTTATGGACTTTGAGTCAGTGGCTGGGCTTGGATGGAAGCCTTCTGGCTGACAGTCCTGTGCTCTAACCATCTAATCTCTCAGCCCAAAGGAAATTGCGGTGTCCCTGTGGGCCCTTGGTAAGACACCACAGCTTTGTTTTTTGAGTGCTTGGCTTTTGGTGGGGATATTTGAAGGTTTCACAGATGGCAGTCAGTGACTCTCTTCCCTTTTTCTACCTGGAGGCTGCCAAAGGATGGCAGCAAAGAGGCAGACATTAGAGGCACACCAGGGTGTGAATACAGGGGGTATATGCAATAGAAGAAATGCTGGGATTGCTTTTTCTGTGAAAGAAAAGCATGCCATCCTGGAAAACAAACTATCTGGAATACAATATTTTCTGCAGTTTGGTGCTACTAAAAAATGCTGCACTGGCATCTCTGCAACATGATACTCCAAAGCAAGAATATGGTTTGTTATTACATTTGTGGCCAGTAGGACTTCGTGGTGGTGGAGGAGATGTCCTCAGCTATGGCTGAGTGTTTAGTTTCCGTGTCCCTTCTGTCCTAAGATGGCAGTCAGCAATAATTACTTCAGTGGTTTCTACCCTGCAATTTGTAACCTCTAGGGTCTATACACAGCTCCACAAATTCATTCCATGCAAGCCTCTTCTAGCAGGATGATGACTTCTAGTCTCTGCTGAACTTGTTGTAGATTCACGTGGGAAAGCTAGAGAAGAAATGCCGGTTCACTGGAGTGGCCAGTGCCAGGCCAGCTTTCCGTAATGAGCCTTCTACATTTGGAGACAATCCTGAATTGACAGATAAACAAACATAATGATCAATCTAAGACATATGATTTAATGAATACACAGGAATGTTAAGAATATGTCCTGAGGACACAAGAAGATGGGCCTGTCCCCTTTAAATCTGTTGCAAATTCCTGTTACCTAAGCATGCTTTTCGGCAGAACAAGAGAAAAGGCACTTTCTTTTTGTTTTCTTGTTTAACAAAGCTCCTGTGCCTGACATAATCTTTACACTTGCCTCCCCAGTTAAGTCTCTTTTTTCTTTTCCTTCCCTGGTGTTTGCATGAACTTGGTGAACCCTCATCACGTGTGGCAGTGTTTATATTTGCACAGGCTGTTCTGCGTGTCTCTGTTTGTGTTGCCACCACATCTATATAGCTTGGCAGCAGCCCCACGGCTGTGTTTCAGCTGCATATAAATCAGCTTCTCTCTATCCCCCTGTGTTTCCATCTGTCTGTCTTCCCTGATTGCTCTGAAATGTTACAGGGCATGGGGGTTAGCCCATGGCTGAACTCTTCAAACAGAGATGGTACAAAGTAAAAACTGAGCTTCTCCTCCACAAACTCGACTCATCAAGGTACGGAGGTGTGGGGTGTTTATGTTTTTGAAGGGAATGGAGAGGCCTCAAAACAGGGACTAACCCCTGCTAATGTAGTTTCCAAGTTTGTTGTTTCCCCCCAAAATTTGGTGCAGACGCTCTGAGGTCACCTGTGGACTATGGATCTCACGCAAATTTAATTTCTGCTTTTTCATTAGTTATCATCTCTATTTTCATTAGTTATACTATCATTAGTTCACGTCTTTCATTGGAGAAGGAAATGTGAAATGGGTCCAAAGATTGGTGGCACAGGGAACTGGAGGTACCGGGTCATCCAGGGAAAAGGGTGTCAGGCAGAAACTGTAGACCTTGGTACTCTCCATGTACAAAGACATTTCTCCAGAGATCTCCTCCCAGACAGAGGTCACAATGGGGTTAATCACATATGCAGCTGACTGAATTGCTGTGAACCCTGGAAATAAACTTCTAGCCTACACAGAGTGTCCATGCTTATCTCTTGGCCATGTCTCTTCTCTCAGGGAATGGATATCCCAGCAGAACATAAAATGGAGCATGTTGCCCTTTGGCACTAAGTGACCAACCCAGTAGAGATGACAAGGACTAAATGGGGAGTCTATATATCTCTCAAATATTAGAATTGCCTATTCCAAGAAAACTGAGAAACACTGACAGGACAAAATAGATGAGAGAGGAACAAGACCCCCCTGTTATCCTGGTGTACTTCAGTCAGCTGTCAGATCTAAAGAGCAATGTCTTCTCACCATATATGTATTGGTTTGGCTTTCTGGCTTCCTTCTGAGCCTAAAACTGAAAACAGGCTCTTCCCTTTTACATGTAAGTGCTAGGAGGGCTTTGCATGGACGCTTTAGCTCTAAAACGAAGAAAGTACCAACAACCTAATCTCAGAAACATTGTGGACTAAGTGAGAAAAATAGTGGATAAACTGGAATTGGCCTCTCAAACCACACAGATTTTACTTCGCAAAGGAGACAATGTATCCTTACCTAGGACAAATTGATCAAATTGATTGATTGCCATCTGTGACTGGGTTCATATCTCTTTCCAGCCTTCTCTCAAACTGGGAGATGTTTGGGCTTTGTGCTTTAGCTTTGCTTAGCTCTCTGGCTTCTATGTAAAGTTGGATCTAATGCTTAATTTTAATAGATTCCAGAGAATCTATTAAATTCTCGGCAATTTAATTTAATCTATTAATTTCTCTCGACAGGTAATGCCTGTTTTGCTACACAGATAAATCCTTAGTAGTAGGATTTATCCTATTACTACATCTGTCTAGTAGTGCTTTGTTACTAAATCTTTGTTGAGTGTGGTGGTGGCTGTGATTTCATTTTTGATGGGAGTAACTAGCTGATTTAGAAACTCAGAAAAGGCAGATATCCCTGTGACATGAATGTCCCCTCCTGTTGCACTTCTAGCTGAGAGAGAGAATCTCTAGATTGTTTTTCAATATTGCTGATATCCTAGCCGCATGTCTGAGTAGATGTCATTAAAGATCAGACTTGCAAGAAACCTTGGACAGTATCTATCCACGGAAATCTCATAGAACCAGAGTGGTTTTAATGTTCACCAGGGTATTTCCATGAAAGTTCCTAGGATGCCAGGGAAAGCATTGACTGACCACAGAAAACAGATATGAGACAAGTGCATGACAGCATTTATTTTTTTTTTTTTAGGGAAAAAGTATTAAGGATCCATCTGAGAACTATACTGACATATTTATATTTACTATATATTTTTTTTTTTTTAAATCTGGATGTAAATTTTAAGTTTATGTTGTCCAGTCTGTAAAACAGTGCAAGAACAGGTCATGACTGGTAGTACGGGGCTAGGTCCATTTGGATTCAGCATTTAGAGAGTGGAAGAGAAGCAATCAGGTGTCAGAAGACAACAGTAGGTTAGATCACAATGAGGAGACATCCTTCTCACTCACTGGGGACTTCTTTGCTCCTTAGAATGAGATGCAGATGTTCAGGCCTTAGGACAGGAAAAAAAAAAAAAAAGCAAGAAAAGATTGATCTGGACACAAATCCCTGGCAGAGACTGGTGAAGATAGAAGTCTGGAGAGTAACAGAGCCACACGATAGCCAATTTGGGGGCTGGGAGAAACATCCCCTATGGAAGGGATCCAGAGATCGCTACTGAGGTGCTGAGATTGAAGATTTTGCCAGGGGTGGAAATAAAAGTGGTTTGTGCCCCTCAGACTAACTCCAGGAGCCTCACTCATGCCTGAGAGCATTAGTCTGTGTGCTGAGCTTTTTCAGCTGGAGATGCGTTTACAGCTTTGACTTTTTCATGTTCATGCACTTTATAAAGCCACGATCATATTTTATTGGGCTTTTATAAAAAGGCCTCTTAAGTCTAGCAAAATTCCAGCTTAACAGAAGAGGCTGAGATAGAAAGACATGCAAGAAGGGAGAGACAAGAGAAGGAGCTTGAGAGAGACAAGTAAATACAGAAGGGCAGGCTGAGGGTAAAGCAGAAATAAGCCCCCATAGAGAATTTCTTGGGCAAAACTGAAGGCAAGGCAGAGATATGTCAAAGCAAGTATCATCTGATTTAGACACTTTAAATTTATCCATCAGACTAAAGGCAAATGTACAGCTTGATTAACCCCCCCCAGATCCTACTCAGCTAGCCCCTGCTTGGACCTGGAGCAGGATGTAATACCAATCCACCATGCCAGCCATCCCACTGGAGGCATCTTGCTAGCACTGCTGTGGCTGAGAAATGAGGGGGAGGTGCAATGCAATTAAAGGTGACAGGGAAAGAAATGCATTTCCCTTTCTATCCAACCTAGGGAATTCAGTGCTGCAGATAATTACTGAAAAACCTTCCAAAACATGAGATGCTATAACATGCTATTCCTCTGCATTCAAATATCACCAATGGTATAGGTAGTATCCCTAGTGGGGTATGCTGTCGTAGGGGAGGGAATATACATTAATATCCACTATGCTTAGAGAGGAGTTTCCCCTCTCCTGCAGAGTTTGGCAGCAGATATTAGATTCCTTCTCCCTCATTTTCAGGTCCTATAGTCCCAGTTTAGAGGAGCTGGGCAGTTGTCTAAAACACTCCTTTTAGTCTGCAAGTATCCTTCAGCTCACATCGAGACCGCTGGTGGGGCGTGGGTCCATCCCACATCAGCAGGAGGTGACCTCGTACCCAGGGAGAGGAACACAGGGCAATCAGGTCAGCGAAGCCAAGCCCTGCAAAACTAAATTTGCTCTTGTAACAGTCCATACAGCATTTACACCATTGCGTACACCCACCCTGAACTCTTCCCAAGCCCTTGGAACAAATGTAACTCTTTTGGAAAAGAACAAACAAACAAAAGCAAACAAACCAAAAAGCTACAACTTGCAACGTGTCAAAAACCAGGAGAGATCTGGCATGTAATTTTTGTCCCATGTCCTTCCTATAGCAGGAAATGTTAGATGAAATGTTCTGGTCCTCCAAAGAAGTAGGCCATGCTCCATGCAGCATGGAAGGGCAGCCCCTCCAGCCCCATCACGCTCCCCAAGACTTCAGTGCTGGGATCAGCACAAGGAAGGACGCCAGAGAAAAAGTATGAGATTACCTCTCAGCAAAACCCTTTGGCCTGAATCACTGACATCTTTGATTTAAACAGTAATTTAAAACATGCATGATGAGAAGTCAGGGAAGGGATCCAGGAAGGCCTGGGGTCCAGCCAACCTGGTGTGTCTGCCAATTTGCTATTCAGAAGGTAGGTTTGCTAGGAAGGGGCAGGATCATGGCTGAAACCTGTCATTGCCTCAGCTAAGCCACAAGACCTTTATTCAGAAATGACCAGTGATTGCCTGGCTGCACCAGCACTGCTTTGCTGGATGCCTACAGCTCTGGTCTTTTGCTCAGCTGCTCTAAAGCAGTGTCTAGAAGGATCTGGGGAAAATCCTACCATGCTCTCTCCAGCTGATGAGAAAGCCCTGCTGATGTGTGCCCCATGGGTTCCTCTTCGGGCCACTAAGCCAGTGGTAGCTTCAGTGACGTAGCTTGAGGGTGAGGAAGGCATGCAGTGGCAGAAGGAAACAGAAGAAATCTGGGTGAAGGACAGGACAAAAGGAGCACACATACAAAGTACATGTATCTCAGGCAGCTTCTTTCCACTCTTCTGTCTCTCCTAGACTGCTGGCTTTCCTAAGTGACACTGTTGGCACCTGCCTCTTGCCATGAGGAGACAAAAGAGAGCAGGGTAAATCTATTTTAACTGGCGTCCTAATTGCTTGATCTCAAAGGAAGAAGTATGTGACTTTAGATAAAGGTTTCCCAGGTTGAATGCAAAATTGACTCAGGCCCTTTGCCAGTGGGACCCCAGATTTAGAAATATCTGTGGTTTCACTTTGGTGAAGGGAGAGGTGAGTTCTGATCCGGCTCTGAGTCCAGACTATGGCTCTAGTCCTCCATGCATCTCTGGTGACTAATTCCCTGCTGGGGTTAGATGCCAATAGGTTATTCTCACACATATTATCTTCTTCCCTGCTAGGCAATTTCAGATTCTGTCCTGATACTGATTGTGTCACTTTTCCTCTCTCTCCTGGGTCAGGTTCAGGTTGGAAACTCATTTCTTGGAAAGGGCAAGTAGAAGAAGAGGTCTCTCTGACTTTGAATCAGATTCTGTATGACCATGACTCAATGATCATAAATCCTCCAGGGCCTGAAACCTAACAAGGGAATAAAGGAGGAAACTCTGTCTCTCTTAGATCAAAGGGAGAAAAAGAAGTTGAGATGTAAAGGAGACAAAACGTGCTGCAGGGTATGTGAAAATCAGACCTTCCATACAGCTTGCTGAAGACTGCCAAAATAGGGTTCTCCACAGCCATCCCATACCTACGCAATACAGTGATGGGAGCGTTTTTAGATAAGATCAGGCCCAGAGAGAGCATGCCCGGCTCTGTTTCTTCCAGCAGAACAATATGGAAACTTAGTGCTGGGAAACCGTTTTTCCGTGCCAGGAAGGAGGCAGGGAGTTGTTGTGTGCAACCATTCAGGAGCCTCCTCTCCCACGCATCCTCCTGCTCACTGAAACCCTGCCAGGATGGTGAAGGAGGAATTGATTTACTTGCAGTAAGTCGAATAAATAGATAAATAAATAAATAGAATAAAATAAATTATGCCCTTCCTACCTTCCTTAGCTAAAGAAGGAGAGAGGAACTGGAATCAAATTCAGGAGGAAGGCAGGTGCACAGAGCTGGGCATTGGGTGCTGACAGCACTGGTAAACATGATATTTATTCCCTAGGAGAGAATTTCAGACTGCTCTTTGTGATACCTGTCACTCACCGTCTCCTGTTCTCGCTGGTGAAATCTCTCAGCTGCGTGAGCTCACCAGGGTCAGACAGCACTGGATGGGTCCAGCCTGAGTTTCTCCAATGTTTTAGTTCTCATTTTGATGACTTGGTTCCTGAAAGGGTCCAGATTCACTGCAGAAAGGTATTGCCTTGGCTGAATGCAACCCACTGGCAGTCATTTTGCTTCCCCGTTTGCCTGTGCCGGTGGCACTCCAGTTCCCAAGCATTTTGTCAAATATCCTCTGCAAAAGTCAGTCTAATCATCCACCCAGCTAAGCAGGCTCTTCTACGATTGTCAGTGGCAAATTGCCTGGGGAAAGAGCATAAGAAAGGAAGTTACAGCACTATCTATCCATTGTCTAGCTGGGACCTCCCAACACCTATTAATCAGTTCCTTAAAGGACTTGCTGAGAAGGCTGCCCTGTAGACCATTGTGTTTCATAGGCACCATCCTCAGCAAATCCTCCTCTTCCCTGCTTCTGGCATCTTCAGCATTCAGTGGCAAAGGAACTTCTCATGGAAAGTGCATGTAATGTGAAAAAATACCACTATGTTTTCAACCAGCTCCTTTGAGCTTCCCCAGACTGACCCTCCTGTTTGGGAGCTGGTCTCCCACAACCATCCACCATTCCTTCCTCCTTTGTCATGTCCTCAGCTGCCCACACACCTGCAAAAATGCAGAGAACAAGTCTGTAATCCATGATTTTTTTCTCATGAATTCTGTCCCAATAAAATAAGCAGAGATTTAGGTATTGCATTAGCCCATCTACTCCTGGGAATTCAGGAGGGAGCTCAGTGTCCACTGTTGCCTGGGGACCCAAACGCATGACAGCAAAGAGGGTCTGTCTTTGCCTGCTCTCCCCAGGCATTCAGCTCCTTCTGTATTCAAATACAAATGTCCTTTTCCTCTGTGCATCACCAGTAGCAGAACTAAGCCATCCAAGTGAACAGTTGTTTTTTACCTTGTCACATAGGTTGCTCAAGTGATGTTTTGACAGGGCTAAATTGATCCTTGTCATGCTACCAGGCTCCCATAGGAGGTAAGACAAGGGCTGGGGACGGAGAAGAATCAGGGTCGGGAGATTTCCATGTATCAGCTAGTTCAGTTTAACGCAACAACTGAGAGCAAACCGCAGCTGGAATAAAACTGAGGGTAGCTCTAGCTGCTTTAACACCTCTTTGGGGGCCACACAGGCTTCCCTAGCCTTCAGAGAAAGGAGAAAAAGTACTCTTTACTGTCTGTTCTTATGTGCCAGCATTTTTTTGCCTTCTCCCAGAGCAGTAGACTTGTTATTCTTTAATCCCAGTGTGTGATAGGAGCTAAACCCCAGGATTCCTGCACCTAGGAATGTTCCAGAATTGCTGCAAAAGCAAAAGAATAATTAAAAAAATGCAAAATAAATTGGATACTCAAACTGGAAAGAAAAAGTATGGATTCAACAGAGACACACAGTTTCAGCTACCTGTACCTCTCTTTGTCTCACTAATACCTTGACCCCTCTCTCTTTGCTGATATCTCTTCCCCTCATCCCCCAGAGGCTGAGTGCTCTTTCCTCAAATTGTCTAAACAGCTGACATGGAGACGTTAAACCAAGAACAAGTGTTTCCCACCTGTGTGAAGCTGAAAACAGTGCACTCCAGTTTCAGACCTGAAGAAGGGCCGGTGAACCTGAAAGAGCATCTGTTTTTCCAACTCACCTAGTTAGTCTAAGGAGACATATTCCCTCTCTTTGAAAAACCCACTTCTAATAAAAATAATTCATTCCACCTCTGAGTGAAACCTCAAAATGTCCAAATTTGCTGGAAGTGGGTTTCTGACCTTTCGACGTGAAAGATGAGCTGGCACGTTTCCCTGGGAAACCTTGCTTTCAGGCAAATGGTTTGACAAAGTCAACCTGTTCCCGCAGAACCTCTCCAATCTGACTGGTGGTGTTTCCAGCCAAAACCCCCCTCCTGCCCCGCTCCAGCCCTCTCCGTTACAGCCGGAGAAGAAAGGATTAGTGAAACAGAAGGATCCCTTCTTGCTTTCAGAGTGGAAATGAAACCAACATTAGCCTATTTACAGAGGATCATCATGTGAAGGCTTAGGCCAAGAGCAAATGCCAAACAGGCCTGGGGTTAGCTTTTCCAAGCAGCAAAAAGCTATAAACGTGGCCCTAAAAGAAAAAAAAAAAGAAAAAAGAAAAAGAAAAAAGAAAAAGAAGAGAGAGAGAAAGAAAAGAAGGCAGATTTAAAAAAAAGAAAGGCAGGTGCTATTTCAGCAGAGTTCCCGACTCAGCAACTTTCTTTCAAAGCTTTCCAGTACCACTGTTTGCTGAGTTGCTCTGGGCTTGGCTGCAAGGCAGGCCAGAAAGTACATGTACGGGCCATTATTGCTGGGCTGGCTCTAAATGGTTTCTAACCATGTTTGGATGCTGTTGCATTGTCTGAGTCTCCTGGCATGCTTCCAAGGGGGCTTCTTGTTTGCACTGCCACATCTGTTTGAAATTCTGGCACATCTCAGCCTGAGAAATATGGTTTGCGGTGTCATAGCAACTACTTTTTCTTGATCTGACAGGCAAGGCAAGGTTATGGAGGCCTGAAGTGCTCCTTGAAGATCTGATTGCAATGGATAGAAAGCTCCTGAGGCTCCGGATCACAAGTATAAACTGTGATTTTTGTTTGTTTTTTTTTCTGGCTTGCTATCTCCCACCCTGCTGTGCCTTAAATCACCATACTTGTGGCAGTGGGTTAGTTCAGAAGCCTGGATGAGACCATCAAACCTGCTATTGAAACTTCAAAGATGTCCAGCTTGGACCTCTGTCACCGAGCTGCAAAATGCAAAGACATCGTAGCTGCCCAGACCGAAAACATCTTGGGTACTAGGGGATCTGGACAGAATTTTGCCTTTCTGTTCCCATGGTAAGAATGTTTTCTAAGGTAGACCTGCTGAGCACATCTGTCCTCTCTCCTGAGAACTGCGAGGTGGAAAGTGCTGTATGTACTTCTCCAGCAACCCTTACTCGGAGCAATATGGACAGAGCCATCAAATTTGTCCTCGAGTGTCTTCAGTGCAATCTGCAGTGAAGGAAAGATCCCGAAGCTCTGATGAGAAGACAGACGGGGAATTTAGTTAATCACTACCATTGTTAATGAGTCAAAGAATCCTCTACCTTTGGGCTGGGCAGCGTTGCTAATTAGCATGCCGTCATCAGTATAAAATGTGCTTGCTGGGTCTCCTAGCGGAAGCCACGCGAATCGGTTGGTTCTCAGTTGCTCCATGCCCTGTGCCATGTAACTATGGCCAGGAAGCAGAGGCCAGGCTCTCCTGCCAGTGCTCCCGCCTGGGACACTGCTATCCTGCGGTGTCAGCAGGAATGTAAACGTTTGGCAAAGACAAAGGGAACAAAGCCACCTGAATCTTTTCCCCTGGAAAGGAGCCTGACAGGAACCACAGGAATGTTCCTCGAAGCAAATGGTACCAGAGAGAAACTGAAAAGGATGAAATCCTCCACACCAGTGCGTGGCTTCAGGCTTGAGTCGCTGCAGAAAAGGCGTTGCAGGGGGGTATGAAAGGCAAGCTGAGCACCAACAAGAGGTGCCTCTTAATGTCGATACTGTTGGGAAGCACCTAGCCTTCCTGAAGAGACCAGCTGCCAAGTGTGGCTTTCCTCCTCTCTCCTGCAGGTGTACAAATGATGGCTGAGCGGTACGGATTTGAACAGTAGTAGACTGAGCTGAAATCAGAGCATTTGTTGTATAACTGAAAAGCAGGTCAGAGCCAGGTTATCCCCAAGAAATGGACTTGGCTTAGCAAAGAGGAGTGAGTATTTGCAGGGCTGTTAAAAACTTGTGCCTCCCCAAAGTAAAGCATCAGTAAGCAGGAGAACGGCAGCGGATCCAATTAAAAACACACACCAAGGCAAAAAAAGAGGGAAAAAAGAAAACAGATTTTTTCAAAATGTCCTAAAAATATACAGTGGGAGAATCCAGACTTCTTTGCCATAAATGAGGAGGCAATCACAGTGCAGCACAGGTGTCCAGGCCCGGAGGGAAGGCAGGGGAGAGGGCAGCCAGGCAGCAAAGAGAATAATTACAGACTCCATTGAGGGTATCGGCACTTATTTTGGGATGTGAGTCCAGCTTTGCTATGAGGACTCCATTTGGAGGCATGCCATGGAGGAAACTCTGAGGAAATATTGGCTATCACTACCCACAAGGGTGGGAGGAGCTGGAGTCCTTTCCCAGCTCTGACACCAACCTGCAGGATAGACCTTACCCCAGTAATCCTGTGTCTCGGTTTCCCTACTGAGATTCTTCCCTGACACTAATGCTTGTGATCAACTTTGACAGATATTCTGAGAGCTCTGTAGGGAAAGCAAATGTAAAAGTAGGAAATATATCATTTTGAATATGCTATAATAGCTTACCAGTGTTCTGATCTTTCTTCATGAAATTGTTTGCTTGAGAGGCACCACCCTTTGATCTGATCATCTCAAAGACTTTGCAAAGCCACCAGAGAGTCAGTCATGGGTCCAAATGTGCCCATTGAGGGGTGATGGTTGTATGCATTTGTTAAAAATTGCAAAAGCTCCCCAAACCAAGTGCAAACCAAATCATTCTCCAATGACTTGGCAAAACATAGACCCAACAAATTTTGTGGTGTGGGTTGTTTGCTTTCCCTCCTTTTTCCTCTGTTTTATGTCATGCTTCCCTATCAAAATGTTGTTTCAAAATAAAATGATAGCTATTTGGGAGCAAGGACTCCTGATGTCCTGTTGTCTCCTGCTGAATAATTACTGTGACATACACCTTGAGCTTGGCTGTGGCTTCTGTAAGTTCTTCTGCCTCCTTCTACCAAGTGTTTCAGAGAAACTGTGAGTGAACCCTAGGTTACTTAGGTGGGGTTTGTGTCTGGGACAACCCAATCTAATGTCAAGTCTGCTGCTAAAAGGGGTGGTACCACCTCTGCACTTGAGATGGCTTACACAGGTTCTGGAATAACAGCCTTCTAAGTGAAGAAAATTAAGATGAAATGGTAGTTGTTCTGTGAACAAATAGGCAGTGGCTGTGAGATGAGAGTTAGAAATGGGTAAGTGTTGCCTGAGCTCTCCCAGACAGCATGAGATAGAGAAAATCTTAGAGTCTTCATTGCTCTGATGCAACGAAGAGGTGAATGCAGAGAAAGTGGAGGAAGAAGAGGATTTTGCATGGGGAAAAAACCTGCCCATCCCTTGGTTCAGTTGGATGCAATAAAGGGCTTGCCCAACTTCAGTTAACTGTCTGTGATGTAGAGGTTGCTATCCAAACTAGTCTCTCCAGCCACATTTAGGGAGGAGAAACGGGCATTTTCGGATACAATTCATCTGTATGACTGCAGACAGTTACTTTTGGATGTGGTGATCCATGCCCAAGTCTCTACTGACTCCACTGATTACATCCCAATGGGCTGTAGAAAACACTTAACATGATTAATTGGGATGGGGCTGTCAGCACCATGTCAGATGAGTCCCATCCAAATTCTGTCAGTCCTTGGGCTGCGAGCCAGTGCCATCCCACCACCAGCTGGGATTGTAGCTTAGGCCAGAACTGTGATGGAGCTGCAGGATGCCCTGCACTCCGATCAGGGCAGAGATGCAGCAACGATGGAGGGAGAGGGGTATGCCCAAAAAAGGAGGTAAATATGACCCAGGCCTCTGCCTGCCAGTGTTGTCATCAAAGAAGTGTTGCAATTCTGAGCCAGAAGGAATTGCTGGGGGCTGGATGTAGCTTGGGGTAGGGCAGTGCTCTGGGGTGAGCTGTGAATGAAAGGGGAGTCAAGCTGGTTATGCCTTAGGGATTAGGTGTCTTGCAAATGAGCTGGTTAAGATAATTTTTTCTTCTGAACTTACCTGACATCAGCCACTCTCAAGATACTTGCAAGGTACTTGGCTAGAAAAAGTACAGGTGTGTTCCAGTGCAGCTGTGCCTATTCTGCTCAGTTAGGGGCTTGGAAGGGTTATTACCTCTTCCAAGAAGAAAGCGGTTTGCTCCAGGATAGGGGAGATTGATGGAAGTGAGGAGGGGTTTGACCTAGAGGGCTTGTTTGGTCTAAGCTGAGCTGGGAGCCAGAAGTATTGTGGGTTTACCAAGCTCCTGAGTCAGCTTTTGACCTTTGGCAAATCATTGACCTGAGTCAGAGCAGCTGGAAAGTTGAATAAAACTTAGTCTGGCAGGAAAAGTAAAGATGCTGCATTGAGCTGATCTGTCATCCTTCTGTATTTGGGCAAATTTTGGTTTAAAGATACACACACCCTGAACTGACATGCCTTCCTCAGGGAATTATGTGACTTTGGATCAGCCCCTCTGTTGCTGCACTGCAGTAACATAAGGAAGGAATGAAAGATGAAATGAACTGTGATTAGCTCTGTGATCAAGACATATGTAATTTAATAAAGCAGAAGTCTTGATGGATTTGGTTTTTAACTATCCAGTTAGGATTTCTCATGGGGAGGTAGAAGAAATTCTAAAGAGAAGTTGCAAAAAATAATTTAACCTGTCTTTTAATTAGGTTTTAGGAAAGAGTGTTCAGTTAAGGAGGGACAGAGCTGGAGGAGCAGTAGTGGGAATAAAGCAAAGGCAGGGATTCCATGCCTGGTGTTACCGCTGTTTTCTTACGTGGATTGGGGCAGGATGCCCAGTGTCTTCCTGTTCCCATACTCCAGCTGTAAAATAAGGCAACCATATTTGCTTGGAAAAAATTTTGAGACCGTCCATTCACATATATATTGTAATATAATCCAGCTAATCCATGAAGTCCAATCACGTGGATGCTCTGTGGCTATTGCAAAGGGAATCAAAAGCTTTAGAGACCACTGGATGGAAGAAAAGAATTTCTTCTCTCCTAATTTTTCTTCTCTCAAGCACTGCACAAACAAGAATGAAAACCTGGCCTTCCTACAGCCATACTTACCCCACTGTTTTCCAACTTTAAGTGAAGGTTTGTGTCAGCTGTTATTTGGTTCACTCTCTTGCCTTGGATTATACAGGAATGTCAGGTACAGAAAGACATCTGTGTACATCACTAAGCAGTACAGTCTTGAACACTGCTGAGTTGTCCTTTCTGCTGCTCCTCACATCGAGTCCAGTGGTGTTAAACGTGGTTATGTCTGTCTGAAAAGCAAGGTAACTCCCAATTTGTATTGCTCGTCCACAAGGCTGTGGAATGGGACTCATAGTTACTCAGTGGAACTGTGCTGAACAGTAAAGGTACAGTGTTTCCAATTAAGAGGTCTGATAGTAAAAGAAGATTCATAGACGAGATGGGAAATTAACAGAAAAATGCTGGTCCAAGAATTTTGAGGTCACTGACTCAGAGAGACAGACATCTCCAGGCTCCCTTGGTTTCACCAGCTTCCCTAACCACATGGCATTCATTAGGAAGCCCTGAAAGCAAGTGTTTGGCCCATAAATGTGGGACTGCCTTACCTTCTTCTCTGACCCTTTAAACAGTTAACAGTGTACTATATCTTCCCTGCAGCAGAAGCAATTCCCAGACATTGAAGCATTTCCATTGCAAAACACAGCTTGGGATTCTGGACTCGGTTATTTGTTTGGAAGTTGTAGACAAAATGAAAGTGTAGCAAACTCATACCAGATTGGATCCACTTCAGAAGCTGCCAAACAGCTGCCAGTGCTGTCGGGTCAGAAGAGCTTGCCAGGCTGTTCCCTGGGGCAGGGGGTAGGCTTTAATGGGGGAACCTGGGATCTGGAGATGAACTGTACAGCTAGCCTGGAACAGAATATGCTGTCTACTGCATTTTCCCACCCTCAAGTATATAAACATGCCCCCTACCCCCCTTTCCAGGCTGAAATGCAGCTGATCTAGAGCACATCCACAGCAAAAATGCCACTGGGCAATTAGCAGTTGCTACAGCATCACTTCAGACAAAAGAGTATATGCAAGTTAGGGACTTAAGGAAGAAAAAGAGAAAAAAGAACAGAAAGAAAGACGAATTTGTGGGATGCCACATAGCTCAGTGCCCTGCTAAAGGATATCCAGTTCTTAACCTCTGGGTCACCCCTTTTGGTCCCACTCTGCTTAGAGACATTGGAGAGGGAGTGGAAGCCGCTGCTTGGTATTCTGGGAAGAAGGAAGGTCTTACTAGCCTAGGTAAACAGGCTTACTACCTCACTAAGATAGTAAGGTAGATGTTAGCTGTAAAAGTAAACTTTTCAAAAGCATGTGAGATGTCCAGTCAGTCAGGGGTCTTCAGCTGCAGCATGGGATTCTGTCTTTAAAAAAAAAAAAAAGAAAAAAAAAAAGAGTGAGTGAGATCTCTAGCTCTGGAAGTTTGTCACCTTTCACCAGCCTGAAATGAGTTAAAAAGAAAGAAAAAAACAAACAAGTTGAATGGAATACTGAGGTTCAAAACCCTTTGCAAAGAAACATAAAAAAAAAGAGGGTATCTTTATTTGCTGGATTTAGATCTGAAAAGATTTTTGTTTTGTTGTTAATACCTACAAAAGACAGGGAAAAGTCTTCCTCTCTTCAGGGACTTAGGAGAGCTCACCTTGTAAATCTGTCCATTTGGAAAGGTACAAACCCTTCCATACGTTTTTAGTAACGTATGTCAGCTTCCCCTGATCTCACATTTGTGTGAAAGGGAGCTCTCCCTCCGTTATCAGAGATTAAGCAGAGACAACAGAAAAGAAATCCAACAAAAGTGAGATTAAGTTGGTAAATTACAGTGCAAAGGGTGTTAGAAAGAATTTCGTCTGGGGCTGCTTGAAATTTTCCATCAGAATATTCTTCAGTGGAAAATTTGCCTTTCAATAAAAGCAAAGTTGTTTTGTGTTAAGTTATGACCAATCTCTCAACAAGGCTTTAGAGTGTGGCAGGAGGCCTGGAGATTCAGCTGGGAAATCTTCGGACAGTGTCTCCTGGAGGCTGTTGCTGCAGAGCTTTGTGACCCTATCCTGCTGTAGCGGCTGGGCTTGCCATGTGAAGTGCGTTTCTCACAAAGCACCATGGTGATATGACTTCCATGGTGCGTGGCATTGTCTCAGCAAGAGAGGGGACCACGCTGCACCATGAGAGATGTGGGCAAGCCAGGAATGTCAGCTCACAGGGAAGGACAGGGACACAAAGCATACCAGCTACAAGTCCCATGGGGGAGCATTTCTGAACTGAAATGGAGGGCTGCTGGCCAAACATTTTCATTGTTTGGTGAAATCTCAACATTTTCCACGGGAAAAGAAAACAAAAACACAATAATAATAATACTAATAAAAAAAGGAACAATTTTCAGCCCAGCTTTATCCAGTCAGAGTTTAAGAAACCCCAAGGACTGAATTTCTATTAAGAGAATTCTTCCAGGGACCCATAGAAATTGAGGGTGGGAACCACATATTGCTCGGGACTAATCAGACCATTAGACTAGGACCACAGGAGAGGTCAGGGAAGCCCATCCATGTGTGGTTCAGGCTTGGACTAGATTAGCAGTTATCAAGCAATGTCAAACCACATAAAGCAGAGGCAGCCAAAAACTTACAGTGGACAAGTCAATATATGTGTCTAAGGCAGAGATGTATCGTGGTTCTAGCGAAGCCTAGCATGAAGAATTAAATAGTGAGTGTCTTGATATTAGAATAACTCATAATGAGTTGGATCCTCTTAGATCCTGTTGTCTTTGAGAGACTTTCTCCTCTCTCTTGCCCCAGAAAGTCCTTGCTAAATTACCTATTTCAAGGGCTGAGCAGGTCTTGAGCATGAACAGTTAACGCTGCAAGTCCTCAGCAAGGCAAGAGTGATCAAGAAAGAAAGGAAGGGATTTGTGTCTGTAAATTGCAAAGAGATACAATACCCACCTTGCACTTATGCTTAGTTTCAAGTTTCTGTTGAACAGCATCTGATACCTTCCATTTTCCATAGGTGAATTAGCCAAACAACAGACAACAGAGACAAATTGGCTAAGCCAGCGAACATATTCAATGGGAATGAGCTGGCCATGGGAGGGAGGGGAAACGTTGAGGAAGGCTTTACTAGTAAGTGATACTTCCTTGGTTTACTTACCTGTGTTCCAGGTAAGCTTGGGAACTGACAAATGAAGGCAGTGCCCTGGTAATTCTTCACAAGAGATTATATTTTCTATGGCCATTTACAATTACACCTGCACTGTGTCATTTCAGTCTCCTTGGGCTGGGTCTGTATTGTGGTGTATTTTTCCTTCAGCACTGGTAAGTAATGACCTTCCTTTAGGTTGTTACTTGTGGTGCTGAAGGAAAATACTTTCTCTCTCTTTCTATTCTAAGAAGAGAAATCAAAGCAGATCGGTTTGTGTTGAGTACCAGTATCAAGGAGAAAGGGTCCCTACCAAAACCCATCACCTGAAACAGAGCTTTGCCAAAAGTTGTGTTATGCTTAGGCCTGATTCTAAGACTTAGGAGTTATGCCAAGAGTGACATAAGTGATAAAGTTCCCTTTAACTCTTCCTCCCAAAACAAATGTGTTAAGTATCACCTGGAGGGTTATTCTCAAGGGACTCAGCCTCATGACTGACAAAAGGGGTGGAGGGGTAATGTTAGGCATTCCAAAAGGCTTTCCACCCAGCATGTCAGAAGAAGGAAAAGCATGCTCTTGGTAGCATAAACTGAGGAAAAGAGAGGGAATGGAGCCAAATCATAGGGAAGAGTAAATATGTATTTATGCCTTTAGTATCCTAAAAGTTTTTGGTATTTTGTTATTTTCTGGCTTGTGATGATGAGATTTATTGGTGATGGACATGCTAGACATATCCGAAAGGTATGGATTCATATAGTCAACATACAGACAAATTTATTCCATGTGAGATACAGAGACCTTGAAATCTTGATATTTTTTGATATGAGGTAATATTCATAAGACAGTTCATCATTGCAGAGGTCACTAAGTCAGGATCTCAAAGATATAGGGCAGCCAGAAAAAAGTACTGACAGCTATTTAAGCAGAAAGTCTTCATCTTCATCTCTGGAAGTCCTGAAGCTGCAGACTGGTGGGAGAATAAAACACTCCATATTCACCCTGTTCATAATCTTTCCCCTTGGCATCTGCTGTTAGCCACTGTCAGCAGTGGTGTTATGGAACAGAAGGACCCAGTCTGACATGGGTTGTCTGTTCATATCTTCCTGCCATACAAAAACCCCACTGTGCTGTTTGGAGCAAACTGCCAGATACGACAACCACATTTGCTTTAGAAACATGCTAACCAGCCATGAGCGTAGAAGAAACATGAAACAGTGAAGACCAATCAGACCTCCCTCTCAGTTCTGTTCTTGGAGGAAAGCAGAAGATCATGCCATATGGTCTCCATTCCAGATCTAATATCCATTTTGCCGTTAACACACTAAAAAAAAGTGTAATGTTTTCCTTGTGTCTTTGGGGAGACTCCTCAGCAGAGCAGTTGTCACCATAAGGCACATTTTCTTGGTCATTAACTTCCTTTCTCCCTCTGGTAGCATTATTTCCTTACAGTAGTTCAATGCTTCTCTTGTCTTTGGTTCAACCATTGAATTCAGAGGGGGCACCTTATCCAGCACAGTTGTCACCAAATGGCACCAAGATCCTCCATCTCTGAGGATACAACTGCCTTGCAGCTAAAGGCAGGACTGCAGCTCAAGTTGAACAGACTTGAAACTGAATCAAGCTCAAGGGATCCTGCTTTGCAGGATATCCGTCAAACTTTCTGGTCCACTTTTACAGCCTGAGCTCCCAGCTGAAACTCCTTACATCACACTGGTATTCCCCTCAGGAATAAAGCTAGTTGAGATGTGACTTCCAAAGCCACAGCCACCACCAGACTGCAGTGGGGATGTCCTCTCCAAAATGCAACTCAGCACAAGAAAGCTGAACTGGGGCATCCATCCAATGGAGTGAAATGTCCTCCCTATTCCAGTTCATGCCTGAACAAGCTGGCCTAAAACTTTCTGACCCCAGAAGAGATGTAGGGTAGATGCCTTCCAAGCCTCAATAGTTGGCAAGCAGTATAGCCATAGGAGAAAAAGCAGTTCAAGCGCCTGTTGGCATTGCTTAAGCTGACTAAGCTCAATATTGTCTGATTGTTCAGCTGAACTCCCCTGCCTGTCCATCTGCGTTGACTGGTTGTTTCTTAGCTTAGACCACAAGAGCCCCAAAATCTTGCAGCTTGTTTGGCTGTGAGGTAAAAACATTTCTTTGGGAGGACTCATCCTTCTTGGGAAGGATCTTCTACACCCAATTTCCTAAGGAAACTAGGCTTGAGCAATTGTGTTGTCTGTATTTGTATGTGCCAATCTGTTCCCCTCCAAACAACTGTCAAACCCGTTGGCCAAGTGATAGAGTTCTTAGAGATTTTCTGAGATATAAGCAAAAATAAGCACCCAGAGAGAGATACAGAGAGATATGTGGTAGCACAAGTTCATGTGTTTAAAATTAGAGTCCTGAGAACAGGAAAAGTTTCAAACAGAGGTCTTCATTAATCACCAGACACAAATCAGTGGGAAACCAGGCATCAGTAGTACTACATGAACAAACAGTTTGTTTGTCCAGTGTTTCTTCCTTTCTTTTTTCTTTTTCGGTTTGAATCTGTACAGCACCTAGCATGGTGGCGTACAGAAATACACTTGTAATAACACAGCGGGAGAGTTGGCATGCAGGAGGGATCATGAAGAGGGAAGAAACCATCCTAGCAGGCAGCTTCTTCATTTCACATCGGTTTCTAATGTCAGGCCAATTCAGGGTGGAGGGGTGAGGGAGCAGAAAGTGAAAAGAAAAAAGAAAAAAAAAAGAAACTGCCACAACCCCAACAACAAAAATCTCAGACAAACCAAGAAAACAGCAGCATGTCCTGAGACTGCTTGCTCCTCAGCTGAAGGGCCTGTTTTCATACCCAGCTCTGTCTCGTGTCCCAGACTCACGTCGCCTCTGAGGCTGAAATACTGGTTCCTTATTCTGAAGATCGAGTCTCCTGGGCTTTGGTAATATTTTCCGGCCTTTCTAAGGTGTCTGCTTTAATGAATAAGGAAATAAGAAGACAGACTGACTCCATGGGCTGGGAGATTGGTTACCACTTACTTCATAGTGACTCTCCAGACAGAATGAGAAGAAATGAAGCAGGGATTAATTGACCCAGATTGCCTTTGTAAACAAAGGTGGGAGGGATCAGGTAACTATTTCCCAAGCATTGTCCAAGGAAGAGGCATAAGTAGGCAGGCAGTGTGAACAGCCCACTCTAGGGTTTGAAACCCTTCTTTGATATCTCCTTGCCCTTCTGCTTTTTCTCTGCTCTGTTTCAGCAGCTCCATCTTCCCGTTCCCACCTTCCCTGAGACCCCCCATTTTAGCTTTGTGCACTGCTGAAGGATGTCATGCATACCAGGAGGCAAAACAGCCCCCAAAGTCTAGACTCAAAAATGCTTCCACAAACCTTGCCTTACACAGATTCATTCAGCTCAGTTTTACTTCCCACTTCTTTTATTTTCTTCTTAACCCTGTTTCTCCCTTCTATCCCTTAACGCCCTCCCTCTCCCTCTCACATTTATCCCTTAATCAAATCGCTATATGCTCTTCTCAGCAATTCTTCTCTAAATCCCTCAGGCGGGTTAGAAACCCCCTGAGGAAAGATCTTTTTTTGGCAACTGAGTTGAGATAGGAAAGAGGTCCTTGACAGAAGCATATTCCATCCCAGAAAGTTTTTAATCCTTCCAGATGCTTTGTCACAAACTGTGCTTTTATGCTGGTGCACTTTTAAAGGCAGCCAGGATATGTGCAGAGGTCAGATCTCTGAGCTGGGCTGGAAAACTCTAAATTGCTCTCGCCTTTGATTCTTGTGCTTTAAAACCACTCTGAAGTTTAAATAAATGGATTAGAAATGAGTTAAAGAGCAGGGTGCTTAATGCTTCTGCTTAAATCTATAGCCTCAAGCCACAGCACTTTGGGCGGCGAGATCCTGTTAAATCTCACCAGCTCAGCAGGCTCTGAACAAGTCAAGGCTTGGATGCAGATGTCTGGGGAGAAGCAAGGTGAGGGAGACCAGAGAGGTGGCACTGGTCCTTCTACACCACAGAAGCAAGTCCCAAGGTGGTGAAACTGGCAGCAGAGCATACACTGAACCATCTTTTGGGGAAGGCATCAGCACCACAGCTATTTGCCATTAATACTAAAGCTCCAACACCATATTTTAATTTTATTTTATTTTGGTTTAGGACTCATGATTTCCAGACTTGTTTCCAGCTGGGGAAAAGGGGGAGCAATGATAATGTGGTGGGCTAGATCCTCTCAGGAGACTCAGCTGCCTTGAAAGCCCGTTCTACTTCCCGTTGTTTATTATTGTTGGATGGCAATAGCACAGCTGCTATGTTACATCCTAGAGGTAGCTGCACTTCCAGGGCTGGATGAAACGATTGCTGTAAATGCCAGCTTGGCAGCTATTCCGGCCCTCCTTGGGGCAGGCCCTTACCCCCTGCCTTTCGTATGGCTTTGTTCTGTGAGAGAAGAGCAAAGCATTTTGTAGCTGCTATTGAAAGAAATTTCTCAACCTTTTAGGATAATCCCTGTTGTAAAGAGGAGGAGTTAAGTCAACAAGAGAGTAAATCACTTGTACAGAGCACAGAGCAAGCCCGCTTGTTTACTGCTGAGTTTCTTGCTATCTCTCAATACTGCCCTACCTGAGTATAGCATTCCTACTCATGACTCCATTTTTTTTCAATATAAGGCCAATGATATTTATTTCCAGTTCACACTGAGACACCAGGAGGTGAAAGGAACACAGCACAGTGACCAAGGTAAACCTGCGGAAGGAGGCACTGATGGTTAAGATCCTGAATTTTGGATGCCCAGCATATACCTCACCACATGCATAACAACAGCCCAACTATGGAGGGAGCAAAGAATGGGTTAGCTCGGCTTCCAGAGCTCACACGCTCTTCTCTTTGCAGCAGGCTATAAATTATGCAGCATTTAAAGACGACTTTCTAAACCCCTGGCTTTAAAGCTTTTATTTATAACTCCCACACTGATATTTTTCGGACTCATGACAGCTCCCACCTTCGCAAGCTGGGGACATGCCAAGCACCTGGCCTTTTCTATAATGGCCCATTCCCCCCCAGCAAGCTCCCCCCACCTCTTTTTTAAGCAACGCTTTGGATATCTCAGGGAGATTTTTATTTATAGGAGAGACATATAATGCGAGTGGAAGAGAGCGAGGATGGTCAAAGGGAAAAGTAGCAAGTGTCCCAAATGGCTGACAAACATTATAGGACCATTTCTTGCTGGAAAAAATAAGGCCCTGGGAGCAGCCAAGACCTCTTAGCGATAATTAATATACGAGCAGTATGAACCCATGTAAAGCAGGTTAGACTCAACCTAGCCAAGATGGAAACAGATGAATAAAGGGAAACACCTCAGGGAAATGATGAGGTACTTGTCCTGCCCAGGAGGGGCTAAGCTCACCATTGGCAGAATCAGGTGTGCGTGTGTGGGAGAAGATGGCAGCCTCACGTTGGCAGACACCTACCAATAGCAGGACCCTGGTGGGGTCTGTGCAAAATACAGCTGGTACCAGGACTTTGTTTCTTGTTTGATTATGTATTTAACTAATCTCCCAGTGCTAGAGAGCTCAGCCATGAGGAAAGGGCCATATCTTGAGCTGTAGCTTGGGTAAAGGTCTCTAGGAGCTTCCATGATGTCTCCTGAAGTAAAATACCTGTAACCACAGCTCGGTCCTCACTTTGGGGTCTGGCTTACATAGTCACAATCGTGCCTGGCTCTGGGATTCCCTGTATGAAACAGAAGCTAGGGTACTGAATTGTAAATAGGACAACCAAAGCATAGCATACTGGAAAAAGCCTCATGTCAGCCTCCGTTTTGGTAGGTGAGGTTGTTCTAGACCCATGCTGTTGCTTCCAGCTTCAGGTGCATGTCTAGGTATCACAGTGAAGAGAGACATCTGCCCAGGCCACCCCACCAGCCCGCAGGATGAAGACGACTCCTGGAAATTGAATATAGCAGGGAGGAAGCAGCATCTTATGGCAATCCAATTCTTCAGGATGTTCTTGTAGAAGAGACCCATTTTTCCCCTGCTCATTGCCATGGCTTCAAAGCCTCGTAATGTCTTTGGCATTGGATGCGGTAGTGCGAGGCAGAGCCCCACACTGTCTGCAGGGCTTGCTCCTTCTCCCAGCCTGAGGAGCATTTCTGCACCCTGGGGCGGGTGTGCTTGCCAGAGGAAGGCAATTCAGCTTTGCGAAATCTTTCAAGGTTTTGAAATTTGTTTTTTGGTCCGCACTGGAGCAGGGTCAGCATTTTTTTTAAGAAAAAAACCAACACGCATGTGAAGCATAATTGTGTCAGAACATCTGTTTTTGGCTCTATGCTTTTATTCAGATATCTCCTCCTCTCTTGTTTGAAGTGACCAGCAGGTCTTAGAGTTCAGGAATTTGGCCAGAGAAAAAACTTGCTTGAAATCATTTTGTCGTCGTCCCCGGCCCCTGGCCCCCCCCCCCCGCCCAAGTGCCCCAGGCTTTGAGGGAATTGTACTTTTCAGCAAAAGTAAATTTAGTCGAAATGCTCTGACCACCTCCAGACTGTTCTTAGTGGCACCAGGCATTGCAGGCAAAACAGAGACATCTTGTCAAAATTACACCATTGAAATTGCCGGCAGAAGAGCTCAATTTAACACCCACTAATTGTTGCACAATAGTTACAGGAATAAACGGAATTTGTTAATTAGATGCATGCCAATGAGTAATTCAAGACTGGTTTAAATAATTATTCCTATCTTCCCAATAGGCTGTGGTGGTTATTAGCTTGCTGGCTGTTTCTCTTGACTGTTCTGCTTCAAATGGCAAGGAGGTGAGAGACACCCATGCAGTGAGCCATGGCACTCCTTAATGAAATCCTGCTCCCGGGACGCTGAGACCCGCTTGCCAGCAACTGCTGTTGGTTGTTGCTTTTGACCACAGAAACATCAGAGACAGTGAGGTGGGCTGCCAGCGAGCTCTTAGATGAACACTGTGCCAGTGAAATTAAATTAATAGGTTTTAGTGTGTTTAATTCCTGAAGGAAGATGTAAGGATGACAAGTGCCACAGATTCAAATCCTCCATTATAACCACAGGAAAAAAAAAACAAACCAAAGGTTGGAGAGCAAAAGTCTCCTCCCTGGGACAGAGCAAAGCTCCTTGTCCCTGAGCCTAGAGAAATGCCCTCTACTGGCTCAGAAAGACACTCCCCCCCCCCCCTTTTTTTTTTTTTTTTTGGCAGTTTCACCATAAATTTGCCTATTTGCCACCTTCAGATCTCCCAATATTTTCTCACTCTCCTTCAGTTAGCAGGCTATACCCCTGCTGCTTGGTTCATGTCATGTCTTTTTGTTGGACCATGGGGAAGAGATACCTCAGGAAGGTATGTGAATAGAGTAGTAGCAGACACAGCAAAAATTGCAGCCCAAACACAAAAATGGCAAAAAACCTGAAAACAAACTAAGGCAAATTGCATTCTATTGCATGATCTGCTCATCTAAAAGGAGTACCCTTGTGAAGGAAGCAAGAGAAATGCCCAAATATTATAAAATAAGACGGTTTGTACTGAGATTGTTCATTTTCAAGTCATCAGAAGTCACAAATTCTTAATATTTCTGACAATCAGTCTCCTCATGGATTCAAGGGAACTGTTGCTACTGAAACAGCCATCTGATTGCCAATGGAAAACAGCAGTAGTACAAACTGGTTCTGGGTGGCAAATACTATAATCTGTAGGCTTTGCTGAGGGAGTTAAGGAAGGCAACACAGAAGCAGGAGCCAGGAAACATGAAGACTAATTTTTTTGACGAAAATGTAGGTGAATGGCTGCAAGTTCCAAGACCTTACTTTTGTATATCCCCTCCTAAAATAGCACCTCTAAACACTCCAGAAGCCCCTTTTCTACGTTGCACTAAAGCACTTGTTCATTTGGTGGTATGTGAGAGTCAGGAAAGTAAAGGACAGAGGTGCAAGAAGGCAACATTAATGGTATAGGCAGCCTGGTTGCTTGATATGTAAATCCTCTGTGAAGGGGGCAATTCTGCTGCACCAGCAGAGATTGTAACAGTTTGGGAAAAACACATGAACTTGAGTCATTGCTTGCCCTTCATGTTCTCACTGTTGGGAAAAGTTAGAGCCCCACAACTTACTCTGAAGCTAAGTACCATCCCCCGTGACTTTTCCCCATTATCTGTTTCCTCTCCTCATGCTTTCAGATGGCTCCTCTTTCTACCTCCCATCTTGCAGCAAGGGAACCAAGGTATTTGAAAATGTCCTCCCTCTTCTTGAGCCCTAAGCAGGGACATAAATCCTTTTCCAGTCTCTCCTCAGTGCATCTCATTGCTCTGACAGAAGTACTTCCTCTCTCAGCTACTCCCTGCTCATTTATGCCCCTTACATCACGATTTCCCTAAATTATGCTGGTAAGTGAGCTGCCTAGGTTAGGAGCACAGACCAGATGAGCTCCACATTCAGTCAATGGAGAGACACCAGGGCCTTCTGGCTGCATCTCAGGTGACCCGTGTAACCTTCAGATGGTTTCTCTTTCTGTTAACTGTAGAGGGAGCTGAAAGCTAGCAGGATCCTAATCTATATGCCTGAGGTGAGAGAGAGCTGGACCATTGCATGGCCAGGACTAGACACTTCAGGCCAAGCCATCCAACATAGCAACATTTGAACCGTTCACAAGACTTCAACTGTTCCAAGGAGGCAGCAGAGAAGAGGACAAAGGAAACAGACTCAGACAAAGTGGGGAAAAAACAGGCAAACAATTGCCCCTTGTTGAAATTTTTGTTTCTTTCCTTACACTTACATGAGGAATCAGAAGAGAGCCAAGAGCATGGAAGGTAGAGGTTCCCCAGAGACAGGGGAACTGAGACAGTCTCCATTCATGAAGCTTCAGGGGATTTTGCTAACCCTGAACTTACCACCATAGGACTCAAACCTCTCCTTTTCTGTTCATCTGTACTACAAGAAAAGAAATATGACTTTCTAGTTGTCTTATGGCTCTTCACATTGCCATCTACTGCTCCCTCACTATCATTACGGAAACACACTTGACCAGAACTACCAAACAGAGAAGACACCTAAGAGTTCCCACATGACACTAAAGGTGGTTCAAAGGTTTCATCCAGCCTGGTCTTGGTCCCAATCCAAAGGGAGTTTTTGCAGAGCCCAAAGACCAAGGCTTCTTCTCCACTCCCAATCAAATAAAAAAGTATATCAACAGCCTGGCCTACCTCTTTTATGGAATGCTGGGGAAATCACCTACTCACTTCAGTTGCTCCAGTCCTGGCCCTGGAGAGTCCAGCCATTCCTGGATACAGCTGTGGCCTTGCTGCTGCTCAGCATTAACTCCTTGTCTCCCACCTCCCAGCAGAGACCTCCTTGCCCCATAAGCATAGGGTTGTTCTCAATTCCTGCCTGCCATAATGCAGAAAGCTTAGAAAATGTGAGGAGCATTGTCAAGGTCTGCCCTTCTCTGCCAGCTGCGAGCGTAGGTGTATAAATCCTATGAGGAGGAACTCGAGGAGGTTCTAGTCCTACTCTAATTTTTTCCTGACCTTAGAAGACTGAATACATGAGTTGTCCTGTAGTACGCAAAGAAACTCTCCCCTAAGCATCCTGCTTCCTGCACCTTCACTCAAATTTGAAAGTAGATGGAACAAAAATTAAAATACACCAGGCATCAGCTATTCACTGGCCTGATAATGGACAAATGCCTCAGGCATCCTGAGAGGGACAGAAACAGTACAGGTGGAAGAGAAGGCTGATTGACAGAAACTGCCTAAAACTGAATGGTCCGACGATACTTTGTAGACCAACAGGGAACAGGACGTTTTTCTTCCATGAATCAGCATGGGAACTTTTCCATAGACTTCAACACAACATGTGCTTGGTCTAAATACGCCACAGCTTTCTTTCATTTCTAATTTCTATGATCTAGATGCATAAACTGGTACATTCTTCTCCCCTGTTTGATCTGAGATAGCCAGCTCTTTCCTGCAATCTGTGATTTTCTTGATGTTTTGCCTCTAGTTTAAGTGGTCACAATAATCCTGAACACAGCTCTCTACATTTCATCAGACACAGGTCATGCAGTAGTGACATTTTTGATAATAGTTTTTAAGTTTTTTACTCTGGCAATAGGGGATGTAAAGGGATTTTCCACCTGAGATTTCCCCACCTTCCCCAAAATTATTGAATGGAAAAGAGCAACAAAATCCAGCATAAATATAAAGCACATTTTTGGCTAACATCTGAAATGCCTTCAGATATCATCTAAAGTTACGCACACATGTCCCCAGTGAAGCCTGAAACAAAGCTCTCAAAGAAGACAGGATTAATTTGAGGTCAGAAGGGCCTTACTTTCTGTCATAACATTGCCATGATGTAGTATCAAACTCATTACTTACCGTGACACGAAGCTAAGAGACTAAGGAATAGTTTAGAGTATGTTAGTTCATGCTCCCCTTCCACTGCAATATCTTCTCTTGAGGATGGCAGCAAACAATCTAAACAAGGAGTCGTGTGTATGGAACAACTTAGTCCCCATGCAAACAATACGGGGACATCAGAGATTTCTGTGACGTTATTTTTTTGTTGTATCCAAATTGCCCACAGATTTTTCTACGTTGCAGTCTCGGCTGGGGGGGGGGGCTGTGTTGTGTAATTTAGCCAAGTTGATTAGACAGATTCAGAGAAGGGAAACCAGTTCACAATATGTCATCTGACCTTTTCAGTCTTCTTCCTCAGCTCTGATCGGTTGTGAAGCAATTCTGAATTTTTCAAAACAATTTGTTCTTCTATTTGGAATAATGACAGTAAATAGTTCTTTAAATAGCCTCATTTATCAGCTGTCCACTGGGAGCAGTTAACATTAAAGAGCTGATCTCCTTTAACTGGATACTTAAGCTGTCTGTTGCTGACCTTCCATATGATCCCAGGTAGATATTGTTCTCAGAGGGTCTTGGATTCACCAATTATAAAGTTGGAAGAGACATCTCTAACTGTTTAGTTCTGCAACACTGAGAATTGAAGATTTCCATTAATTCAACCCTGCTTCAGTGTGCCAGCTAGAAAAAAACACCTCATCCTCAGGAAAATATTTCCTGTGCTGGAGGTTGTACCATCAACTAAAATTTGGTTGCTTCAGGGGTAAGTCATACTTTTGCCTGAGCATTTGCCCCTTCTTTTCGGCCTGGCTGTGTGTTACTTCAACTTCTACATATGAGCTGCTGTTATCTATGAATTCTCTGCCTAGTTTTTCCTGTCTATCTAAATAAAGCTTTAGAATCAAAGTTATGCTTGTGAGCTGTATATGAACAAGCACACCCTGCTGACAATGGGAGATTAAAAAAAGCTACCCGTTTCAACTTGTTTTGAGTGTAATGCTCATGTGTAATAGCTCCCCAGAAACTTCAGGACTTCTGTAGACAACTCTGTGACAATGTCATGCTCACGAAGTCCACACAGAGCTCCTCATACCTGTCTAATTAATCTAAGCATACACTGCAGATACTTCTGACATTTCTGGAGATACAGCAGCCTCTAAGGAGCGACAGAGATCCAACAGAAGGCCTCAAAATCCACCTATAGTAGAAGTCCAACTGAGAAAAGGGAGTGTAGCCAGGAAAAAAACCCTGTTATTTACATATCTCTCTGTAAAGCAACTATCTTCTACCGATGTCACTGGCCCTCAGCAAAGCTGGATATCTTGAACAATGCTGCAGTATATTGGATACAAGCTCTGCTCTCTCCCCGCTTCAGCTATCCTTGATTGCACACTTCCAGGTGCTGATTTCCAGATTAAGGGAGTCTTTATTTTAGACTTTTCACACGCTGTCAGCGTGGTGTTTGATTACACCAATAGAGGCAAAATATTGGTGCTTAGTGCAAATAAAGAGATTTTTTAAGCGGGGAGATCTATTTTTGTCACTTCCTCCTGTGGGGCAGGTTATCAAGATGACCTGCAAACAGCATTGCGGCAAAGAACAGCTCACTGTTTCAGGAGGTGAGGGGAGACAGATGGTATTTATGGTGTGTCATAAACAGTGAAGGACTCTTTGGACAATATCCTAATAAATACTCTAAAAAGAAATGGCCAGCCTCTCATAACTCAACGTACAGACTGTCATCCTTTCCCTCCTGCTTTGTGATCTAGTTAAGCTTTGCCTTTTAGTACTGCCACAGTGAACTTTGCTCCTAAGGACAAACTTTGGAGGCATAGATGAAAGATGCTGTAGGATTCTTTAAGGGCAGGACCCATGCAGAATTCCGGGGAAGGGGTATGCTTGTCTTCTTAAGTCTGAGGTGCCTTACTAGGCCTGCACCTGCCTCTCAGGGATGTCTTTCCAATTTTGGTGTCAGACTCAGCAGGTCTCATGGGCCCTGCCTTAGCAGGGTGCAGTCTCTAAAACCAGAATTTGGCCCTAACTCTGGGTTTGATGACCTCTCACAGATAGAGATGGACTCTAGGAGTGCAATGTTTGGCTCCAGGTTCAGACTTCTCTCAGACTGGAATGAGGTCTTCATTCAGCTCTGCGTGACGGATGCGGAAGTAAGAGCATTTGGAGGCCAGTCCCCACAAGGAAGCCTCCAGTGATCTGGGGGCCTGTGCCCCCAGGTGTCAGTGCCTCTCAGCAGACCTGTGAGGGAGTAAGGGAGAAGATGCTAAAGAGCTCGCTAGATAAAGGCAGCTAGTGTCAACGCCTGGAAGACAACCCATGCTTTGTCCTGAGAAAATGGTTCCTTTCCTCCAGTAGTGGGGCCTGCCATCATCCCCTTCCTCATTTTTGGGTTGGCTGGTGCCAGTACAGCCTTGACGCTGACAAAACCCACTCTGTGTTGACCCCTAAGTCCCTCAGAGGGAAAGAACATCATCATCTTCTTGAAACAGTGGTCACCTTCCTCCCAGATCTGATCAGCTCCAGGAATGGAGCCTTGAGACTGCCTTCCCACTTGGACTTTCTCCAGGGAGACCACTAGGCCAGACAGCGACTGTTGCCATGAGTGGGGTGTTTCTACCAGGAGTGCTGACAGCCTGTTTTCATCAGCTCCGAATGGAAAAATTGTTTGGAAAAAGGCCTGAAATGTTTATCAAAGAACCATGGCATTTAGTGTAAATGATGAAATGATGGCAAATTAATCTAAACCTCACCATCACTGCTATTGGGAATCATGGGCTATAATAGATGTGATATGGTCAGTGGGAATTTCACCCCCAGGGCTGTGTGTAGTGGTTTCACAAGCAACTTTTGTCTTTCAGCTGAAGTGCAGCTGCTTCTGGGGTGGATCACAGGCTGTGTAGTGCACCAGCTCCACTGTGGAGTGGGGAGTTCAAAGGTGACCATTGCATTGCATTGGTCATGGCTACTTTATGCTGCTGCATCTGGCCATGGCCTTCAGAAGCCTTTTGCCTTACACTGTGAAGTTTCTCATGACAGGGACCAGCCTGTTGTTTTTTGCTGTGATGAGGATTAATAATCCTCATCATGGCTGATGATGTAAACATGAGACCGTCTGGGATGTAACGATTAAAGGCCACAAGGAGGATGTCTGTTTGAATGTCTTGTGGTAACCCCACAGAAATCTTTCCTTTCCTTCAGCAGTCAGGAGTTCAGGCTAGTCCTCTAACAAATAATACCCCTCAGGCCTTTCTGACTCATTTGCAGAGCAATAATTAGGATAGAAGAGTTTCCTACACTCAATCAGCATCACCATTGCTTGGGGTGCCCTCCTGGTAACGAGTGTAACTTCTATGCCCAGAAAAAAGGTTTTAATCATACTTGGGCTCCAACAATCATATGTAAATCATGTTTAAAAATGCTTGCAATTTTAAAGTTGTGCTTCTAGCTCTCATGGGCCAAGGCCTAACATCTAAACTGGGAACTGAGTTTAATGCTGTGGTGGGATATTTTACTTCAGTTTGCAGACAGCCTGCAGCTATCAGTCACAGGGCTTCACTTTCCACTCACTTTTGGATGTCAGTGTGGTGGCAGGTCTACACACCCCAGAGACATCACTGACCGTTTTCAAGAGCAGAGCAGGTGGAGAGGAAAAATCATGCAGTGAAGAAAGGAAAAAGAGAGGAAGATTCACCAAGCCTTTCTTGTACCTGTGATCAATGGACCTCTACAGATGCCTAGGAGGGATATGACATCCAAATTCATGAGCTGGGGCTGAGCAGGGAATCTAGTGTTTTTTTCTGGATGAGAAGGATACTCTTGGTTGAGGCAGACAGAGGGAGCTCAGCATTTTGCTTAGAGATTTCACCAATGCCTAGATCTGACCAGCTCTGTCTCACCTTGCCTAGAGAGAAGACATGTACAAGTGGAGCACCGGTGGCACAGAGGCATCTCTTGCCTCCTCTGCTCAGCCTGTTGCCCTTCACCTGTCCCTCCAGACCCATCGACCCCAGAGTTCATTAGGCTTCACCTTTGCTTTGCTCTTGCTGCAAAGCACTTCCCCATAGAGGAAGATCCTGCGAGGTGCTGGGTCTGAGGTCGGAGGGAGGGCCGGAGGGAAAGCTATTGTTGCTGTTATCGCACTGCAAGATTTGTTGCGTTCCAAGGAAATCATCTGGTACTTGGCTTTCCCTGCTGCCCTGGTCACCGTGAGGCTTTAGGACAATCCCTAATCTGTTCCCTTGTGAACACTGAGGGCCTTTCTTGTGGGAAACAAGTTCGCAAATTCAGTTGTTTCTATCAAAGATGAGAGAACATCCAAGCAGCGCCAGACAGTACAAGCTTCCCCCACAGGCACTCTGGCTCTGGCATCCCACACTCATCTATCACCACTGAGACCCGCAGCACAAGCCAGCATCCCTGTCCCGAGCAGCCACCTCCTCCGCCTCCCCCTCCGCTCATAGCCTGCGTTCCTGGCTGCCTACCTCTCCTCCTCCTTGGCAAAGCTGCCAGTGAGCAGAAGCACAGTGCAAAGCCTGGGAAAGACTGGCACCGACTTTCCTCTCCCTTCACCGCTGCCTGTGCACAAAAGAGCACGTGCAGGCACACAAACCCATGGGCTTGAACCTGTGACTGGGACCCATGTCCGACCCGGCGTGGCAGCAGTAAGCCACAAGCTCTGTGGGGCTCTGGGCAGCGATGGGAGCGGAGCAGGGAGGTGTGTCGGTGGGGAGGAGGAAGGAAGCTGGCACTTGGAGAGCAGCACGACACTGAGGTGGCAGTGGGGATTGGGGTCTCGATTTCTTTCCCCCAGTCCTCCTTGCCCTCTCCTCTTGCCCCCCACCTAACCCTGCCCTTCCCCTCCTTATCATGCAGTGCTTCGCGCTCCCTCTCCGCCCCAGGGAAGTGGCCACCCAAGAAGCGAGGCAGTGGGGAAGCAGGAGGAGCGTCTCACTTGCTCTTGGTGCTGCCAAAATCGTTACCCACGTTGCTTCTGAAGCCTTGGCTTTGGGTGTCGGAGAGCGCCGTTCCCTGGCCCTGCCTCCCCAGGGACCACTTCTGCCTCCAGCTGGGCCTTCATCTCTTCTTGCAAGGGCTGCTGCTGACAAAACCCAAATCCAAAGACTTGGGACACCTCCCGTGCCCTCCCTATCTCTCCCCTCACACCTTGGTCACAGCTTTGCATCTCAGCCCCCTGCCAGAGGGCAAGGAGGGAGTTTGCTCCCACCAGCCTTCAGGATAAGTCTTGCCCTTTCCTCCTCCCACCTCCCACTCGATGAGCAAACCTGGCCCCCTCGTTCCACCTGCCTCAGAGATGAGGATCAAAGGGTCCCCCGTAGTTCTCTCCTCAAGGTCCTGCTGCAACACCACAAGCACATCTGGTGGTGGTTTCCCTTGGGAAGGCTCCAGATAGTTGCTGCGTTATCACCCCACCTTCCTCAGCCAGCTCCCTCTCTGCCTTCGCCTGCTCCCCTCCTCCCTGCCTGCCCCTGGCCACGGTGTTACTGATGCTGCTGTCCTCTGCCACCTCCACGGACCACAGGAGTGGCTCGTGGCCAGGGAGGGAGCAGAGGAGGTGCAGTGACTGCATGCAGAGGAGGGCTGAAATATCATGGGGTCAGGAGGTTGGGAGAATAGCTTGGGTTTCCCTCTTACCTCCCAGCTGAGGCTCTCGTTGGAGGGGCTGAGGGCATGGGGCACAGCTCCAGACTGAATCAGTCCTTGCAGATCCCCACCATACCAAAGGATAGAGGGGTCTGGCTGGTGGGTGTTCCTCCTTTTGCGTCCCCTGCTTCTCTTCAGTCTGGATCTGAGCAGGCTTCACCACACGAACATCAGCAAGCCTTCATGAAGCTGTGCAGGAGAGAGAAAATGCATGCAGAGTCCCTAATGCTGTGGCAGTTAGCAGTGTCGGAAACAGGAAGGAAAGCAAACCATCAGGAGTGTTTGTGAGAAGCACAAGGCTCGGGAGAGTGGGTAGGAGTTGATTGTTTGCTGGTAAATCACACCGGGTTTCATGGTGAAGCAGCTAGGGCAGCCTTAAAACCCACCCATTAGTTCAGCGGGATTTAATGTCTTCCAGTGAGTAAATACCACCTCATTTCATTAGCACAAAGTGGTCCTCATCAAAGTATTGGCAAGATTACAACATTTTTTCATAAATCCAGCGAATTGCAGTCTGCCTACAGCCATCCACTGGAGTCTTCCTTGTCTCACTTTAATTGAACTTCGTTGTGGGGGAGGGAAAGGGGATTACATTTTTTATTGCTGGGTGTGTTTTATGGGAGATCTGTCCGCTGGAATTGACAATGCCAATTAAGTTTGCATGTTTTCATGCAAGTTGCAGAGTCTTAGAAAGCACAAAAAAGAAGGGGGAGAAAGCAAGCCAAGCTGTTTGCAGTGATAGATCTGGGGAAGAGCAAGATGGGAAATACCTCAGTTGCTACCTGCAGCTGTGAGACTTGCCCTCCATCCCTCTCCCCTGCCAAAACGCACACACCCCCACATGCACATTCCCTGAAATGTGCTTGGAGAAGATTGAAGGTTTATTTCCCATTGTCCTAATCACACCTTTCCTCAGCCACCCATGCGAGGCCTGTGACCGCACACAAGCTATTGTGTGGTCTTCTCCCACGTGTTTCCATAGGTGTGAAGCAAACACCTCCTGAAGGGAGCTCCTTAGGGCTGGTCTCCCTCAGGTCACTCTCTGTGATGGAGGTAATTTGAAAAGACAGTGTTTTGGGAGGGAAAGGCACAAAAGCCTGAAGCAGTCCAGTCTCCCTGGCAGAGTAACTCTAATTCACCCAGCAAAGGACAAAGAGCACTATGGGAGCTCGGTTTGGGGGTGTCTTTCATTTTATTAATGAAGTGACAAGGGACAGAGGAGTGGGGGAAGATACTGTATTCCCAGGCAATCTTACTCACTGGCATTTACTCTCCTGAGCCAGATGTCTGATGGCAAAAGCAGCAGCAATCTCTTACAATTCGGAGGCAAAGCTTTACTTTCCAATCTGTGAGCATCTTGGGTGCACACTGAGACTGCTGGCAGACTCTCCCTCCTTCCCTGCTGTGTGTCCACAGTCAGCACCTCTGCCTCTCTCCGCAAATGCCCTCCAGACCCCTTGCATAAGGGCTGTCAGACAGCTTCATGGGCTAGGTGGCAAATCCAGCCAGCTCGGCGCAGGGGCAGGTGGGATGGAGGGCGGCAGTGTGTGTTGAGAGCCAGGCTGCTCCCCTTCAGGGGAGGGTTGGGTGCTCGGGATTTATGCTGCTGTACGCAAAAAATAAACACTTGGTCTCCACATGCTTTGCTAGTCGGCGTGTGCTACCCGGCTAATTCAAACATCCATCCATCAACCCTCCCTTGACTCATCATCACAACATCGAAGTGCATGGGGGAGTGAGCACTCCCACATGGGGATGAGAGAAGGTCCCGTTTGCCATGAGATGTCGAAATACCCCTCTGAGCCAGCTGCTAAGACAGGCAGTTGGGTACGGCTTTGCCTTGCTGCTGTGAGCCATCACTTCCAGCTTTGAGTTAAATGTCCATTTTTTATGTCTTTCCCTGTGACACAGCCTATCTCCTTTGGCAGGCTCAGCTTGCTATAGGCCAGCACAGGGATTTGCCTTTACCAGGCAGATGGGACATTCTCCTTGGCAGGTCTTCAGAGCTGCTGGCTATCATGAGTGGTGGAGGGGGAGTCCCTGTTGGCAAAGTGGGGGTAATGCCAGCTCACCCATCACCCCTCGCTTGGCTGCTTCTCCGCATTTCCATTGGAGCGCTCTATTAATAGCTGTGTTTCCAAACAATGCTGGCACTAATAATGATTTATTGGGACTTAAATGATACATCTGACAATGACACTGACTGCTGGTGTTTGAGCACCGGGCAGGAATTTTAATGAAGAAAGGAGCAGAATGAATAACGTGTTAAAAGGGAGATGGACTTTACCAAGCTTGTGTTTAAACAAGATGATGAAAGATCTGATGAAAGCTTATCTGCATGGTAAGATAGATGAATTAGCTGATTCCCTTGAAGGCGAGGTGGCCCAAAGTATTCAATCTTACATCCTGGGATTGGACAGCTCTGAACCTGTGCCTTTGGGAGAGTAGTGAAATATGAAATGGAAAAGTGGTCTCCATCAAACTGACCCTATCTTTGGCTGGGTGTTGTTCCTCTGACACAGTGGCTACATTTGTACATGGATGCCCATAAGCACAGCCCCGCCTTGATTCTGTCTCCTCAAGGCCGCTGTGTGAACAGTTTTGTGGGGACCCAACTTGGCAACGGACTTAGGATGCAGCAGACTTGAGGTCATCCTGGTCTAGAGGATGGTGCTGGGACTGCAGAGATCACACACAACACAGACATCTCCAGTGGCACTTCTTGAAGCTGCTGGGGAGTAGATGCTCCCAATATCTTCTAGACGATGAATCGGCAAACGGCGTAACACCAGAAAGGCCAGGGAATGACTGGGACATTGGGCTGGAAGTGCCCTTGTTCTCCACGAAGCTGTCTCTCTGGTGGTGACAACACAACACCAGCAATGTGTGTGGGACTAGGCTGCCTAAACAAAAGAAGCAGTATCATTTTAGGACCCACCTGGCCTCTGTTGGATATGCAGAATGAGGGGACTAGAGCATAGGTCCTACCCCATATCTGGCAGGCCCATGAGGATGCTGATGATACACTAGAGGGTCTAAAATGGCTTAGGCAATTGGCTCTTGCCTATGTTTCTTGTCAGTGTCTCTCTGCTATCTTGTTTCAGGTCCTGCTGGATAAAAGAGAGAGGGCGAAAGCTAGGGAAGATATCTTTGGCCAGAAACTTAAAATGCTCTTGTGACAGGAGTATTAAAGTGGTCAGACAAGAATATGCCAAGGTTCAGCTCAATCAGTATCTTGTCTCTGATGATAACAGATAATTCAGGAAAGTGTGACCCTTCCCTTGCCCCTGATCTTCTGTTGGGGCTGTTTCCAAACCTTTTTTCATCCCACAAAGGCTGCTCTGTGTAAATACATTGAAGCAGATTCCCCAGAAATGAGGCTTAGTATTTCCCTACCCTCTGTATCTATTCCCATCCAAATAAACATACGCTTAAAAAAATAAATGGTTACCCAGATTTAGCAAATAAATCAATCCAAGCACATGACTTCAGAACTGATCTTACAGCAACTTCTTTGTGTTTCGTGGTGCGGCTTCACAAACGCATTTCTTCTCCCCTCAGAATAACGGCATGTGCACACAGATCCCCAAACAAGCATGGAGCATCTCCTTCAAAACTGCCTCTGGTAAGATTTTGCTGGAAACATTCCAGGGGCAAAGTGCTTGCCTTGTGTTTCATGTCCCATACAGCATGTGAGATGGAGTTATTTGTTTGTTGCTGCTTTGCCTTTGTGCAAACTGACGCCGCAGGGACTTCTTTTGAGGGCATTTTTCAGCCAAGAAGATTATCCCATATAAATACAGCAAAATAAATAAATTTATCACTAGAATGACTTCAGGCTGTTCTCTCTCTCTCTCTCTCACTCATATCTGCCTGCCTTTGTAGATAACAGAATAACAGAATTAAGTTCCTATCACTGACTAAACCAGATGCATTGGGTTTTTGTTATTTTGGGTCTACACTGAAACTGTGAGCAAGAGCTGAGCTAATTAAATTGAGCAGATTTACCTGCCTCATGTACACCTTGGAGTTACTGTCCACAGCGGATCATCGTGCTCCTTTGCCAAAGGGCATCGCTGCTCTAGCTGAGGGACAGAGAGGCAGCTGGAACCCATAAATCCTTCAGTAACTAACCTCGGTCTGAAGAGGAATGTGATTCAGAGCCGTGAGCTGCTAGCCCAAAGGGGAAACTCCCATTAGCTCTGAGGCACTGTGGGCTTTTGTCACTTTTCCTAAGGTACTTGCAACAGTGAAGCAGATTCCCTTTATTTGTATGTTTTTACCTGTTATCACAAATTATTTCTGAAGTGCACATGCTTTTTGAGTGGTTGGGAATAGCCAGCATGAAGGTCATCAGAGCAATGATAGGAAAGATTTTTCAGTCCTAAAGCTGCTAGTATAGCATCTATCAGAAACTGATGCAGTTGTAGGTCCTGCTAGTATGTGACCCTGGATAAGCCACTTAGAAGAATGTTTGAAAACTGATCCATCAGAAGGTGGCCCCCAAATGACTGAGAATTAAAACCAAAATGAATACCCTGCTCCCAAGCTTACATGTGCAGTCCCATACATGCAAGTGAACAAGCAAAATGGGAGAAAATAAAGGTAGTAGCTGAACACAAAGTCCTGCCTGATCTCTAATGGGCTGTCATGAAAACTAAAATAGTAAAACTACACAAGGAGGCCTATGGATTAGTTGTTTTCCCAAACTGATTACATGTACCTTCCATTAAAAAGGTTCTTAAACTTTGATATGAGAATGCAGCTACATGTGCTAAGAGAATGGAGTCATTGCCCATCAGTTAATGCACCCAAAAGTGCTTGACCTGGTCCTGACCATGAGGTGAAAGGGGTTACCTTAAACCTCAGAGGAAGAGGTGGTAACTTGCTAAGCTGGATAATTATGTGCCCATATCTGTGGGCCCCCAGTCTACTTAACAGCTTTGCTTTCATTGAAATCAGTAGGATTTTTCCATTTGAATAAATGTCAGCTACCTACGAAAGATCTGGGTTTGGGGAGAGCCTTAATGTATCTGATTCCTAGCTAGCAAGAGTTTTCCCAGAGATACTGGGAAAATAAATAGAGGAAGGACTGTGAGACACTCAGACAATTTGGCAATAAGTCTATATGAGTATCTCAGATGAAAGACAGTCTTTAGTTCTGTCTGGAAACAGGGACTATAGGAAGTTTCATGAGCATTTTGGGACCAATCAAGGTTGAAGCTGCGGTCTCATAGCTTGAGAGAGCTAGGAAATAAAGGACAATTCAGGTCTCTGGCTCCAAAACAAAATATTTTCATGCAACTGCAAGTGTAGAAAGAAGCTAATTGGGGGCTTACATTAGAAGAATGAGCAGCTAAATTCCAACTCATAAGAGGTGAAAGGTGCAAGGGAGAGAAAGGATAGTGGCTGGTACAGGTCTCCTGACTTTCCCCACTATACCATGCATGCATACAGACCTGTATTTTAAGTCAGCTGAATCACTGAAATTTGGAAAGTCTTGATTTTCATTTGCACAAGTGCATGAATAAAATTAAAGATTAGGTTATTACAGACATCAGTCATGCTTTTTTTAAAAAAAAAAAGGCTGAAAATGAGACAGAGACAAAATGAATACTGTTACTATAGTCTATTTTTCCATCACTGTCGTTGCACTTATCAGACTGTCAAAACTGTTCATTTGCCTTTCTTAGACAAATACATGTCTATGAAAGAAACTCTTTTCTTAAGGATTTTTTTTGAGATTTTTGAACTTTTTTCATTTTTCCTCACTTGAATTGGCAAAAATCACGTGAAATGAACAATTCCTTTAGACTGACAAACTAAAAAAGGACATCAATAAATCAGGTTTTTGAAATGCTTTATTTAGATTTTAAACTTTAATTAAAATTGTTCTACAGTTTGTAGTTTAAAATGGAAATGCATTTTGAATAAAAAGAAAAAAACCTAGAACATATGCTATTGGCTATTATGACTTTCAAAGCAAAATTTGGTAGTATTAACTCTTTCTTTTGAACAGTCTAAGTTGAAATGAATTGGCATTTTTCTATTAAAAACAAACCCAATCCAACCTGCTTTGCTATATTCTTCTTGTACCAAAATCTTCAGTGATCTGTACCCCAACCCCTATGAAAATTGTGATGTGAGTGGAAAGGAGAACCAGAAGATCCTTGATTTCTTGAGCTGACTACCAGGTGGGTTGTCTAGGCCACCCCCCCAGATGTCACCTTAATCCAGTTTTTGTTAGACAAGACAGTGCCCCCTCTCTCCATCCCCCCACCATGGGTTTCAAGAGAAGGTATCTGTTCATGAAAAGATGATAGCTCTTATTATAATATCCGCCCCCATGGATCCCCTGCAGGTAGAGCTTGGTTGGTGATCCCAGAGGAGATTAGCTGTTGCTGATGATGCTGAAGTACAGGAGATGCACATGGCTTATCTCGGTCATTCAGTTTGTGTCTGAGATGAGGCACCAGATAAGGATGCAAAATTTGTGCAGACAGAGCCGAGCAACTGTATCATTAATAACCAGAGAGGAGGAGCTGACATTTATTTTCTCAGATATCCATAAACAAAGACTCTCAGAAAATGGTTGTTTTCAAATGAGTCATTGAATGGGCATGGCAGCTGGGACTGCAGCAAATCCTCTGTGAGACACCCGAGTTCTCGGTTAAGAACCTCTTTTTCTAGGGGGAAAGAGAAGCTCCAGATTCAACACAGTATTACCCCATGTTGGCAGGGACTTTATATCTCCCTGCCGTGACCAGTGACGCACTATGGGTCAGGGCTAGAACATCTCTCTGCTCCTTAGATTCATGGTCTCTCTAATCTTTTTCAAAATTAAAATGGAAATGTTTAAAAATGGAAATGTTGGGCAGTGCTATCTCCTGACACATTTCCTGTGGTGTTTACAGAGCTGCATAAGTGGACATTTGTCATTTAGACTATCCCAGGATTCCATGTAGACTTTGTCATTTCACTGGCAAGATGGACATAATTTGTTCTTTAAACCAATCCCCCTCTGTTCATTCTTGATATAATTTCTTTCCAGTTTAGCAGCAATCCCGGGAAAGAGCAGCAGGTAGCTATGTTAGGAGGGACTTTCTCTTGCTCTCTGCACTGCCATTGCATTTGGAGCCCAACCATCAAAACCAATCAAAGTACCGTGAATAGCGCACACGTAACCCTATGGCTTTGCATGGCTGTCCAGAAAGCATGGGAACAGTTACTCAAGAGCCTGGACCAGACCCAAGAGTGCTGGCAAAAAAAAAAACCAAAACCCCCCAAAAAAGGAGGCTTTGATTTACTCTTACTCTATGTTCCAAGTTTCCCTCTGAAAACAAAGAGAGGTATATATGGGCTCTTGGCTTTGTGCAAAATATAAAAGCATTTTCATTTCTGCAAAGCCTCTGTTGTAGAATTAAAGAAAGAATGCTTTGTGAGCAATTGGTTGGTGCATGTTCTTAAAAACAAAACCTCAGAGAAAACTTGGCTTCCACGAAATATAAGTAGGACCAACAGATCCTGATCTGTCCAGCACAGGTGAGGGGGAGTGATCTGATCAGGTGGGTCTTTTTATTCCTTTTGAGACATCAGTCTGGCTCTTAAATGTCCTTCTGGCTGGCAAGCTTCAGCAGGATATGAAGTGTCTAGGTTTTTGAGAAGAGCCCTCAGGGGCCATCTATGATGCCTCAAGAACTGGTGCTGGCAACTCTGATGAAGACAATTTACCCTTTGTGGAACAGGGCCACAATCAAAATGTGTGGTCCCACAGGGGCTGCTGGCTGGTAGAGGAAACATCACAGCAATGTTTGGCAGCTGGTGACTATAACATTCGGTGCTAGTCATCTTGCTGGTTTACTAGATAGATCCTTCTCCATAAGGTCCTTTCTCTGCTGCAGCTCCTGCCCTCTCAGGAAGTTGGGCTCGATTCAGGGGTGAATCCCTCAGGAGTTAAGTCCACACTACAGTCAGAGGTGTGACTACAGCTCATGTAAACACACCTGCCTGGGCTTTGTACAACCTTGGTGAATGTTGCTAGCATTATCTGGAGAAACATAAGCTCAGGAATAGCTGTAGAGCAAAAAGGATTGAGGAGGAAACCTCAGGTAGTAAAATATATACAGTATCTTGCTTGCATGGTTATCATATCCACAGTGCCCAGGTGAGCTAGTGTGAAACTTACTGCGTCTACCCAAGAAATCCACTGTCTCTGCATTTGCCTGCCATGTAACCCAGCATAAGCTCATGTTTAAAAAATACAGAGGGCATGAGTAAATCAAATCACAATTATGGGGTGGGCTGGTTTTGTAGACATGAAATGCACAAGAGTTTGTTGTTCTCCTCCTTTACAGGTGTGTCTGAAACTACAAAATTATAATGAGATGTAAAGAACATATAGCTGTACCTACCTCTTTTTGTGAGTGGAGAAAATTTTATTCAAACTTGCTGAATGTTTGGACAAGCTTCAGTGTGATATTGCATGCAGCTACATGGGTGCATTAGTCTGGGTCAGGAAATTTATGTGAGCCATGTTCACTTAACCCATTTTTCCACATGAAAATTTTCATTCCCATTGCAGAGTAGTCTCAGATGAAGCTAAGCAGAAGTGAACCTAGTGCTCTCCATTCACTCTAGAACATTTCTGTCCTTGGAGCCAAGCTAGAGGTAGTCAGAGGGAAAACATCAAGAATGTGTATAGCGTGGATGTTATATAGTGTGGGCTTCTCTGCATCAACTGTTGCATGCTACAGATCTGCTCTTAGTGTGCCACTCTACCCAGACGTAGACATAGCCTATGCTACCATGCTTGGTAAGACCATTATCTTATTTCCTTAGAAATATGGCCATGATCTGAAGTTTTGATCCTGATTCCACATCCCAATTTCTGGCAATACATCAATCCCAGTCTCTTGGTTCAACTCTTTGCAGTGACAGTGGAAAGAAAGAGAAATTGGTCTGGTCATAGCTAGACCTGAGATGCTAGACATAAGTATAAACCCACCACTGACTCTGCATGGCTTCGTTGTCATTTTGCATTGACCTACCACCTGTCTCAGCAGTATACAGGACTTAAGTGACTAGAGAATTCAAACCTAAACAAGTATTTATCACTCCTGATTTTGGAGGACCAGTGTTCAGATACTACACAGACAACATCATGAATAGAAGTGGTTTGGAAATTTCCCAAGGAAACATCTTTTCTCTCATAAAATAACAATGCATGGGAAGAGAAAAACTCCAGGCACACACATGGATTTTGATGAATGTCTATTTCAAGATAAGTTTTTGGTAAAGCTAACATTTTCTAGTTAGAAACTAAATTTTTAGATGTCCCTTTTTTGAAAAAAGTAATGTATTTTTATAATAGACCTTGTAAGAGGAATATCAAAACTACAAAAAATAGGATCCTTTTTTTTTTCCTGGAAGTGGAATACTTTAACTGCCCTGAAAAGATATTTGAGTCCCTTGCCTCAGAATTTTATTTGATGGGAAATTTCATTTTTTGTCTGATGCTGTTCTGCTCCAAAGCAAGAAAAAAAATGTGGGCCTACAAGACTTCTTCTCCAGAAGAAACTTCCCGATCCCACCTCTTCCTTTAAAACTCCAAAGATAAAAAAATGTCCTTTCTCAGCAGCCACGGAAACACCATTATTTAGTACTCAAATAGTAACTGCTGATTTCCCCCTTACAGCAGAAGGATGACATGTTCATTGGCCTAGAAGCTTATGGCTGGATGGAGCATGAACTGGTTTATGATATACTTGATTCACATCATTTAAGAAAAGCCCCGAATATAGGAAAAGGTGTTGGTGATGCCAGCCAAGGCTTCTATTTACAGATCAGCTGCTTGCAGAGCATGCAGTGTTTCTTCAAGACAATACCAAGAGTGAGGAAATGGATGCAAACCCTGCGAGAGAGGAAAGAGTTACTTGATGACACAGAATTGGACTGGGTCCAAGAGGATTACCAGCAAGAAAAAGGGGATCTGGTTTAGCCCTGCTATCTTTGTTCCAACTTTTGCTCTGAAAACAAAACCAGAAAATATACAGGCTCACGGCTATGTGCAACATAGAAAAGCATTTTCACGTCTGCAAAGCCCTCACTGCAGAATTAAATAATGAAGGCTTTGTGTGCAATCAGTTGGTATGTGTTCTTAAAAATAGCTGCATCACAGACAATTCGGCTTTTGTTCAGAAATTGGGCAGGCCACATGACCAAGTCAGCCAGGACAGGTGATGACAAGGATAGTGGCTCATTATTGTGTTCTGAAACTTCATGCAATATTGCCATGCTCTGTTCTGGAACCTCAACAAGTCTTCAGCTAATGAGAAACAGGTTTGGTTGGGTGCATTGGGTATTTTTTCTCCCAGGACAGGAAGAGAGAGGACCAAGTTATTGTTGGATGTGGTACCCATCCTTCTGCAATAAGCATGTTCAAGGAGTAAAGCACTCTTCACTCCCTATACTTCAGCATCACACCTCCCCTCCTGTTCATATCACAATCCATTTTTACAGCCTTATTGTCTTGTTTATAAGACATAGCAAAAGGAATCTTAAATGCCATGTTCTGCCCAGGTAGTTAATATGCTAGCAATGATCTTAAAGTCTACAGAACTACAGCTTAGCTCAGAGACGAAGGATAGTGTTAACTCGTGCTCTCAGGAAGCAGGATTTCAAAGGCTCCTGTGCCCACCTTAACACTACACAGGTAGGCTGGCAATTTAATGAACATCTGTCTTGTGACCACATGAATCTGTTCTCCTATTGATTTTCTGAGGGGTGAGGTATGTTCTGGCATCTATTCTGATAGTTACTGAGGAGAAGAGATGATGCCTAGCCAAACACCTGCTTTCCAGAAATGCCCGGGAGGGGTTCAATAAGCATGAGCACAAGCAGTAGGGTCTACACGGGGAGTCTCCCTTTGAGTTTCTTCTAATGAGCTTGTAGCTTCTGCTTTTACCCAGTTCTTGGTGTTTGGCTGCAGTGAAGTCCATGGCCACTAACCAGCCTGTTGCACAAACAAAGATTTATGATTTCCACTGATGTTTCTTCCTCCTTGGATGCATGATTTATTCTGAGGAACTAACTAATCGTGACTGGAGGTCTGTGCAGTAGTCCAAGGTTGAGATTTTGCTTCTCAGTCAGAGACTCCTTTTTCACTATTACACCTTTGCTCCAGGCTCTAACAGTGCTAGGACTAGTAGCACAGAGGAGTATATATGTGTATTACATATGTGTGTGTTAATGTTAGTGGTTGTGGATGCTACCAATCAAGGCCACAAGCAGAAATCCGAGAATGGCTGGCCTAATATTTTTGCTGGGTTACGCCTGTTTCTGTGAGAGTGTGTTAGCAATTTTAAAATGTAATTTAGTATAATTTAATTTATTAAAATTAGGAAATTCACCTTGTGCCTGACAGTAGCAGTACTCTGGTAGAATGTGACCTGAAAGCCATTCCTGGATAAAATATGAACACAGAGCATGTGAAATGGGTTTTCATTGCCCAGTAACTGCTGGCTGAGGTTCTTCATTGTTTTGTCTTGTGATGGGTGCTGCGAGAAGGCCAGGCAGTTTCATCTGTCCTGGCTCCTGGCTCCTACTCTTGAGAAACTCTATAGGATGACATTCCAGCTTACACCTCATCTGCTTATTAGGCTACATAGGGTGGCAGGTCAGCTTGCCTGAAGAGATCCTCTCTCCAGAGGCAGCTGGGCCTTTGCTCTGCGTGTCCGCTTAGCTTGACAGGAAGATGAATGATCACATTTGTAAATTTTTGTCTTGTACAATGTATTCCCGGCTTCCTTCCAGCCCTGATTTTGAAACTGGCATGTGACTGGTTCAGTTGAGTCTTCCCATGTCTTTCTAACATTCCTTTTCAATTTGGGCATATTGTTCTGCTTGGTGATAGTGGTTCTGATAATTGCATGAGTCAGCCATTTTGCGCAGTTTGGCAATATACTGATCTATTGTTTTTTCAGCCTCTTGGACAATGTTCCTGATTCTGTGGGTTGAAAAGCACTTCTAGGATTTTACAGAGTCCTTCCTGCTCTGCTCTTGTCCCTACCAAACACTATAAATGCATATGGTGGACCTTATCTCAGAGAACTAAAACCATGCCTGCTTGCCTTTAATTTTCTTCTACATTCACTATCAGCTATATTCAGTTCTATTTTGCAGCCAAAAAGGCACTGAGCTACTGACCACAGCCCCTTTCACATTTATCTGTCAGATCTGAGACAGCAGTGTGCCCTTGGCCTTGCCCTTTCTTCCTTCTCTTTCTCTTTCTTTCCATGACATTGTTAGTTTCTTGTGCTTGCAAGTCCCTTTTCCTCACTCCACCACCCTCCACGATCTAGCACAAAAGGTGGCTGCCCACAGTGAGGCGAAAGAGCTGCTCATGACTGTTTAAGTGTGTCCTTAATTGTTACAGAAGTGTTCCCTTGAACTAAGTAATTTGCGGTTATTAATTCATGCTATTAAGCTGGCTGTGAAGAAAGGATGGCTTGCTGTTATTTTGCATTTGTTTGATTGGCACCTTATTTGAATGTAGGTTTTATCAAGTTTTATCTTGTGCTGAGTGACACAGCTAATTATACCTTTTTTTCACAAACTTCGAGCTCCAGTCTGAAAGAGAGTGAGCATATAAAGCACCAGTGTTTTAATTCTTAGAGAAAAACGTTTGGTTTCACAAAATGTTTGAGCACATGGGTTTGAAATGTGACTTCTGCTAGTAAAACTCACATCATAGGAAGACTCTGTCAGCAGTCAACATTTTTTTGTGCCTATTACACTTAATAATCCAGGGAGAAGTGGAAGGGGCAGATCCACTGGGACATGTCCCAGCACAGAAGGAAGAGCTGAGTGATCATGGGAAGTTTTCCAGGAGATGTTGTGTTCTTTCTCTTCCCTCCATGGAGCTTGGAGGACCCAGGAGTCCAGGGTTATGCTGACTGTTGGAAGGGAGATCTGAGGGGTCCAGGTCAAATGTGTCCACAGAAACTAAGATAATAATAGAGATGAGCCTATGTAGGAAGTTAACTTCTTCCTACACAGCCTGGTCAGGGGTCACTGAAGAATCTGGGGTAGGGAACTGCTTCTTAGAAGACAACCCAGGCAAATATGTGTCCTCCCTTAGACTGCATCTAGAACTAAACCAATATGTAAATCTACAGAAAAAGCTTAACATCATAAAAGGCTGCATTGGCAGGTGTTAACTAGTAAGAAGGGTCGTTTTCAGTCAATGCATGGATGACTCATCAGCACAGTGGGTCAGAGAGCTAAGGGCTGTAGATGGGCTTTAAGAAGAGCTGAGATAATTTTATGACCTATGAAAGCATTTGCCTGGCTGTTCCTGTATAATCAGTAAGAGAAGGGTAATCAAAGCTCATTCCTCGGGGCAACAGTTAATGATACTAATTAGCACACAGACAAGGCTTTGCTGAAAGCATTACACCCAGGCATGTGCTAATTAATTAACTGATTGTCTGGAGGAAGATGTTCCCCTTGCCTTCTCCCCATCCTGCAAGATTATGCAATGGGAAGGAATGAGGGTTTTATGCTTGCTCATAAAATAGATGCCACTGTGGAGTAGTGCAACATGGTGAGTTTGGGTACCTTCTCCAGGAATGTGAGTCTGTGCTGAGGTTTAAAGAGATCCCTCAAACTACTACTCCAAGTTGTATCTCAGTGCATTGGGGGACAAAGGTATTGTTATTAGTTTTTTTGGTCTGTTTGTCCTCCAGAAAAGGACTGGTGCCAAAGCCAGATGTGTCCAGACCCCTGTGTATACTCAGGCTACAGCAACAATACTAGAGTGAAGTCACAGTTCTGAGCTTCTGGGAAGAGAAGTTTGCGTGGAAAACAGTTCCTGCTAGTTTCTATGGCACAAGAGCATTGCCGCTTGTAGCCAAAACCAGGCAGTGGTACAGGCTTTTGGCACCACCACAGGCTCTCAGGAAACTTTGAAGATCAAAGTTTCATCACCGCCTCTGATGGGCTGTGGGGCTGGCTGCCTTTCCCAAGCAGGGCTCCTTGCAACGAACTCAAATTTTATGAAATCTAGTGTCCTGATATTACAGTGACTGCTTTGGCTCCAAGGAACTCAACTCAGACAGAGGCACTGGAGCCTGGCAGTGACCAAGTGTTTTCTCTTGTTGGCGTTCTATTTCTAGGAGACTGTTGGATAGGATCCCAAGTGATATATCTGGCTTCTTTTCTGGCTGGTTTGTGTGTGTGTGTGAATGTGACTAGGCAGAAAATATTCCCTCCATTGTTATACAGGAGAGAAGCAAAGGAAGATCAGTTGAAAAGAGCAATGTAAGGCAGAGTACATTTTTCTTTTAACTCGGTACAAATCCCTGCCTGGCCAGACCTCCAGAGTGCTCAACATTCTGCCCAACCAAATCACAGCCAAGTTTTGCAGCCGCATTCAGGGTTTCTCAGTCCCTTTCTTCTCCCCTGCACTTGCAGGGAAAAGAGAACTCTGTTGTATCTGGAAGCATGTGTCATACAGGTTGACTGGACCTACAGTGGGCAGAGGAAAGAGAGCAAGTTGCTCCTTGTAATTTCATAGGTTCTGCATAAAAGCTACCATGTCGGAAGAGTTCTCAGTTACCAGAATGACCTCCTGGTCAGGTCTTGAGGAGCTATTGGGTGGTCATCCTTTCTGGAAAGGGTGGGTGGTGGGAAGTCCCCTCCTCTGCTCCTACAGAGGAGCACTGGTAATTTGCAGCTCTGGACCAAGTGTTTTCAAGTTAGACAAAGCCAGTGTTTTGTGAGCAGACTTGGAAGCAAGAGGGAAGCAGCCTTTTGCCATCAGTTCCTCTAAACGGGTGATTTTCCTGTCTCATGGGATATGAATGTGTTATGAAGCATCCCTTCCTTTCATTTGCTTTAGGCTTGTGTCTGCCCCACTTCCAGTGTGGCTCACCTGCTTTTGGATTTGACTTGGTACCCAAACCTGCCATTCTTGCTCCTTGGAGGTTGGTTTAGCCCATAGAACTCTTGGGAGGACTGTGGTGAGCACCTTCGACATCTTCCCCAGGTGGCCTACTAAGACAAAGCCTAGCAGTCCAATGCCCAGCAGTCCATACATGAGCTGCTCCTCCCATCACCTGAGTTTGTACAACCATACTCGTCACAAGCAGTTGTAAACATTGTCCACATGGGTATGTGACTCAGTGAGTGCCCCTGGGGCTGACTTTTACAGACCTCAAATTACCACATGAGGGGATAGTTGTTCTCAAGGCCTGACTCATTTGCTTAATGGGCCCTATTTTTAAATGAAGGAGGCAGAGGTGGCAGTGTTACTAGGAAGGAAGATAACTATCATAATATTCACCGTGACATTGCAGGCGTTAAGCAAAGTCCCTTCTTCCTAAGGTGGTACTCCATCCTCAAGCCAAAGGAGAGTCCACATTGCTTCTGCCAGTTTACGGACAGAGAAAAGCACACATAAAGTGGAAGATTAAACACAAAACATTGCATTTTTAGTTTTGCAGGACCTGTAAAAAAGCTGGTAATGTGTCAAAAGCCGGAAGCTCGAATCTTCTCGGATGTCTTCCCAAAGTGCTGAGTAACATATTTCAGAGTGAGTCGTGCATTTGGGCATGTGTGAGTTACCGTGTGTGGCAGAAATAAAGCGCCTTCCCTTTTCTTATTCATGTTGCATACAGACACAACCGCGTCATTCACATAAATCAGGCACAATTAGCCAGAGGGCTCAAATTTACAGTGTTTCTGATAAACCAGACGCCTAAGAAATTCTGTGATGGGAAAAGACTGCACTCTGCAAGAACGCAGCAGGTAACAGTAGCCTTGTGAACGATAGCCCAAAGCCTCAGCTTTCGCCCCGGTACCTGAACATCTCACTGTCCTGAGGGAAACATCTGCGGAGCAATTATTATCTTGGAAAGAGCCATGGGAAAATAAAGCAGTCGGTAACACTTGAAAAGCGTCCCAGATTCCCACTGAAAGGCTTTGTCAGAGCTGTGAACCTTCACTTTATTTAGCTGTATGCATTTTTTTTTTTTTTTTAGAGTGGGTAGTAAACCAAAAAAGTATCCTGTATGTTGCTGTGGTGGGAAATCTCAGCCGTGATAACATTCAGCTCAAGGTTGTTATCTAGTGGGTTGTAACCTGGGAAATATGGGAATATTTCTCAAAGGAAAAGCAGGGGTTGTCACTTTGTGCTCTTTAGGAGCTTAACTGTTTGTGTCTCAGTAGGTCCCAGCTGGATAAGCCACATAACACACAGAGGGACAGCCACTACTTCGTGTTGACCTGCAGAGGGGTTAGATGTGTTTGCCCCCTCTCCACAGGACACAAACTTTATGTCACAGACACTCTTCTTTTTTTCCCAAGTTTATCTTTTTATGCAAGAAGAAAGGGAGATTGGGATCTTCAGTCTGCACAAACCTGCTTCTGTCTCTGCTGACATATACAAACTAGCATGGCAGGCCATTAAATACAGGTACCACAGCAGGACAAATGACAGGACTGCTACTGAGAGTGGTGTTTCCTAGCAGGACAAGCTGGATGGCAGAGTCCCCAGTTGCTGCTCCATGCTCTGGCGTCCCTCTTACTCATGGGTCTCATGCAGCAGGGATGGGGTCACAGCTCCAGCTGTGTTGGGCATGGCCAGTTGCAGCAGTAGAGGAGAGACTTGGGAGAGGCTCAGGAAGCCTGCAGATGTGCACCAAGCTGTGGAGGAACCTGTGTCTGCATGGGGAGGAAAGGTGTGGGGCACACCACCCGCCATCCCAAGTGGAAGTGGCATGTGAGGCTGAGCAATAGTGCTTGGCACTTGCCTTCAGAGGCTATCAAAGGACTTTGGGCAGGAGACAGTATCATTCTCCCCATTTTCACAGATGGCAAAATGGAATTTCACAGGACAGTGAAATAACTTAGCTAAGGTCACCCAAGGAGGCAGTGGAAGAGCTGGGAATAAAACCCAGGTTTCATGAATCACTAAACCACACTGCTTCCCCTTAGGGCTATGGATGTATTATAACAGAGCAAGATCCAGATGTGGTTTTTAACTGTCATTCAATACTCTGTGTGATATTACTCTGCCTAAGAAAATATACAAATTTGGACTCCCTGGAGATTTGACTAGTTCAGGGGAGCTTGATTAAGCCTGTTTGGCATGATATTGTTAGGCAGAACATACAAGGGGATGGGGGGCAATTCTCAAACACACTGGCAGGGCCTGTGGAGTTGCTGAGCCCCTTCTGTACCCACGAGGATGCATAAGGATTTGAGAAACACAATCTCTGACAATGAAGGAGGGAGCAGAGTCAGAGCAAAGAAGCTAGACCACATCAGGAGGTAGGAGGAAAACAGATGCTTGGCAAAAAATCTGAGATCAGATGTGTTGTTCCAGTGGCAGCCAATCCCCTTAGAAAGTTATTACTCTCCAGCTGTTCATCTCTGTTCCCTCCATTCCCTTCCCAACCCACCAGCTCAACTGCTTGTTAACTGCTCCAAAAAGCAACCCAGGCTGTTCGGAGGGAGCTGGGTTTGGAGGTGATTGCAGAGCTGCCTATTCTGGCCATTTGGCAGAGGTAGTGAGCAGTGGCGGTGAGGAGGAGACAGGGCAAGGGTCCATGGATAGCCAACTCTCCACCCAGCTCTGTCATGTCTCAGCAGCTCATTCTAGCTGCAGTCAGAGAAAGGGGTGTTAGCTGGGTAAAAAAAATATTGCTCTGCATGTAAAACTCTTCATGCTTTGATATTAACAGTAAGCAGTGAGCGGGCCAAAACCCCTTAGCCTGAAGCCATGATTTAAATTGATCTGTGTGCACGTTTCTACCTCCAGATTTGGGCTGGGGGGATGGGGAGAATGGAAGAATTGTATCCTTTCATCAATTTCTTCATTAAAATTGCCTCCCACCCCACCCTGGCAAACTGCAGGTGTTTTTCCTAAAAGGCCTGTTCTTGGAGTCAGCTGATTGCATATCATCTCTGTTTTAGCTAAGAATAATAATGAGCTCCTTAACTTTTGGAGTTGGCCTGTACAATTGGAAAGTTATATTTAAAACACTGAAAAACTTGAAATCAAACACTGTCCCTTTCATACTTCTTCATGTTAATTAAATGTTTGTGATTTAAAGTTTAATTCCTGATTTCTGCAGCAGAACTCATGCTTTTGAATGTTTGGTCTTAGAAATGCATATTTCATACTGGTTTAAACTGGAAGTAACATCCTTCCTTTCCCTCATGATAGGGTTATGTGATCCTCCTGAGTGATGTTAAAAAAACATTACCCCCATCTGCATGTTAGGAGGGTAGTGGAGACATGTTTGTGCCCAGATGAACAGAACCATCCTCATCTGGTCCATAGACCATGCACTAAATCTGTGTCAGAAATGAGAGTCTCATCCTGCTGTGGAGTATTTGTATCCAAGTTCTAGATGGAGTGATTCCTATGGATACTGTGTTTTAAAAGCATTCAAGGGGCTTTGGTGATGAGAAGTGCCAGTCTAACCCACCAGAGAGAGCCTATGCAAGGCTCCTGGCTGTGTTGAGGGTCCAAAGTGGTAGAGAGAGGCTGATTTGGGGGAGAAGCAGTGCAAATTTATGGCTTTCGCTCTGCAAGGCTCCGGTCCAGCCCCTGTAAACTAAGCAAGACAGCAGCTGTCACGTCTGTTGATGGCAGCTCTTACTCATTAGATACAGATGAACCGGACAACAGTTTGATGTGAACTGAAGGTGGAAAGTGCTACTTTGATATTGGCATTAAACCTTCCTAATGATCTAGTCACATCAACCCCTCCTTTTCAAAAATGAAAAGAACCCAAAGCTTCCTGTGTGTTTGTGCTTATTTAAAAAGGCCACCAGGAAGCTACAGGAGAAAATTCTTCTTTCACTTCTTTGAAGATAGGGGCAGGAGTCATGTCATCATATTCTGGTTACCTAAAAAGTGGGTGGCTTACATAAATGAAACTTGCTCTATAGCTGCTGGAGAGATACTGGCAATTCCAGCAGAGGATTTTTGCCAGTCTAACCAAGAAATCAAAATGAGAGGGGAAGATTTGTCTTCTGGAGTGTCTCTTTCTCCATCAGCCATAGGAGTTTAGATCACCAGTTTAGCACAGATGCCTAAAATTTAGGTTCAGTGAGCTGAAGGCACAACCTGATGGTCATGTCACAGAGAGGTTAACTGCCTGACCAGGAGAAGAAAAATAAGGGCTGAAAAAGGGAAGCAGAGAGCGGCCCCAGAGAAGGTAAAAAGAGACGGAAGGTTGAAGAGTTACAGACAAAAGACAGCATTTTTAAAACAAAGCCAGTTCAGAGTCTGTAACGCAATGTGTCCTTCAATATCAGGTTAGCTGTTCAGTGGCTGGCACTTTGCACCGTGTGAAAAGATCTCAGCTGAAGATCTTTGATAATCCGGCCAGCCGTGGCATACTCGGGGGCATTATTCCCATAAACCCAGCAGGCAACTGCGGAGAGAGGGAGGCAGTGCTTTCCCACCACTGACAGACATCCTTGCTGTCCCCTGCTCCCACCCACAGTGAGTCATGACTCTGGAGACACCGCCCTGGGCACTGGAGAAATCCACAAACCACTACAACGTGATATTATGGACAGGATGGAAGTGATGCTCTTCTCCTTGAGCCTCATGGAGGGAAACTCTGCCAACGTTATGGGATCAGGAGGTGCTGGGAGTGTGTGGTCAGGAGAGTGCCCTAAGGATGGGACATATGAAAGGTACACTGGATCTGGGTGATGGGCATGGCACGTTCCAGGAGCCAGGTCTTGACGGAGAGACTGAAACTGGAAACTTGCTGCATCTTACCTGCCATAGCCAGCATCTGGCTGCACATCTCTTTACAATCCAAATAAACTTTTCTATTGCAATAAACACAACATAGCCAGTCAGGTATTTGCTTGCTCCTCAGCCGCTGATAAGCAGGGGCCTTACTGTGATATCATAACACCTAATGCTTCTGCCCACAGCTACACTTGGCTGCAGTGCCCTGTAAAATTAGTTTGGGCTTAGCTCCTCAGCCTGTGGCAATTAGCCCGACTCCCCAGGAGACAGGTGGGGGGATGCCGCGTGAGTGTATTTACAGAGGGATGGAAATATTAAACCTTCTCCCTGCTTGTAAATTAAATGCACTGTTAAAACTCTGGTCAGATGCTCGCCCGACCACCCTGCCACCTCCTCTGATTTATCTCAGCAGCAGATGCAGGCCCACACCTCAGTGGTGAGCGCTGCCAGTAACAAAGCAAATCTATTTCTCACCCTCCTCTTTGCCCAGGAAAATAGAAACTCAAGCATGTGGACTGCTTTGGAGTGGGAAGAGGGAGCAGCGTGGTTTCATGGCATGGTGGAAAGGTACTTTATCTTTGCTGAGCTCACGCCTGAACTACCAACGTGAGGTTGAAGGGGTTGTGTGGGATGGCAGCCAGCCGGCGAGCAGCAAGCCCCAAAGAAGCTGGAGCGGGAACCCCGCGTGGCTCCGGCTCTCTCATCTCCCCCGGCGGTACCGGGTTGTCGGGTGTCACGTGGCGAGACATCTGTTTCTCCAACCACCCTCCTTTCCCTCCTGGCCAGCTGAATGACCGTCTGCCACCCTTGCTGATGGGATCTGTCCTTACTGTGCTAGCTGAGCACATGTTTGGATAGAGACTTCGGGAAAGTGTCCTCTTTAAAAACTGGAAATGGGACTTAACTTCTAGGTTTGTAAATGAACTTCAACCCTGTCTGTCGCTCAAGTCATGGGCATGCTGCAAGACTGTATTCTATTGCCAAAGTCGCTTGATTTACTCTGTTTTTCTCTTCTGTCTTCCCTTCTTTTCTCTGCATTCCCCATTCTTCCTTCTACTGTTTTTTGTGTTGCAGAAATGAGTAAGGAAGCAGATTTACATGGTGTGAGATGTTAAGAGGAACCTTATGCCACACTAGCGTGGATACTGTGTCAGGGAGAAATGTGTATGTTTGCGTGTTTGAGACCACTTGCACAGGACAGCAACTGCAGGATCGTGTGGATAGGAAAGCCTGATGTCTTGAATACTGCAGGAAAAACAGCCAGCCTTGATCCTCATTCTGGGAAACAACAGCTGCTGCCAGGATAATTTTATCCTCTTGCTTACACAAGAGAGAAGATCTATTTTACAAACATCCCATGATCTCCTGGACCCATATATGCAGTCATTCCAGGTCAGAGTTGCATCACTGGAGTGGCAGGTCCATATTCTGACCTGCTTTTTTGCTCTCTTCCAGCAGACTCTTCCTTCCTTGAATGCTTTGAGCATAGGGACCATATTCTTTCCTCCCCTGACTAAGCTGGTTATCACTGCATCCTCTTCCTAGAGCCTCTTGCAGGACTTTGGGAAAGTTTTGCTCCATCATACTCAGTGTAGTGACTCACTTACTTAACATCAAACAACAAGCAACCATGGAAGAAAAGAGCTAGTTTCCCTGCTTGCAGGATGCAAGGTGCTAAAGATAAGAAGGAATTCTCATGCCCTTATCAATTCTTATGCTGAAGTATTTGGCTTTTCCTGGCGTTATACTTCTTACTGTCTGCCTGAGTGCAAAGGAACAGACACATATTAATTAAAGAGAGAGATTTCCCAGCTCACTGTCTTTCCAACTAGCTGCCCTGCTGCACCTGTAATCTGCACAGTACCTCTGATTAGCTCCCAGAAACACTTCCAAGGTGTAAGTTTCTCTAATAAAAAACATGGAGAGAGAAAAGTCTCAAAATTCTTCTTAATTTTTTTTTGGGGTGGCAAGAGAAGAAAACCTGAAATGTTTCATTTCATAATCAGGCATTTTGCTATTTTGTCATTTGTTTGTTTGTTTGAAATAACTTTCTGGCTCCACATTTTCTTTTGAAAACATTCAGAAGATAAAAAAAATCCTCAAGCCCTTCAGAGGAGCTAAAAATGAAAACTGTTGGTATTTCTGGAGAAGCAAATTGGCTTCAAAAGGGACAGAAAATGCCTTAAAGTTGAACAAAACTTCGTATTTCAAGAAATAAATTCCCTTGAAAATGTCATTTCCTTCAGATTCTTCCAGCGCCAAAATATCTCCTTTTTTTTTTTTAACTCTTTCTTTGAAATTGCCAATTAGTCCAATCACACATTTTGCTCTGAACTGTAATTACTGCATTGGAAGTGCTGTGTAGCACAGCCAAAAGCAAGAGCACTCCTGATGGTCTCCTGAGGCTGCCCCACAGCACTAAGTGTGCCCGGGAGGGTGGCTTTCAAGACACGTTTTTATTTGGTTAGCAACGGTCACTTGGCATCTGTGCAATCAAAGTATTCCCATATTTAACACTGAGCTGTGAATGCTGACAATCGGTGGGTTAATCATTACGGAAATACTGACTGATTCTTGAGTCAAATGTCAGGTGGTGCCAAAAAACAGCCCCGGGACAAAGGACAGAGAAATTCAGCTCTGACTAATGCTGCAGATAAACCGGCTGTTATACAAAAACATGTCTTCCAACACAACACTTGGGTCACAGCAACATCTGAACCACAAAGTCCACTCTCCTTCCCCGTGAAAAACAGCAAATGCCATTAGTTGTGATCCAATTTGAGCTGAAGTCTGGGGTTCCCAAAGCCTTAAATGGGGGACAACTCATAGCCCTGCTAACAAACTGTCCAGGCTGCTGGGGGTTATTTATATAGAGACTAGTGAAAAAAAAAAAGAAACAAAAAGGCTTCAGAGTTAGCCATGAATGAACTTAGAAACTAGAAATTAGAAGAGGGTTTCTAAGCAGCAGAGGGGAGGAGGTCTGGAGCATGTCCACCGTGGGTATAGCACCAGTAAAAACTGGTATCAGGTTTTAAGATGATCTGCATCATTCAATGACACAAATGGCTGTGAAGACAGGGGCCAGGCCTCTTGATTTATCTCTGCCTTTCTATAGTCCTGTTTATTGAGGGCTGAAGAACCAAAAATAGAGGCAATAGTCATAGCAGCCAATGTTTGCAGTCCCTCCCTGAAGTATTTAAAATAAAGACTCCCATCTTCAGTGATGGCTCAGGGTTTTGAAGGTTTCCAGTTTGGGCCGCCCAATGTAACAGAGTAAAAAGAGTGTGATTTCACACTGGATGGTCCTCTCAGCACTAGCGAGCTGGGTACACCACCAGGCCCTTTGGGAAGTCTTGGTTCACCCATCAACTAATGCCTATAGGTATTTGCCCCTTTCGGTCTGGCCCAGGGCAGCAGAGGGTGGAACACACTCGGTAGCATTTTTTGGAGGGTGGGAAAGGCAATTTGCAGAGCAAAGAAGTTCCAAATATTACTTGCCTGAGCTTAATGTTGGTTGCAAATATATGAATCTTAAAGGGTAGGGAGAACAATATGTGACATGCAGTCAGGGGTGTTTCTGATCCTGTGGGACTGTGTGTATCTATTGCTCAGCAGCATTAACAATGGGATTCCCATCATCTAATTTTGACTTGACTTCTAGCTCTGGAGCAATTCAAGTTATTTTTTTCAAATCCCTGGCCACGACAGGAGAGAGTGGCTGTTGCTTAAGGGACAATTGTGAGGCACAGCCGGGATGGAGCTTGGATGTGCTGCTACAGTGCGTGGAAAGAGGCTGACAGCTCTGGATAGCAGTGCATCCTCTCTGTCATTCTTGGAGAGAGACAGATCTCCTGCCCTTCAGGAGAGGGGGATCCTAAATGGCCGGCTAAGACTAGATGCTAAATTTTTAAACAGAGAAGGGGCAATGTTATGAATCCCATCTGAATAGAATACGGTCATTAACACATCATTAAAAATGCCTAGTGTCTGACAAATGCAAACAATAAAATCCTCCCGGAAGTGTCAGTCTCCCCTTTCTCTTTAAATGCAGCTATATTTTTTGAAGTACATGGTGTCTTTTCAATGCTCAGCCTGCCTCTCTTCTTTTCCTTCACAGCTACTGCTGTTCCCCAGCTGGATAGGAGCAAGGCGTTTGCTCTCTGTGCTCTACAAGCAGTGGTGCATCCTTGCCTTGTCCTTCATAAGGTTTTACCACTCAGGACCCAGTGCAAAGCAAATCCTTCTTCATACTCTGACTCTTCTTTGGTGGTTCAGAGAGGACTACAGCTTATGGCCTCAGAAGGGATAATGTCATCTGAGAGAAAGATGGGTGCCTCACCAGTTTGCTCCACTAGACAGAAGGCACCTAAAGAGGAAGCTGGGAAACCTGGATTTGACCTCAGAATAGGTCTCTGGTGAGAATACGGAGCCCAAGGGTAGCAGGTTCATACTGGCTGCAATGTTTGCAGGACAGCTGATCTGTCTTGGTAGAGCCGGGTTGCTGTCATCCAGTTTGAACTCAGGGTCTGGGCAAACTATGGTGAGAAGTACCAAGCCAGGAATAAAGACATGAATTGGTTAATAGCCTTGAGTATCTATCCAAACTATTGAACCACAATGCAAAACACAGAAGGACTGTGACAGCAATAACATTCCTTTTATATATAGCCAGTTCTGCTACTAGAAAATGCTGTTATAGTGGTATTCCTCTTCCCACCAATTCCCATTTCTCTTTGCATCCAACTTCAACTGGGTAACGTTCCCTTAGACAATATTTTCTGGGCAGCAAATCCTGGCAGAACTACCGTAATCTCATCAATGTTAAAAAAGGAGGAGGTGCAGAGGAGGGGTCCTGCAACAGCCCAGAGAAGTATACACTCATGTTGCAGAAAATGACTGGAAGAGCTCAGCTTGTTGAATTTAGTGAAATGAAGGCTGAAAAGGGTAGGACTGGCTGCCACAGATACATCAGGGGCCTAAATATTGGGGAGGAAAGAGAGCTATTTAACTCAAGTACAATGTTGGCACAGGAACAGCTGGGTACAGGCTGCCCATGAATGCATCTAGACAATGGGAACAGACGGAAACCAGCAACACAAAAGTGAAAAAAAAAAAGAAACCAAGTCATTTTCAGATTATAAAGTCATAGAAATGGAGCTAAGAAAAGCCTCCGGAGACCTGCTCATTTTGGGCTTTTTAACCTTTGGTAATATGACAACTGCTCCTAAAAGAGAAAAGCCAGAGACCATTTTGTCAGTGTGGCCACAATACTTTTCATTCACAGCTTACTAAAAAGAAGACGGTCTCCTGCATGTTCCTCTTATTATTTTCCCCATTTTGGCTGTATGTTTGCATAAAAGAACATGAAATATTAAAATTAATAATTTGCAGTCATTTCACAGCCCTTCAATCTGACAGTACTTCATGCATGATTGGGTGACAAATATTGCTCTACTGCAATCCTCCACTCCAAAGCCCTGTGACAAGCAGCTAAAGTGTCCCTCATTCTTGATACACTCATGAGAGAGGTTGTGAGGATGTGGTTGCTGCTAACAGTAGGACTCAGATTTTATGATTTCTCCTAGCACCAGGCAAGGAGGGAGGCTTGAAGGAATGTGAGACCTATAAATGTGATGGTGGTAGTAGTGATTGAGAGCTTCCAGCAAGCCACCAAGCAAAAGGGACATGAGATGATGGACAGGGAGGCCAGGGGGGTTTCCCTGGAGCAGTCTCAGCTGCCTGTTGAGCACTGCATGGAAGACCCATGCCAGATCCCCAGGAAGGTGGCAACTAACTCCAAGGGGTCATCATGGTCTGTGGGGCAGTGGGTAGGGCTGAGGAAAATGCACCCCCCCACCTCCTCTCACCCCTGGGCAACAGGAGGAGCAGCTAAGCTCGCCCCTGGCTCCCAGGACCAGCTCTGCTGTTCCCCATCTCCACGCTCCTGCCTCAGGACTGCGGCGGCAACAGCCAATTTCCCCAGGCTGCTGAGAAGCCTTGAGCCCCTGCTGGGGTGCTCTGGCTCTGTACGACCTTCCCTGTGCCTCTTTCCTCCTTCCACCTGCTTGTCTTACGTGTTTAGTGGTCATCCTCTTCCAGAGCTGGGACTGGTTTTGGCAGTGGTTAAAAAGAGTGCCCAATAACAACCAAGTCTTCCATCCACTTGGAGACTAGAGGTGCTACTTTCCTACAAATAAATATCAGAAGCAGCTTTTTTTGGCTTCATGTCTCCGCCTCTGCACAGGAACCTGTGTCACCAGTGGCTCTCTAGACTGGGGTAACCTGAAGTGTCAAGTCCTTATATTTCAAATATCGACATATGCATTCTTTCCACAGGCTGTGAAAATACCCCTGAAAAGCTCTTCTGGGGCTTAAAGCATTACTGTTCCAGTCTACACTGTCATTTAGTTCCCTGGGTAGTAGAGAAATCAGGAGTGGAGAATGCCAGATCTGGCTTTACTTTGGCCATACAAATGTATTACTGAGTAGTGAAAAGTCAAGGAAAAGCATAAATCTCACTGCTGCACTGCAGTGCTCTGGGAGTTTTTCAAGTCCCTCTGGAATCCAGAGGCAGTTTTCAGTTTGCAAGTCTACATGTACTTTACTGACAGGGCCAAATCCAGTCTTAACACAAGCGCATGGAAGTCAGGGGAGTTTCATTAGGAATGTGTTAGGAATTGCATCTCTGCTTTACGGGCTATATATTAGGGGAGTTGCTGAGCCAGCCTGCCTTTATAAAATGTCAGAAGTAATAAAGAACAAGCCTTGTACCAGTGTGTTTTCACTCCTCACCCTGAGATTATCAGATCACCGCAGACACCAAATCACTCCTGCAAGACAACCATAAAAATATTTTGCTCTGCTCTTCTGTCTGCTACAGTAGATCTCAAAACTCCTGCAGACCGTTCCTGTAACTTTATCACTTTCATCTCCTAATTAGCAAAGTGGTATTTCTTCATTTCACTAAGCAGCAGAGCATGGAACTGAACTACATGTATTCATGACGGTGCACCCCCAGAGCCTGCTCACTTCTGCACAATGTGAGGGTCCAAATATCCCACAGAAAACCCTCAACAAGACAAGTCAAAACTGTAGGTGGAGAAATGCACTGGGGATTTATACTGCTGCACCCCATCGACTTCTGCACGGGCAGAGTGGTTGTGTGTCCTTTAAATGTGTGCATACATGATTTACTCATTCAAGGTCATACTGACAGCTCTTGCAAAGCCTGAAAGGAGGAGAATGAAAGTGTCTTAGCACATCATCCTCCACTAAGAAAGCAGAAAGTCAAACTGGGAAGCCTCCGGGATTTGTGAGCATTTTCCCGTTCAAGCAGAGCTGTGTTGCTGGTGGACAGGTAGCAGCTGTCCCTGTTGTGCTCTTCCTCCTTGTGTCAGTCGTGACAAGCTCCTAGCCCTGCAGAGGTCGGGACCCTGGTGAACTGCTGCAGAAGCATCAAATGCTATTCAAGGCTCCTGCAAAGTTGCTGCATCTCAGGCATCCCAACTATTTTAAATTTAAAACACAGCTTTGGAAGGCATGTCTCTTCTTCAACATTGTTCCCATTGCACCCATGTGCACAGGCTTGGCTTTCCAAACAGCTCTACTGAGGAGCTAGCGTTGTTATTAAATAAGATGGCTGTGTTTATGTAGTTTAAGTGATGTTAAAATTAAAGTGAAGTTATGATTCAGCTGACTTCAAGTTTTCTCAGCTCCCTTCCTTTGCACACACAGTTTGCTCTGCACTTGTTTGCCTTGGCAGGGCCCAAGCTTAATAGTAACAATTTCATCTTCCATTTATAGGCATCTACACGCCATGTTATTCTTTTAAAGCAGAACACTTCTCAGAGCTGAGCAAGGGGGACATGTAAAGCCATGCATGCAAAGGCAAAAACCTTTTCAGGATATCAGCTTCTTCACATAAGGAATAGCTTTGTCTCTACCCCTTGGGAAAAATAAGTAGAAAAGGAAAAGAGTCCCACCTCTGACTTTGGATCTTGAAAAAGAAATGAGAACAGTCACAAGCCTGCAATGTTTTACATGCAGTGTACACTGCTTGGCAAACTTCCAGGGCCAATGTAGGAAAGCTGTAAACTGGTGGAGTTGGATGTATCAGCAGAGATATTTTCTGCATGGAGAGAGGTATTCATTTTTTTCTTAGATATTTAGACTTCAAGAAACCACTGTACCAGCAAGTATGACTGGGCTTGTGTTCCCACCCAGACTTCCTAGCACCTGAGTGCTCTTCAGCCCACAGAGAATTGCCTCCATCCTGTTAATCACTAGCCAGACCTTCTTGCAGGTTTATCCTTTGAATCAGTGCTCATGCTGGAGCTTCTGAATGATTTTTTTTTTTTTTAATGCAATTTTTTTTTTTTTAATTTAACGTTTAAAGGAGGGTTGTAATAGGAATTTGACATTTTGGAAACCAAGACTGCAGGGGGATCTTTCAGCTTTGCCTTAAAGGTCCATGGAAGAGGAAAGAAACATGAATGAGATCCTGGCTGCAGCAAGGCCAAGGGGAACCGCAGCCACAGCATCACCTGGTGAGAGAAGCGTGACACTCATAAAAATGAGATTTGTCTTCCCTCAGTGCCACTGAGTTCCCTCTGCTTTGCCTCAGCACAAGTGGAAACTTGAACCAAACAAGATAAGCCTGGAGCTTATCATCAAACTGATAAAATGAGGTGGATGGGGAATGATGGAGTCCTTAGGGTGGGGGAGGTAGTTTTGCTTCAGCTAAAACCTAATTGCCTTTGCACTGCGAGCATCCCTCCCTTTCAGCAAGCAGCCTTCCTCACCACCCTGTCCCCTACCCACAGAGCCCCAAACACTGCCAGCTCCTTGGCTTAGTGTTGGTTGAGGTGGGGGTCCTGGCTCCCCAGCGTGACTTCGCTGAGAGGCCCTTGTCTTCAGGAGCCCCCAGGCAAGGCCTGCTCAGACAGCACCCCTCTTGCAGGTTATTAGCCTGCATGGGGGCTATGGGTGGCACTCAACAAGGCTTATTACGGGTAGTTTTCACCGTGAGGGGCAACCAGAGAGGCCATCGCCTGCCTGATGCAGCAGGACCTCCAACTTCTGATATCCCTGTGGCCAATTCTGGAGTCCGAACTCATGCTAACGGCACATCTGACTTGCAGAGACTCTGCATCCTTGGCAAAGCAAATGCGGGCTTGTCCTTTCTCTTTTTACTCAAGACCATGGGGCAATGCTGCTCCTCTCGGCTCCTGGGGTGCACAGAAAAAGCCACAACAGCAAGCTGGGACCTGATAGAGAAATGACCAGATTTTGCACCCATGGAGAGGACAGAGAAAGTGTAATATTCTGGGTAGCAGCATGCGACTGGATGGGGTCCAGACGTGCATGCAGAGCTCATGGTGGGCAGCTCCTTTCTCCTGCTATCCACTCCCAGCAATGTGTCCAACCTTCGCCTACCTGTCTCACTAGCTACCGTTTGACTCCTGTGCCTGTATGTATATCTGTTGTGTGACTCCACATGCGTGTCACTTCTCTGTCCCAAATCTGCTTCCCATTTGCCAGGAACCAGATTCCCTGCTGTTTCTGGGGGACTTTCTCTGAGCTGTTCAGCCATGACCCGAGCCTGAGGCATATTGGATGGCAGCTCGTGAATCTCGCACTGCAAAAACTGACCACAAACTGAAAACCCCCCAGTGAAAGACTGCTCTTTAGGAGTGTGTAATGCTCCCTTCCCAAAATTACTGGTTACTCAGTCACTTCTGCATAAACAGGAACTTTGTCCCCAGCTCCTTTCCAAGTGCTGCAAGGCCAGCAGCTGGCGTGCTATCCTATCATCTTTAAAACAGCATCATCCCCCAAAACATCAGAAATGCGTATTGTGTCCTGGCTTTCCAGTAACCAGATTCACTTGCACTTTTGCTGATGTTACAGTCCCCGGAGTAAAACTGCCTCCATTTTGCACAAAATTGGCAAGCTGGGACTGCAGCTCTCTTCTGCTTGCCCCCAGCAGATGATCTGCCTGACTACAACTAGAAGCTGTGTGGGGCAGAGGCAGTAAGAATTGTGCAGTGATTAAGTCACATAGGGCCTGTTTTAATTAAAGATATTGCTTTTCCTTACAGATTTACCCTCCTCCTTAGCGCTGCTTGCTGAGGCGCTGGCTGGGAGCCAGCCTGGTTCACTGCTTCAGGGACCCTCAGCAGCAGATGCCCAGCTGCTCCCCAGAGCTGTGATGGTGCTGGGGACAGGGGGTCCCTAATCTGGTTCCCTGGACCTGCTGTTTGCTGTGAGTCCTGAATGCACAGTGCTCTTCTGCCTGCCTAAAAGCTGGGCCTGAAGCTTGAGGATTGATCTCTACATCCAGGGTGGGCCCTGGGGACTCCTCGATGCGGCCTGTCGGCAGCCCTGCCTCACCCAAGCACATCTTGCAAAGCATACACCATCACCCCGAACAGCTGTCTCTTGCTTTTGCCATGAGGCTGTTACCTTTTAGGCATCTGGGGATTGGAAAAACACCTGATGCGGTCCAGAAGGTACTTCCCAGGGACAGTTGGGCCTTTCTGAGCAACTGTGCAAGTGGTTAAATGAATTTTCTCTGCTGTTTCTATGGGTCTGAACAGTGTCCTGTTCCTTTTTTCTGAGGCATGGGCATGGGGCAGGCAGGTGGGTGAGTTTATAATTCCTAATCCGGGTGCAGCTAGTGGGAGGATAGTCCTTTTACCCTCCTGTGGCCGCTTTACGTTCTTTCCTCCTCTTTAACCACCACTTTCCACCTCAACATTTCCACTCCTTCCATCAACTCTAACCTCGTCTGCCCTCACCCTCTCCTTTAAATCTCCTGCTCCTCTCTTCTACCCCACAATGCCTTTTTGCCTTCTAGCTTTGCCTCTGGTGCCAAGCCACTGTCTCCTTGTTCAGCAGAGCCTCTGCAGCTGCTCTGGCTTTCTTGGCTTTCTTTACTTTCTCTTATTTTGGCCTCCCTCTGAACACCCGGAGGTGGCAAACCTCAGAAAGATTCCCCAGCAGAAAGGTTTCTGACCCACTGTGCCCTCAGAGGGAGGAATTCAGGTTCTCTTAGGTAAGTTTTGGGGATGCTCTGTCAGCAGAGGGGATGCAGCGGCCCACGGCACTGCCCTGGAAGTCATTAACTCCCCATCTGAACTCAGCACGATGCTGTGAAGAAAGCGAGTGAGCACAATGCTCTTTAAGAAATGCTTTGCAGGGCATGACAGGATTTGCAGGGGAAGAGAAATAGGCTAGAAAGAAGACATACACTCAGGAAGAGCTGAGCATCCAGGAGAGGGATAAATAAACTCAGTCAAAAAGGGGCAGAGGCCTGATGAGACCTGTCATTGAAGGGTTTTGGGGTCCAAATGAAAAGCAAAGAACTGTGTAGTGCTGGTTGTAATATATCTACAGTGGGTGGTAGGGGAGAGTTTGAGTGAACAGAACAGATGGATGGCACCCCTTCATCCCCAAATTGTGACAGGCTGCTCTATTTAGAAGGCATTAATAGGAAGCAAACAAAAAGGGTGGAGGTGTTTTTTGGGGGGGATGTTGTTTTGGTGAGGAGCTCAGCGGGGTTTGAATTATATACTTTAGCTCCACTGCAAGTTAGAAAAAAGAGGGATTGCACATTTCCTTTGACAGTTGGACCTGAGGCACCAGAGATGGACTTTAATTGCCCGAGGCCTGACAGTGAGTCTGTGGGAGACCAGGGAATTAAGCAACATGGAGCTCAGAAATCCTAAACAGCAGCCCCTGCCCGTGGGAGAGAAGACCTCTTTGTAGCTTGTGTGTTGTTGTGAAAAAGTGGTAAGAAGACAGCTTGGTTTCAGGTCACTGCCAGGAAGAGAGACAAAGGGGAGGCAGTTCAGAGGAAGGATGAACAAAATGACCAGAGGTGGCTGAGCTAGCTTGGTTTCTGAGCTGCAACTGAGAAAGTGAAATCTGCCCGCCTTGGCCAAATGACAGTGAAGAGCTCAGACTCACAGTCAAGTTGCCACGGCTTCGTGAATAACTGTAAATCGGTTGAGAAAGGCAGTGGCAGAGTCTTGTTAAACCCCCAGATCGCTGAAGGGCATAAATACCAAGGCTAGAGAGGAAACGGTCTTGGCCCTGGACCAGGTCCTGGCTCAGACTCATGGTTCTCTTTTGACTTTACCACTGCAGATGGCCATACTGAAATTAGTCCCCTGCACGCCCTGTAGCTGTAGCATAGGTTGGCCTTTACCCCATCACCATTGGAGCCACACGAAACATGAGAGCTCTTGTTCAGTGTCATTTCCTCTTCTTCGGGTTCTGAACTGTAATCAACGTGTGTTGGCATTGCCTGTGAACCAGAAGCTTGTATGCAAATCCTTGAAGGGAACAGCAAAATGCTGTTTTTGCAAAATGGTATAGCGGCACTGGGATTGAATGCTGACCAGTGAATGGATGGTCTTGGTACCCCATAGGACAGAGGAAAGGTTTACCCATGTTGAGCAGTTTTTTTCTCCTGATGTACTCTAGTGTGTCAACCGAGGGGATAAAATAAATCTTTCTGAGTTTGAATAAAAGCATCTGGTCCTATGCAAGCTCTCCATGAGTGATGCTGGCGGAGCCTCGTAGTGAGCTTTGGAGTTAACATTGTCTTGATAAACTTGGAACAGATTGCTCTACATGAAACTTTTTTTCCCGGATGTGTGGAGGCTCAGGCAGACGTCACAGTGTTCATTATGCTTAAAACACATTTTCAAGATCTCCCTCCAAACCACAAGGGCAAGAAATGTCAAAAGCAACCAAACTAAGCTTCCAACATAATCACCTGACTCCAGGAGATGGGGCTCTAGACCTCAGCTGATAACAAAAGGCTTTGTAAATAGCAAATGTTTCAAGTTCTACATCTGACCTAAGTAATAGGAAAGAGAATTGTTTCTGTTATACAGAGAATATTTCATTCCTTCAACCTGAAATGAAACAAGCCATTTTGGTTTGGGATTATTTAATTTTTTTTTTTTTAAATGCTACCTTACAAAAAGACAGGTGAATTTCAAAATGAAACTAATCATTTGGGAACTCAAAGTTATGTGGGAACACATTTTGTACACATTTTGTTTCCGAAATGTAAAAGCAGAATCTTGGGGGCGGGGGGTGATTTTTTTTCCCCAGCTTGTCAAGTTGAACTTCACAAATTGCTTCAGTGATTCCTACCATTGCATCTCCAGCAAACTCCTCTCTGCAGGCTCATCAGCATAATATTCCCAAAGGGAAGCCTAGATCCAGTCCCTTCTGCTGAAGAGTCCCTAAGCATGGAAAGATGATGTACCTTATCTGTCACTACCTCCTCTCCCACTCAGAAACTTGCAGGGCTGCCTTTTCTCTTACAGGAAGATCTCTCTTTCTTCCTGGAATCTGGCACTCTTTTCTCAGCCCAGCTGCCTTCCGTCAGCGCAGGAGTGTGGGGCAGGACAGGCCTTGTAAACAAGGTGGTGATGCACTACAGAAGGAGAAGGCTGACCTCAGAAACATTTGGATTTCCAAAGTGTCTGGTCTGATGAGCTGAGATAGCTGAATCTATAAGGCAGACAGCGGTATCACTATATTCAGCTATCTTGCAAGCATCCTGCAGCCTGCCTTCTCAGGGGGGAGAGAAATCAGAAAACAGCCACCATCACCCAGAGAAAAAATATATGTCCTGTCTTGCATCAGTGAAATCTATGGGAATAAGTAGAATGATGCTGCTCCACAGATGTTGAGTCAATAAAGTGGGCCTTACGTGGCCTCAAATCTTCGATATTTTAATGTGTTTCCTGATTCTGTAGATTACAGCTGCCCTGTTGCATATATATGCACATAGCATTTAATTATGCATAGTAGAGACAGAACAGTATTTATTCCCCCATTGCCAATGCCCCCTTTATCTTTGTTTTAAAGGCTTGATACAGCCCTGAGAAATCTCCTGCCTCTGATCTTGCTACAAGTCAAACCCAAAGCATTCCCCCCAAAGAGGAAGCCATTCATATTTATTTTAGTTAATTGCTTGTTTGCATAATTATTCATTCTTAAATCCAATTTACAATAAAATTTTCCCTCACATCAATACAGCTATTGTTACCACTTCCAGCACGTCTGTCCCAACAGTCATTTGCTGGAGCTGGGAAGGCTGCTTTGTAAAGGTGAGCTTTACGGTCTAGCTCTGAAGGTCAGTTTGTCTGACCTACAGAAACCAGGTCGGATAGCTTCCCAGTCAGCTCCAAGACCCACTTGTCTTCCAAGTCCTTCACTGTAATTCACTGTAATAAAGAAAGGGGAAGGGGGATGATGGGGAGGATTTGAGGTTGGTGAGTGTAAAACAAGGACGGCTTTTAGAGGTAAGCATCTGGTTTTTGACTTTGCCATCTCTAGCATAGGTGTATGGCAATGTGTGTCCCTGCATATTAAAAACAAACCAAAGCAGAACACTGTTTGAGTGTGGGAGAACAGTCACATGAAAGATGTTCTTTATCATACAGCAGTAAGTGCTCAGATGAGACTGGAACGGGGGCAGGTGACGTGTCTTTATAAACCAGAGTTTTTAAAAAAGGTGAAAGAAAAGAATCCCTTGCACAGCCTCCTTAAATAAGAAAGAGTTCATTCTCCCAGACTAATTTCCCATCATCTCTCTCTTTTTTTTTTTTTTTTCTTATATGTGCAAACAGGAAAAGAATATTGTAAAAACCTGCTTGGACCTGTGAGGGTTTGGAAGCCCTTGGCAATGCTTACAGTGCACCTCAGTGCTTCAAGACTGAGAGGTTTTTTCCCTAGCACTGAAGAAACACATGAGTCTCTGTTTTGAATGTCCACTCCAGGTGAATGATGAAATGGTGTGTCCTGTTAGGCTAAGATGACAGCAGAGGGCAGGGAGTGCAGCCTGTGAAAGTTAAAATGAAAGCAAACAAAAGGTTTGCTAAACTGCCTTGAACATTTTGTTAGTCTTTCACCCATTCCCAGCTATTAGGTGTGACCCTGCCTAAATTGGCGGTGTCTGCCAAAGGATCAGGTTCTGACCCCGTTTATTTTGGCTTTGGCTAGCGTAAACCCAGGGGCAGAGCTGGAAGTCCACCCTCACGCCAAGTGCCCTTTGGGATACACCCTCCCCAGGCCAAGCTGAGCCAGACTGGCAGGAGACAGTGCTTATGGATGCATGCACATCTGAAGACCTAGCTCAGGGACAGCCCAAGCTCTGCTTGTTTTCTAAACGTCACCAGAGGGTGTCTTAGAAAGCCAGCAAGGTCCCCAACCTTGACGAGATGAAGGTCAGTCCAAGCAGGACACAGTCAAGTCACTTACTGGCCAGAGCTGGCCTTCAGATGAGGAGGTAGAACTTACTGAAGGATCTGAGATTTTAAACTGGTGATCGCTGTAGATGCTCTGGTTTTGTAGTCTACTCCATTTTGCCCTGGGGCCTGTGCCTTTCCTCGTTGGCAATATACAACACCCTGGTGGCCTCCAGCTTCCCTTCTGTCAAAGACACCTGTCTGAGAGGAAACCTGGTTGAGATGACAGGACAGTTTGCTTTGGTATCAGCTCCAAAGTGTGCCTGGACTGAGATTTGGACACGACAAATGCATTGTCCAAACAGAAAAGGAGAAGACGCTAAGTGACTGGTTTGATATCTTTCAGCATGTCCCTGGAGTTTTACAGGATAAGCCCGGTGGTTGTCTCCTAACTGGCAGAAATTGCTGGTATCTCCTAGGTGGTTTCTGCCCCCATGTTTCTTCCAAACCTATGGGTATCCAAAGGAGAAGCCAGTGCCTGCAGTAGTGTGGGAGGGGGAGGAGGGAGAGGGGAACAAGCCTCCTGTCCTTGTAAGCATAACTGTTTAGTCTTTGCTGTCAGGGACACAAGCCGGCAGTTGGCTTTGTAGTAACCCACATGACAACAGGCATAACATCAGGCATAATTAGACAAAATGATGGTATAAGTTTAACTCTTTCCCCCCAAAGCACCCAGCCCCCTCAACCCATTTTGAAACAATGCACCTTTTGTGGGCTTCAAGCTGCTTTTAAAAACACAGTAGATTTCTTTCTTCCCCATCATAGAAAAGAGCATCCTGCTTGGATAACATATGTTGAAATGTCTCAGGGTAGATGGAGGCTGGGGCAGGGAGGGGAAGACACCCTTCTCCCCCCCCCCCCCAGCTTCTTCTGATGTCCTCTGCCAGACCACCCCTACCTCCCACCACCCCCTAGATAATCATTGCTCCTTGTTACTATAACTTTAAATGCTCTTCCTTTCCACCCCTGCAGCCCACAACAGTATCCCCTATTGTCCTGGTGTTGGAGGTATATGTGATGTAGTCGTGATTCTGCCTTCTCCAAGGCCTTGTCAGGTTATGGATGATTGGTCATGCTTCATCCACCCGATGAAGCCCATCAAAGAATAGTACAAAGTTTTCCCCTGCTGTCTCCTTCTCCTAAGTGTGACTTGGCTGAGAGGACTACTGTGCTGGATTTGAATGGAAATAATCTAAGTGTGTGGCTCCAGCCTCCCCCGCTAGCTCCCCTCTCTTTAAAAAAATGAGATTGAAATGTAATCAGATTTACTTTAATGAGGGGGGACTGAGAAAATGCATCCTGTGAAAAAGAACTTTGTGGGCAATCCAGGTCCCACACCATAAACAAAATCAAGTCACTCTAAATTAGTGTAGGGAAAGCTTCAACACAGGGGAAACCCTGTTTATACTCCCTCCTTATCACAGCTTTCTAGCCAGCCCATTAGACTACTTTGTACCCACTCCTGTGTCACACCCCCACGTAGATGTATGTGTACATGACTTTACTGGGTAAGAGAGTTGGATGTGGAAAGGCAGCACCAGGTCAAAAATGGACCAGGTTCTGAGTGCTATGATTTCAGTTCGAGGTGGTTTTGGGTCCTTTGCTGAAATATGAGTCATTTTAAAACTACTGAGCTGGGAACTGTGGGGTTTTTGTTGGCTTGGTTGTTTGGTTTTGTGCATCTTTAAGGCATTTAGACATGAAGTGTGATGCCAACCACTGCAGTATTATTAACTTTTTAAGTGTTTGAAGACTGCAAGTGACTGTGTAATACATCTAATATGTGTGTGCATGTGTGTATCGTTGATAACTTTGAAATTGGTTTATAATTCTACCAAGTTTATTCAAACCTAGATTCTTTTTAAGGTTCCAGTGAGATTCCCAAGCAATCAAGTTTGAAGACTTGCAGTGCAGTCATGTAAATAAAACTTGTGAGCAGTGAAGTCTGACAAAGCAGTCTTGAGAACTGTTTATCTAGTTAATGGGCATAGGAAAATTTCTTCCAGAAATGACCCAATAGGTGTAGATGTAAGAAAAAGAGAATAAAAAATTATATTCTCAGCATGGGGTTATTTTTTCAGTGGTCCTAATTTTGGGATAGCCATACATGTTCTTTCCTCAAGCAGGACAGTCAATATTGCTGCAAAAAAAGCCTGCCCTGGCAAACTTTAATACCAAACATGCATATATCTTTTAGCATTGGCTTGAAAATATTGAAGCAGAATTTTTGAGAAGCTGTATTCTTCCCCTTGCTCATGTAAGATTTGATTTTGCCACCCTAAAATTTCTGGGAAGTTTCAGGCCAACAAGTGAATGTTCCAGAACTTAAAAGGTTGTGGCAACAGGGGATTGATCATAAACTCTTTTCCAAACATAACTACTAGGTTAACTGTTGACCGGATATTACCCAGAGAGTATATTTTATTGACTGTGAATTCATTAATAGTTAACTGGTGTGCAGACATTGAAACAATGCACTGATTCTTCATATTGAATCCTATTTCAGACAAATACAATAAGATGCCATGGTCTGTAGCTTTCTCAGCTCAACATTGCTGAGTGTTGATGTCAGGGAAAAGTCTTACTCAGTTAGCAGCATTCCTAGAGCACTCTGTGGGACTGAAGGAGCTACAGAAAACTCAGAGGCAGCATTGAGATACAAAAGCTGAACCTGCAAAACAGCACAAGACAAAAAAAAGAAAAAAAGGAAAGAAAAAGATGATGTTGCTCCAGAGTTAAAAAATGTCAGTGGGGTTCCCAAGTCAGTAACATGCACCTTGAGGAAAGACATAGGCAGACAAAGGATCAAACCTGCCTGCTGTGCTCCAGCACAAAGGTTTCCTGCTATGAAATATTACCTCTGCCAGAAAGGTTCTTTGGATGCCTTTTAAATGGTTACCTGTTTATATGTTTGGTTTCCTGTTTATACGACTAGTTTTTGCTCCTGCAACCTGGAGCTTTTCATTTCTCAGCTTTCTTCCCCAGAAGTGTGGAGAATCATTTGTAAACTTTCTTGCCTTGCAAGGCAGAGAGAGCATGAATTCATGTGTCTGCAGAGATTTCAAAATGCTGAATGCTGGATGTGACTGCTCCTCATAAAGGAGTTTGGTTTCTGAATGCTGATGTACCCAGGAACACATAAAAAGTGTTTATGTTTTAGAGCCCTGTTGAACGCCAGGAGGACAAACACTCTATATCTGTTGAAGGCCAGGATCATTGCCATAAGATTAACTGGAAAGGAAAAACACATGGCAGCTATCCAGGGAACACAGCTATCGGAAGGTAAACAGGCATAATCAACCAGGGACTCCAAAAAGCTGCCCTACCAACAAAATAAAAGATATGACCCCTTCTGAAGGCCCTGTTTCCTAAAAGCATGTATCTAAATAGAAAACAAGTGGAAGTATTTAGGGCTAAGGAATAGCTTTAAGGCCACGGATGAAGCCAAGAAATAGGGCCAGCTCTGGTTGAAGTTTGAGAGTGGTGGTACACTGAGCATGGTGTTTTTGAAAGACCAGAGAGTGTATTTCTGCTCACTCCAACCCTTAAGGAGAGAAACACTGACTCTCCCTGTCCTTTTCTGCAAGAAGTAATTGTTTTTTTTCTCCAAGATGTACACGATAGTGAGGACTGTAGGACTTTTCTACCCCTGCTTCTGAGATTGTCTTTGTTGGCTTTGCTGTGTTCCTATGCCAGTCATACTCCATTGGCTGGACTACCTGGGCAGAAATGGTATATATGCATTTTTGAAAGATTTTGTCCTAGGGTTTGTCAAATTGCTTTATGCATGCATGTACCATTACACTCAATGACTACCACTGAAAATACTTGACTTCATTGTCTTGCACAGTGTATACTTATCTCCTATCCATTTTGAGCCTGCCACCTGCAAACAATGAGGAAGTATTTCCAATTTATGGACTTCTACTGTTTTACCTCCTTTGTCATAGCCAGCAAGTTGCACTTAATCATGCATACTTTTTGGCCAGCCTTGAAAATGAAACAGGAGTATGAAAGTCAATGATAAACCACTTTTTGCCTACAAAAATGTAATCCTCTGTCCTTGTTTTAATGTAGTTGCTCTTTCTATAAAAGATCAAGTGCACGTTTTTTCATGAGGAGCCCTCCTTAACAGTAAAATACAACACACTAAAAAAAAAGTAGTCATTTTAAAAGAATGACTCTATACTGCAGACAAGTGAGATCTTTGCCTAGAGCCACTCTGAAAAAAATGCCTAAGGACTTGCATTGCCGTCTTTCACTGAAGCGTAAAAACCTGTAGGCATCATTAAACTTCTCTTATGATGGCCCTGAAGACTATAAACTGAAAAAAAAAAGAAAAAAAAAAAAAGGTGGGGCAGTAGTGAGGATCAAACTTATTCCTCATGTCTGTCTTTGGCTTAGAGGGGAAAAGGCAAAAGAAGAGTTCCACCCATTGGATCAATCATACAAGCAAGGTGGCTTAGTGTCACAAATCACAAAGGTTAGGAAAGCCAAAGAACCTAGATGCTAATGGGTTGCATGTGATCTTATGCCTGTTTTGCAGCTGCATGTACTGGATATCTGTTGATGGCAAGGTATCAGCTCTTGGTTTGCAAGTCAGCTCTCTGCTAGTGTGCTTGTAGACTTGCTTTATGTGGATAGAAACCTTCAGTTTCACCACACACCTTTAATAACCACAGGACACCTCAGCAACAGTTTTAAGGAAAAAATACTACAAGGTTTGGTGCAGTGTCTGCTCTGATCATTCATCTGTCCCCTCTTCACTGCCAGTCTCTCAAATTTGCACTAACAAACAAAGGAAGGATTTGTGAAGAATCTGCAGCTGTATCAAGCTGCTTTACTCTTCCAAACCAGTCTGTCTCTGGATAATTTGTGGAGCAGTTAGGCTCTCATTCCTCTTTAATGTTTCCACTTCTTTGGAACAGGTGATAGGTAGACTGATTTGATGTATTGGTAGACCTTCTTCAGCATATTGAGTTGGCTGTGTTGAACTGGGGTGCTGCGGTCTAATTCTGTGAATGTTCACATGCTGTGGGACTAGCTATTAAGCTGGGCACAATGCAGTACTGTAGATGTAATTATAAAAAATTGCACCTAATGTTGGCTGTATTATTGAAAATAATAACCTGTATCAATCACACCATGTATTTGACCTGCAATTAATAAAAAGATATATCCATTAAGCCACTGTGCTTTTCTGATTTTCTGGCTGTGAGAGAAACAACGTCTTTATCTACAGTTGTTATAAAGTCATTGCTATGGTATCCATACCCCAGTGTAGAACTTTGGATTGTAACAAATGATGCCTGCTACATCTTTGACTTTAAATACCAGATGCTTTGGGCTGTTTGAAAATGCTGGGTTTGTTTTTAGTACTTACTTTGATATTTCCTGGCCATATTGAGACCTATGTGCAAGATGGATGTTATACTACACAAACCAGTGTGACTGCATTATATTTATATTCTATGTATAAAGGCCAACCAATGTGACTAACATAATGGAAGCTGTTTGTGGGGCTCAAGGTTTTTACACATCTAGGTCTGGAAATCAGAGTGGTGGTGCAGGCCTGGGAACAGTTCCAGCTCTAGACTGCATCCTTCTGCCTACCTAGCTGCAGATCAGTAGTCTGATTTTTTTGCCATGGACTCTGCCCAAACATCCTTTTGGAAGTGACACATCCTGATGCTGAAAGACCATCCCAGGGAAGTTTCAGCAGGGAGGAAATGGGAGAATATAACATCTCATAAACTCCCTGTGACTCCAGAACAAGGTCCAAAGGCTATCATTACTGAGATGTGTACTGCTAGCGTCATTTCCAAAAGAAGATCTCAATTTATTGTGTGTTGGGTGTTTCTAGGGTCAGCTTCATCCTGCTATGTGGTATAACAATGCGTCTGTTGCACAATGGAAGTAATCTCACAGTATTCATATGTCACTTCAACAAGAGAGCAGAAAAAAATGCTCTTATAGTTACAGGGTGGTTTGTTTTTTCTGACATTTAATTCTTACATGGCAGGCATCAGTGCTTTAATGGGAGAGATTTTTGGACTGAAAATGAAATAATTAATAGAAACCAATTATGAGCGTGTGTTTCCTATCCTGACAAACTTCCCTGTTTCTTTCTTTTTTCCCTTTCATTGTCATGTCATGTCAGAGCTGATTATAAGGGATGGGCCTTGTAGAAGACTGAATTATATGGGTCGGCTCTGGACTACTGAGCTTCAGTTCTGTTCCTGAGATCACAGACCTCAGTTTCACTGTCTTTTCCCTCCCCCTAACACAGTGAAAACCCTGAAGTGAAAGCCCAGAGGTAAATATTTTAGCCCTGAGTCTAAGTTCATGGATTCTGAGATGGAAGGAAAAGCTCTTATTTCACAAAGACCAACCACAAAGCAGTTTCTATTGTGATGGAAAACCAAATAGCCAAATATGGCTATTTCCATATATGGCAAAAATTACTCTCTTGCATCACAAATCTAAACATAAGCCAGATACGTGTCCACTCACCATCTGATACAGAGCAAGGCCACCCATCAGAGAAACAGACAGCTCTGCTAGGTGGTTACTATCCTGTTGCAGAGATCTTGAAAGCAGAAATGGCAAAATACAGGCAATATTAGAAGCAACACAACAGGGAACACTCCCGGCGGAGGCGAAGAGAAAAGCGAGGAAGGAGACAAGAACTAAGGAGGACAAGGACCAGAGGTACTGCTTTTCAGGCTGAGCGGTGGAAACACAGGATAAGACTTTCTGAAAAATCCTGGTGGAACTACAGTGCTGCAGGGACAATCTTGCAACCAGACTTGGAAGCTTCTTTCTGGCTCAAGGATGACGCCCCTTTGAGGGAAAATGGGTTTAAGATCTTGGCTGTGGAGCCAATATGAAAGTTGGGATGGTCACATTGGCTGCAACCATAAGGGCATCCATGCCCTTTGAGGTGGCCGCAGGCTCACAGGCTGTCATATGTGAATACTTTATGGTAACTACTCAGTGTAGGGTAGGGAATTTGGGGAAATAAGAAATAGTACCACAAAATCACAGCCCCTAGTCACTAGCTGCCATCTCATACCAGGTGGTTAGTATAAAAATACCTCTGACTGCACAGAAGCAATCAGGAGACATTAATGTGTACTCCCACCATTCAGTATAGCATAACCAGCAGTGAAGCAGATGTTTATACGGCTTGGTAAGTACTTCGTTGGATTTATAGACAGGTGTCTAAGGTATACCAAGACAGATCAAATGAATCATTTTCTGAAAATACATGTGTCTCTGCAGCTTAAAAAGGCAACCTTGATTACCCAGTTAAACTATTAGATTATCATATTTAGGCAAATATAAACCCATAGCAACACCTTTCCCCATGTCCCACTAAATTTTTAGTTCCAGAGGTACTTGGGAGCATTATGTAAAATGAAACAAAACCCCATCAAATTAACAGGTACCATAAGCAGACTGGACAGTTAACTCCTGCCATTAATGCCCTTAAGAGCTTTCTTATTAATTAATTTCTTATTTCTCATCCTTGCTTTCCTACCTTCTTGTCTACAGGGGGCAAGAAGTACCATTACAGGAGGCAAGTGCTGTATTGAGACCCCAACTGCCTTCTCTGCCATGTATTGCAGTGTAGAAACAAGCTTCCGTGACAACTGCATGACGAACAACTCTGCTTTCTGGGAAGAACCTGACATAAGAACAGCCTGATAAAACAACTGACTTGCAATATACAGGGCTGGATGCATTTTGCTCCTTGTTTTTTGTGGTATCCCTAAAATGTGATCTCAGAGACCTTGTTGGTGCACATAAGCATGGGAAGCAAATGGTTAAGGCTTGTCTTAGAGTAGTGGTTCAAGCTTAGTCTGAGAACAAAACTGCCTCCTAAGTTGCTGGAAATGTTAATCTCTTGCTCAGCTGATTATCGTGCATAGTATAAATGACTGAGACTCATTGCTGCTTTAATTGTCCTTATCTAGGAAAGGTCATCTTTCACTGCCTGGAGAATGGCTCTCAAGTTCATGCAACAACATATATATGATGGGAGCAAGCTAGAGAGATTGGAGCAAGCTAGTGATTTACCTTCTGGGCAAATTGAAACCACAGCTGGGGGATGCAGGATGCCAGAAGGGGGTGGTGGAACTGATCACATGAAATCAAGTCAGAATCTAAATTTCTTCCTCTACTCAGGCCTTTCTCACGTGGAGTAGGGGATACCTAAGCAGCCATTGTCCTCTCAGAGGTTCAGAAGTTCATTCATAATCTGCAGGCGAAAAGGACTGTGGGCCCAGATGTATGGGATGGTGCAGCAGTTCTGAGCCCTTTCTCTGCATCCTTGGCCAGCGAGGCTCCACGTGCAGACAAAGGTCTCCAAGGAGTGGCAAGGCAAGGATGTGGCTCAGGTCAGTGAGCATGCCACATTGAGCAACATGCCTTGGCATGGATCTGCAAGCTGTTGCTCTTGGTTGCCTGTGGGGCTTCTCTGATGAGGCAGGAGAGGGGTGTGCTGGGTGTGTGAGGGAAGGCATTGTGCCCGCAGCAACTCATTCAAGGCACATTTTGTCCAGAAGTGACACTATGGCCCATGTTCTTCCAAACAATTGCAAGAGGAAAGCCCTGCCCATTATCTCTTGCTCTATTTCCTCTTCCTTCCCTCTCCCCGGATTGGGCACCACTGCCCCAGAGTAGTGGGGACATGCTTGTGCGGATATCCTGTCAGGAGAGTCCGTGTTACACCCCACTGAGGTCACAGGGAGACCTCAGTCATTCCACAAACCTTTTGCTCCACTGGTGGAGCCCCTGAAGGTCAGGTAGGGTCAGAGCACAGATGGGACTCCTATCCCATTCCTGTTCAAACACCCAGCGGGTGGCTTTGTTAGTTTTCAGTGTCAGTCTTTTGGCTGCTCCCTCCTTGTGTGTGCATATGTATGCGTGTGTGTATGTAGGGAAGGAGTCATACTGGTGGTTTTTGGAATTACTCAGTTCCTTGCCTTGTTTTTTTTCACTTTTCATAGCATTATTACCCCATTAATATTCCTGAAAGCCAAGCCTTACTCCAATGATCTCTCATGATTAAAGACTAAACGCTGCAGAGGAGATGACAGTCCTCACATGTGCCAATGAGTCAGTGAATTCCTTTGTGAAGCCTAAGTCCATCCAGATGTTGACCTCAGCTCTGATGCTATGTTCTTTCCATATTTTCCTCTAGTATTGCTGGGTCTACTTAAGATGGGTATGACGTGACCATCAATGAGGAAAGACAGGTTCTCTAAGAGGGTAAAATGCTTTGCTTCTTTCTACAATAGGATTGCGAAGCTCTTTCCACTGCCATAATTCTTGGCTGTTGCCTTACAAATGCTTGTGTTACAAATATTATTGCTCATTTGGTACTATTTGCAGGTGTAAATGTCTAAAGGTTATCTAAGTATGAGACAGTCACTTTGTATGGGTCTAATTTGGATTTTCAGGCTTTTTCTACAGAGCCAAAGACCTACATGGGACTATACTGGTAGACAGAGAGAACAGAAAAGCAAGGACCTATCCGCATGTGGCTGCTAGAAATGTTCTGTTTGCACAGTCTAAAACTAGTATTTTCATTAAATACAAAGGGAGGAAATAGTATTCTGCCTAGCTAGCTTCTCCCAGCAATTTTGCTGTTTCTTTACTTTTCTTTGCAAGCCATTTCTTAGAAGCTGGTCTCTGAATTACACTTTTTAGTAGTTGCTGGGCTAGATCTTTCCTTGCTGCAAATCAGAGCAGCTCCACCATCTTCCACTGCAAGCTGTATTGCAGCAGGCCAGGAAGTGTACTGCTCCTGAAGGGCATGTATGACAGAGGACCAGAGGTAGGCACACAGCCCTGCCTGCTGCACAGGTTTTAGTGAGGCTCCCACAGAGGAAATGAGGATAGTGCCAAATGAATCATGTTCTAGGCTTTTCCTTTGCCTTCCCCACCCCTCTGGGTGACACAAGCCACCTTTTCATGATGCTGATCAGCAGACCTGGATATTTTTCCAGGACTTCACTTTAACCAGATCTCTGGAAAGTGACCTTTGGAAACATTTACTCTGCCAAGTCGCCTCCCAGATCTGGGACATTTTCTTAAGTGGTCCTTTGCTTTCCTGATGTGGGATTCAGCCTGGGGATTCAGAAACTATAAATGGGGATTCCCTCAGCCAGTCCATCTACGTCCAGTGAAATGGAGTAACCCTCTCAGGAAGTTCCTCTCCAGCTGTGATAACATACCCACATTGTGCTGATCCGCCACAGTGCTGTTTCCTGCTAAGATATAACTGGTCAGCTGATGGGGGGGGCTGTAGCAATGGGAGCAGAGTGAGCAGAGCAGTGTGGTGCTACACCTTTGGAAATGTTTAGTCTGGATCCCAACATTCCTTTGGTACTGGGACTTGCCTGTTGCTAGTTAGGGCATTAGGCACTTAGTTACAGACACTTAACACCTGGTTGCCCATACACACGTGACGCCTAGGCCTGCTGCTCTGCCCTCTAGGCTTCTGACCCCTTTTCCAGGTCCCGATGGCTTTCACTCCCTGTTCCAAGCCTTTGCCCTTCTGAGCTTGCACCAGGCATTGCCTCCCTGAGCTTCAGCAGCAGAAGCATAGCCTGTTCTGGGCGTGCAGCTTTCTGGTCTTGGAGGTAGCTTTGGCCTCTTCCCCAAATTGCCCCAAATATTGCCCTTTAAACAGAGGAAAGGTAGAAGTGCCAAGGGCAGGGACAGCGGGAGAGACAGTGTCAAGTCTGAGCCAGATGCAAAACCACAGTTAAAGTCTCTCAAATCTTTGTGCTGAGCCTGTTCCACCTAGTTGTACTGAATACATCAGAAGGCAGCTGTGAATAGGTTGGAGTACCAGTGACTTGAAATCCATTACAGTTAACACAAACTGGCATCCCTCTGTTTAGTTTCCTCTATAAAACTCTATTTCTACTCTTCTCTTCCTTTCTCTGCTTTTTCTTATCTTTTTGTTTTGTTTTGTTTTGTTTTTTGTTGTGTTTTGTTTTGGGTTTTTTTGTTTCATGATCTCTGCCAAAAATACATTGATCTACTCGTAACAAATCATGCCAGGATCAGAACAGCTATATCTAAATTTATGGTCTAATTTTCAAGCAGAGTAATTTCCTGCTATTTTGCCTGCCTCCTGAGTCAGAACTGTATATTTCTACATACTGTGAGACATGGGCCATCCTTATTTAGAGATGAAACCATTCCAAACCAGAGCCAGTATGCCTTTCAAAGGCCAAATCTTTCAGTTCTTACTCAGGATTTTAACTTTAATGATCCAGACGTGTTTTCTCATGGCCTGTATGTTACAGCTCTCATGATGCTCTTGATTGCATTTCAGAGATGCAGAAAGAGTGACGGAGGCTACTTTGCAGAGCTTTTCAGAGGTGTTGTTGGGATGAGTTTGAATTATTCATTTATGGGATTAGTTTATACTGAGCTGCTCCAGTGTTGGTAACAATTTTCATTATGTGCTAGCTAGCTGTAGAGCATACTGCAAAGGGGATCTGCTCTGTCTCATGGCAGAAAGCAGCACAGGTATGAAAGGAACATCAAATACTTAAAAAGGCGGCACACAAATAGACTTTGTCCCTCCTCCTCAACATCCCACCTTGACAGCGCTGGTTTGAGAATGAGCAGCTTCTATGCATTAAGCCAGACCCATCTGGCTTAGTGACTCATGGATGCAAAGCAGAAGGGAGGGCTTCTTCTTCCAGCCAACTCTCTGGCTGTTTATTTTCAGTCTCAGAGGCCCATATCACATCTGGAGCTTGCCCAGTCCTGGGTTTTGGTTTTGGATTCGCAGTGTGTGAGTATAGGGAGGGTTATTTTACCATCCCAAATTTCCAGTAGTGGACTGTGGCATTCAAAATGAAAATAAACAAACAAACAAACAAAAAAGCAAAATTGTCATCCTTCCTGCAAAGGGTCATCTCCTCTTAGCGGTACAAGAAAGAAATAAAAAAAGACATTAAAACTTCAGCATTAATATAGGAAAAATTCCACAGGGACAGGCAATACAGTAGCCTGATGTTCTAGGTGAGTATGAAGTAAATGTAGCCTTGCAGACATACACGGTAAGATGCTGAGTTCCTCATTCAGTGAGAGCCCTGAAATCCTCTGGGATAGTAAGCCCCAGTTTCCTCATTGGAAGACAACACATGAGGGGACACTCAAAATTTACTGTGTTCAGTGCAGGTGCCAGATCGAACTATGACATCTTGTGTAATCCCTGCTGAAAGGCAAAGCAAAGAGCTACCTGGAGGACCTCCAAGGCACTGGATAAGAGGGATCCTCTCAAACAAAGGTCAGCCAAGATTAAGGGAAGGCCCCAAATCCATGCCAGGTGATAAGATAGGAAGGAAGGAAATAGCTTTCTCTAGAGGTCCTTCTGAAGCAAGAATAGAAGGAATGGGTTAAGATGGGGGAGAAACTCAGCCTGGCTATACTCTTTCCTCAAATAGAGCAAGAAGTGGCCCTCTCATCATGTTTTACTTAGGGTGTTTTCTGAAGGCTTCCAAGTGTTTCTGCATCTCTTTCCTCTGTTTCTTTTCTAGGAGTGATGATCCGTAGCTCTCAGGAAAAGATTTGCACCCTCTTGGGTGTCACCAGCCCCTGACAACAGGCTGGCTCTGCACCTTTGGGTTTTCCCACTGACCTCATTTTTCAAGGCTGCACTTTCCACCTCTGATGGTTTCAGGCCTGACCTTAAAATAACTGCACCTTGCAGTGATCCACCCACACCTAAGGGTTGGGTTTCTTGGCCTCTTCTGAGTCAGGGTGTGCTTTGGTTGCTTCTTGCTGACCACTACTCAGTTTGCCCCCAGGAGGGCCTTTTGGCCATGTTCTGATCAATTTTTTTGTACCCTGGTCATATTGAATTGTCTTTCACACCCAATACCTGTCATCAAGGGGAGAGAATTGAGCATATCATGGCAGGCTTTGACTTGGAAAGGTTTAATTGTAGGTGCTTGTACATTTTCCAAAAGAGGTACAACTCTGCATTGCCATGGAGACAGAGCACTTCTTAATTCTCCTCAGCAACAGAAAATGGGGAACATAGAGGCCAGAGAAGGGAAGTATGGACCCAGCTGCTCTGGAGATGGCACATACTTCTTCATGACCTTGGAGGCCCATCTAGTCTAGGGAGAGAAAGCACCCTTCAAAAATTGCTAGCCACTGACATCCAAAAGCAGGATTTAGATTCACAAAAAAATATGAGCTCTAATCAATAGAACAAACACAAATAATCCTATGTGATTGGTTGTGGGGTTCTTTTTGTGTATATGTTAATTTCTCACCTATGTTCTGGTTTCTAAGCAAGAAAGGAGGACCTGCCTCTTCTTTACCAACCATGTATGTACAGAACAAGGTTAAAATTTAATTACTGGTGAATTTTACACCCCCACCCCCCCAAATTCCACCTGCTTTGCAGACAGCCAAGAGCCTGAGCCTATTTTTTTTTTTCCTATACCTTGACATTGGCTACCTTCAAACACCTTGCCGAGCATTGCACATTTACAGGACGTGATGTTACCAGGTGTCCTGAATTTATGTTTTGGTGGAAGACAAAGGCTCTATGTCTTTCTTTTGGGGAATTCGCCAGTATTCCTGCCAGCTCATCATCTCACTAATGTTGCCAAGTAATAAGTGATTAATTGCCATGAGGCAGACTAGCAAAAATCACAAGATTTGACAGAAAAAGAAACAGTTTTTGAAATGAGCCTGTTCAAGATACGTTATCTTGCACTTTGATATTTGAATAATTTTTTTTCACATCATCAGGCTTTTGACAGAAGTCTTGATGTCTGTGGGCACACCTGATTTATAAGGAAAACAAAACATAGATTATCTGGAACAGTAAGGAGTCCCAGAGCTGAGGTTTTAAGGAAAACACCAACTATCACAGGAATTGACAATCTGCCAGTCCTTTAAAGCAGAAATGCCTAAACTGTGGGCCACAGCTGGTGTCAAGGGCTGTATCACCTGGTTCATGTTTTCAGCTGAGATTGAGATAAGAAGGTGTAATGGCCTATGAGAAATTTTAGGAGCTGACATTGGCTAGTGGTCCCAAATCACTTGTTGCCACCTAGTTAGCAGCAGGATATGAGACTAGATGGATCATTACCATGGACTAGATGGATCATTACCATGACTTCGGCCTCTGTACCATGACCCTTCCTTCCCTCCAATGACATACCCTGAGTTCATTCTCAGACTAAAGCAGGGAGAAGCTAGAGAGGAGATGGGTGGGCAGGAGGGTTTGCTTGCTCTTGCATAATGCTATGATAGCTCCTTTTAAACAATATTCCTCGGAATTTATTTGCCAAGTTTTAGCCTGGGATGAAATATGTACAGCCACATAACCCTCTGCCCCATTCCCCAAAATGGAGAGGTACTAGGAAAATGCCAATTCAGGTTTCGCTGTCACATCACGCAGGCCCTGAATGTCAGCTAAGGGCAGCCTGTGAGGGTTGCAAAGGGTGTACAATGCCCGTGATTTTACCATAAGGTTGAAGCTACAAAGATCCCTCTTGTGCTGAGACCTGGGAAGGAGTTAGGTAGGTGAGAAGGGAACAGAAAGGAGGACAGCTAAAGTGGAGGGCAAAGGGGGTGAGAGCATGGTAGAAGGAGGGCGCTGGAAAAGGATGGGGAGAAGTGAAGCCTTTCAGCCCATCACCAACAGTGGCACCTGTCCCAATCTTGGACTCACTCATGTTTCAGTGGCTTGTCTTACTGCCACAGCTTTGGGAACAGCAGCCTGTTTACAGGAAACAAGTTGGCTGTGCTTCCTGTAGCCTCACTGGGCTGGGGTGGAGGCGAATGCTGGCTTTTTCTGTTGCTGAGAAAGCCCCGGCTTGCCTGGGGTATGTAAGCACTGCAACTCACTTCTTCCCACCCATACCTCCTTCCCTCAGCGCTGGCCATTCCCCACCCCAGCCTCAGCCGCCTGGGTGTTTGAGAGGGTTTATGGTTCCCAGAAGGGCTGCAGGATCCCTGGAAGCTTCTGGGGCCATGTTGTGGCTAAATCCCTGGGGACCAACCCACACCTGATGTTACCCTCCCTTGCATCCTTAGGCTGCACAGAAGATGTTTAATGAACATCAGCAGGCTTCTTGTAATGGATGGTAGCAATGACAAGAAAAATAAGATGTTGCACCACATCTTGGCAAAAGCGGCTCAGAAGGACAATTCCGGTGGCTGTCTTTCCCCCCCAGCCCACTTCCTCTGTCTTCCCATGCACGCTTGCCTCTGGGTCATGCTGAGGGCTGAAGAAAAACCTGTGCACTGTCTTCTTAGTAGCAGGCACAGGGGTTATCATTCCAGCCTTGAAAACCAGGGCTACAAACAGGGTAAGGGGAGGGGACATATTTTGGGAGAAACAAGTATTTAAAATACATCACATTTGTTCTATTGGCCTCTTCCTTACCTCCTTTGCAGCCTGTAAAACTCCCGCTGCCTCCCTTCCTTTTCAGGCAAATGCTTGGCTCGTTATTTCTCCCAGCACACAGCATTCCCGTCACCCTGTCCCTGCGGCTACTAACCCACCTCCTGAAGCTTAAAGAGGAGCTTGTGGGCCAGCTTCTGGCCCAGTCCTTGCTGTGGCTGTTGCTTGACTTGTATACAGCAGTATGTGTTGGATGGAGCTCCTGCTCCTGATGAACAGAGGGTGCCAAACCGCATGAATCTGGGGTTTGGCAAAGCCCAGCTGCTTCCAGCCAGAGAGGCAGGGAGTGCCTGGGGCAGCAGCCCCAGCACAGTGGGTTCATCACTGGTGAGGATGGGCTGGTCCTGGAAAAAGGGAGATGTCCCAGTTAGTCATCAGCCACCCACTGGTAGCTGGGAGGCACTCTTGTAGCATCCACCACTTGACAAGGCACAGCCAAGGTCAAGAGCGGCGAGGGCTATTCCCTGAAGAGCAAAGGGCCATTGCTCAAACCCAGCTACATGTTCTCCACTACCCACATGAGCCCATGGGCCTGCTGCCAAGAGGCAGTAGTCAATAAGCTTAATGCCATAATGGTGTTTATTCAGTGCACATCTAAAGCCGTTGGGGATGGCAACAGCACAGGCAATATGTGGACTGAGATACACATTTCAGTATGTGGCTGTGCCAAAAGGTGTGGGACACTGACAGGAGGAAAAGAGTGGCTGGGATGACCGTCCATAGTTGCTTTTTGCATGGCCTGCCATACCTCCACCTTCCAGTTATTTCCATGAGTTTCACTTTTAATAATAAACAAAAGACATTGAAAGCACATTGGATTTACTTAATAATACACAAAATGGTGAGCTTCCCCCCTCCCCAAATGAGGGACAGTAAAAAGGGATGAAAAGCTTCTCAGGTATTACAGAACTATATCCCACAGGCAAAAGGTACATGAGAAGGATGTTGTTTTCCACAAGCTGTTGTCATGTACCTTACTTGTATCTCTCAACTACATTTTGGAAATATATTTCTGAGGAAATGCAGTATCAGGAAAGCTTTGAGGTGAGAGTTTATAGATATGAAGAAAATGAATTCTGTAGGAATTTAGCTTCAGTAGGGACTGATTCAAACTGACTTAGGAAACCAGCTGCCTGCCTGCAATTTCTGGGATACTTCTGCTTCAGCTGTCTATAGATGAGGTCTCCAGAGCAGAGATATCTCTGTGATGACTGCAATGACACTAATAGCAGCCAATAATTAGCTAATTGGAAGTTCATACAACAGCCTAGAGAACAGCTATACAAGTTTTGATCTCATGTCACGCATTTACCCTTGATGGGAAAAAAGTGGAAAACAAAAGTCATGAGATAAAAGGAGTGGGGACCACATCACTAGAGCCAGGCACTTGCAACTTGCTTTGGGATTGCATTTGTGCATTGAACCGTACAGATTGCAGATGCCTGCCAATGTCTGTCTCTGCTTCCCCTCCACCTCCACGTCACAAAAAAAGGTCTACAGTACCCTCTTTTTTTCAAAGGCCTTTAAAAATCACCCAGAATACTCCATCACTGCAGACCTAATACATCCTTCCCTTGGGAAAGTGCTAGGTATGTTGTAAGTAACCCTGGCAAGATACATTGTACTACAGTCTCCTAACTTTGACCTTTTTGTATATCCTTTTATTGCCCCCAAGAAAAACAGACTCATAAAATGCAACTCATTAAATGCCCAAGCATTGTGAGACACTACTACTAAGCCTCTGCTGTTAAGGCTTTCAAATTTCACATGGTATTAAAAAGTTTACTGGACACTTGGTCCTCTTTAAGTTTGCAAAACAATCTTTTGGGTTCCAATGTTATAAACTAGCAGTGAAAGTGAACTAAAGAAACTCAGATTTTATTGTAATCCATGTTACTAGGAGTTGTGCTTTAACACTTCAAGACTTGGCCCGAAGGTAAAGAAGCAGTAGCTTTTACAGACTTTTTTTCCAGCTGAGAGAGAGGCTCACAAGGTACAGAACTAAATAATCCAAAGAATTCCACCCCAAAATGCACTGGATCCCATGGAGAATGTGAGGCAGATTGCTTAGAAATCTCCTGTCAATTTTTCCCCAAAGTGCAGATCAGGCAAAGTAGGGGAAAGGTCTTTCTAATTTAGTCCTAAGGATCCCATTTTGAGGCAGGTTAACAATTTCAAAAGGGGTAGCATTTTCCTTTACTGTTCTAAAAGTGTGGAGGCAGGCACTACAAATCCCTTTTCCACAGAGCAGAATCCATCTTGGGTATCACAGATTTCTCTGCATCTCATACAGTCCGTAGTTTTCTGCAAAGACTGTGCAAAAGCCTCATTTGTGCAAACAAGAACATCTAATGTCATCATAGCTGACAGAAGAACTTCAGAAAAGATGCAGTCTAGCAATGTCACCAGAAAACCTGTGGTGTGTTTGTTTCCCTTCATCAGCTGGTTTCAATGCCTCCCCCACTTGATCTGTGTGCACAAGAAAATGGTAAAACCAGTTACAAGCTATTTGTGAGGGGCTTGACCCATGTGAGTATGAGACTTGAAAAATGTCCTAAAAGCCATCATTAGAAATGTTCAGGGAAGGAGACACTACCTACCCACTAGCTCTTACACAGAGTTTTGTGATCATAGGTAGGGTTAATCCAGAAAGTTAACCAGAAGCATTGGTTGGACATGGGGCAAAGAGGGGGTATTGCAAGAACAATAGTCTTCAAATCAGTGCCAGGTGCTGAAGATCTGAAATCAATGCAAGGTGACTCTGTGTGGACTCCTTCTTTGTTAGTTCATCCTCCTTACTTGAAAAGTGGAGCTTTACTTGCTGACTTGTGTCAAAACAGGTGTTGAGCAGCTTGATGCAGCAACTTTCATGAGATCTTCAGAGAGTAGGTGTGCAAAGACTGCTGAGAAATATGTGCTCAAAGCTTTGGAGGTGTCTCAGCTCACCAGCTGTTAGCTCCTGCTCACAACAGAGGCTTTACGGCAGAAGGTACACATAAAATCATGGTTCCCAGATGTGGTCCCAGGTTGCTTTGGGACCAGCCTGGGGTGCTAATGCTGCACATTTGAGCAGGTGGGAGACAGACTGTGGTGTAAATGATGGTGTACATGCCTCCAGTTGTCCAAACTTGTGGCATAAAACCAGTAAGGCAATACGGTACTATGGAGATGCTATTTATAAGCTTGAGGAACTTGGTGACATGAGTCAACAATTTGTCTGGGTGAATGTACAAGCCATTCATATTCTGTCCTGTATGTACCTAATGAAACCGTGTAACTCTGAAACAAACAAAACCTTAAATCATCCTACTTCATAATAAAAAAATTATATCTTGGGAGAGTTTTAAAAATATTTATTGCATCATGTTGCTGAACAAAACAGAAAGTGTGATTTTCTAATGCCCTAATGTCCAAAGAGTTCAGGGCTGCTTAATTAATTAGATTGCTGATTTTTATTAGTATTTGTTAAGCATGTGCAATATGATCCAAAAGACACAATGCTTAAGGCAGTCCCTGACCTCAGTTTCCAGTTCAAAAATTGGACAGAAAATGACAAGGAGCTCAGAGAAGTTCAGAAGAAGTTAAGCCTGTTTTAGGAGTGGAAGGATTTATGTTGTAGCCTGGCATTTCATTGTCTTATTGGGCTGGGCTAGGAGTTTGTCATTGGTTTGTGCTGGTGCTAGGAGGTTTGTGCCAATGCTACAAAGCTTGTGCTGGCACCAGAAAGATTTTGATAGGGAAGCGTATGGGAACTTGCCACTCTGGGACAAGGAGGTTGATCCTTGGCTGTAGAGCAGGGAAGGATTGAGGAACTGGAGGGAAAAAGGAAAGTGGCAAGTGGGAAATCTTTGCTTAGGGTTGCAGTGATTCCCAAACATGGAACAAATGAGGGTAGCTTTTCCCTAAGTTCCACTGACAGAGGCTCTGAAGGGTTTTGCCTTTTTGGCATGAGGTGTAGGTCTCAAGCAGAGTCATTATTTCATCTGCTTACTGCTATCACAGAGCCCCAGACTGTGGACAAACTTTTGGGTTGTGTTTTCTTCTTAGAGTACCCAGTGTTTTTAACATCTGAAGCAGCTGGCCTAACCAAAATGTTTGGACTGTATTTAAGAAATTCTTGTGAGAGGTACTGGCTGGTGATATAAAGGAGACAGGTTTTTGATGATCTGTCAGGGCTAAATCAATGTAGCTGTTGGTATTGTCACATACAACAGGTGGAGGGACAAGATAGTGTACAATTTCAAAGACTGGAAGTCAGATGTAAAGCAAAAATCAGTACCTTAAAATCTTTACTCCCAGTTCTGCTTTTTAAGCACAAAACTGGCCTTCAGAAAAGGTTCTAAAGATAGAAGTTTTAGTTATCCTGTTGAAGTACCTCCATGTTAGCACCCTCTCTTTGTGCTTCAGATATGATGAATACTTCCATGATCTATCAGAGTCTGAGCTTTATGTGCCATCATCCATGCCCCACAGGAGGCCATGGTTCACACTCACACATTTCATGTCTTTCTCTTTGTACTGTAAAAACAGTACAAAAGCGGCCTGAACAAATGTATTAAAAATCAGAATCATGGTTCAATGGAGTAATTCAGCAACAGCACAGAGAGAAGACAATTTCAGGTGACATCCATGCAGCACGGGTTACCAAACTTGGGAGTACAGGCTTACTTGGGACTGAACCCAAAAATATCCAGAGGAATGGGGGGTCACAGCATGGAGGCAGCTTTTCTGCTGGAAAGTGTGAGAACCTTTCCCTGAGGAACCCCTATCCTAGATCCACATGAGGACAAAGGAGAAAAGTGAGCCCTGGAGGTGTTGCCAGAAGGGTAACATACCTCATGTAAAGTACATTACAAAAGCTAATGCTGAGCTAGCAACAATCTCTCTCTAGTAGCAGTGGGAACCCCCTCCTGCTTTATTTTGTAAAGTATCTTTCATATCTTCTGCCAAAGACTTTAGGCGACAGCAAGTTTTGCAAGGAGGCGAGTAATAATAGAGCCAAATCTTGGATCAGAGACTGCCAATAAAGAGTCACTGTAGCCTGTAGCAGTGAAAGGTCATCCACAAAGACATTATGAACACTTATTTTTTGCCCCAAATTCTGGACCAAATGTTCCGAGGAAGAAGCAGACTGTTGGGCTGCGTCCAAAGCATGGGGAGAACTTGTAATTAATCTTTTTGTAATTCTTCTCCCACCCTAAATCTTCCACATGTCCTGCCTCACTTAACTCTTTCTAAAGTATCCTCCTGCAATGCCACAGTTGCTGAGACTTGATATAGACCAGAGACTACTGTCAGGAGTCCTCTGTGCAAGCCAGATGGCCTCCTGAATGCCACCCTTAGGCACCTATTATGGGTGATTTGTTTTGGTGTCACAACTGCCACTTTCCAACAGCACCCTAGAGGCTTGGTCTGAAACAGTCATCTTGCCCTTGAGCTTCAATAATTGCCTGACAGTCACTTTATTCACCTTTACTGGGTAGTTAGAATACCAGCCTCTTACACAGATGCACATTTTTAGAAACAGGCTCAACAAGATGGTGCAATAAGGTTCACCAGTGCACAGCCATACACATAAACCTGTCTTCAGGGGTATCCAGCAGGCACATGAAACACAGAGTGTTTTGAATTAGAAAAAGTGTAAACATGTTTCCAAGTTTAAAAATTTATCACCATCTGCTTTCCTTTGCAGCAATGAAGTTTGAGTTTCAATTCATTTTCTCACTTTCTGTGTACTTCTTTTTTCCTCGCTCTAGCAGGGACATTAGAAAAGAAGACACAACACAGTATCCCCCACTCTGATCCTCTGCTATAGCATGGATGACTGCCCCTTGCTCCTCGGGTTATGGGTTCTGTTAGTGCTTTAAAAGGACCAGAAACAAGGAAAGGAAAAAAAAAAAGCCTGTCCTTGTTTGAGCTGTAACCACACCTCTGGCTCTCCCAAGGTAGCAAGCCAAACAGCCAGGGGTGGAGCAAGCTTATCTCTTAGTTTGTCCCTTTCTGTAGTTTTGAAGCATTTTAAACTGATCTGTTCACAAAGGAAAATGGGTTATGATGCCACTGTGGAGGCTGGAAATGAGACCTTATGGTCTGTCCTGGTCTATATGACTTCTATGAATGTGATGGCAGCTGTGAAACCAAAGGGACCAAAATAACAGCAGAAGGGCACCCAGCAAGGCTGCTGCAGAGGAAAGTGACCCCATGAGAAGCATAGAAAAGGTGTTTTAAGCCCTGAGTGCTTGAGTACCATTCCAGAGTAGTCAGGTGGAGAGCACATCCTATATGTTGGCCATTCCCATGGGCTGAGCCTGCTGCATACTGCATTTATGCCCTGCTAATTATGACTAGTCAGTGGTAACAGTAGGGGTGCTGCTGGAAGGCTGCTGTGATGAAGCTCAGAAGATGAAGTTGCCCATCTCCCTTTCCTTCCTGCATCTTTCTGTTTCAGGAAACTGTTTTCAGGATCATGGTTCCCTAGTTACAGATGGGCCCAGGGTGTCTTGTGGGTCTGCTGTTCTCAGTAAGCAGCCACCCAAGCCTTTCTCAAAACGAGATGCGCTTGCAGTGCAGGGGCTGGAAAACTCAGAAGACATGGAGTGAGGCACACCATGGCTGTGTTCACCAAGCTCATGACCACCTGCCTGTATATCTCCACAGAGCTGAGTTCTTTCCTGATAACTATGAATGGGGAGGAGTGACCAGTTCCTGCTGTCCAGGAGTGACCATCACCTGGTTCCTCCTCACTGGTAATGCAAAGAGGGGAATATACCATCTGCTCCCTAGATACCTTCCCTTCCCCCTGTCCCACAGCTCTTTGAGAGCAAACTAGGTATAAGCAGTCAACTTTGCTTTTTTTGTGTGTGTGTTTATGTCAGTCTCTAAAGCATCTGTCACTACTTTGTGCCCATTTAACATCTGGACTAAAAAACTAGGTGCAAGAGGTGAAGGATTTCTTGGCCAAGTAATCCTTCTACTGTGCAAGGTGACGCTGGCTGTTGGGAGCAGGTGCTGGCTCCACTCTGAAGGAGATAAAGTGGACCTTGATGCTGTTGGATCGTCCCTGGGTGTGCTTCAGGCTGAAGTACTTTGGCAAGGCAGATGCATGCTTTAAGCATGCTGTAGGAAGGACTGAGGCCCTTCAAGCTACTGCAGGAGTGCGTTCCACTGGAACAGAAGAGGAAGGGATAAACAAAAAGGACTCTGTGTTTTCCAGTCCCTGAAAAGAAGCATTTTTCTCTGGAGTGAGAAAGGAAACAGTGAAAGGTAAAATTGTATCCTGGTAAATAGAGAGAAGAGGGAACCAGTGGAATGAGATCATTGGAGGCACCTTGTAAAGCTGTCTGGGAACCTTTTCAGGGAAGGTCAAAGGCTCGGTCTTTTCTGCTACCTATATTTCTACTTGCCAAAGCTCAGCTCAGTGACAGATTCTTTAGTCTGAGAGAAGGATCTGAAGTGATGGATACTCCCACTACCTCCCAAAAGCCAAGGGAGAGGTTCCAGAAAGAAAAGTATGGCAGTTTCTTTAAGAGTGAAAAGAATTTAGTTTCCAAATTTCTGTCCACTCATTCTGGGGAATTTAGCCTGTTTTTTGTTGTTGTTGATTGCATCCAGTAAAGTATTTTGAGTGAACTTGATGCACAGTTTAAGTTGTGTAGTCAAATGTTGGGCAAGTTTCCCAAAAACATCACTCCAAAAATACCTTTGCTCTGCTTCTCAGTTATCCTTTGCAAGGGACAGCGCAGTCCCATACATGCTTTCTTTGTGGGTTTGCTATCTGGCTCCACACACCTACAGCTAGAACCTGCTACCCTGGATCTCACACTGTTCCACTGATACAGTGAAACACTATTTGCAGTGTTGCCTGCAAACTGAGGTTAAAAGTTCTCTGCTAGGAACTGTAATTATGATGAATATTTAATAGCAGGCAAAGTAGCAAACTTTAAAGAAGAAAAGAGCAGGATCTCTGCATGGCTGTCTCTACCAAGCTGAGCACAGAACTACTGGTTACAAGAGGATCAGATCATATCTCACAGTTCACACTCTGAACACACTTTACGTTGACCTGAATCTATCCAGCTATGAGATATCTCCCCCCACCCACACGCCACTCTGGTGACACCCTCCAGTCCTGTCACACCCTCCCCGAATCCAGCCCTCAGTTATGACATCGCCCCCTTCTCTTCTAAAAAAACCAAGGTGCTGTCAAGGGAAGGGAAGAGTATAAACTTGTATTTTAAGGCTAGTGACTAAAACATATTTTCAAGAGGGAAGTGCTGTGCAAAGAGATGTGTACAGGCTGGGGATGCAGTGCAATTTGCCGATATCGAGGATAATGAATGAAATGTCTGTTCCTCTCTAACCATTACTGCTCATCTCTGTTGTTGCTTATTCCTGTAGGATGGAATGAGCTCTCTTTCAGTTGATGGCTCTTAGGCAAATGCTATATCTTATGGTGTTTTGTGCATCTGAGGAAGTTGGAGTTTTCCTTTGGGTCCAAACTCATGTGCAGCTGTTTATTTGCAAATAAAAACCAAATGAGGTTCAAATCCACCTAAACTATTCTTGATAATGGCTCTTTCAGCACTGGTAATTTCTTTTCCCTCATCACCACTCCTCAGACTGGCTAGTCTTGCTTTGTCTTATTGCTACTCTGGACTGGGCTGCTGAAATGTTTGGCACATTGTCCTCTGCATGATCCAACACACAAGCAGCCAAGCTCTCATTCCACAAATTTCTACACCATGTGCCTCTGCAGTAAGGTTGGTGTTGGACTAAGACCCCAACAGGAGCCTGAGTTCTTGTCCTGTTTAGACATGTACAGGTCAGAAAGAGGGATGGGGATGGAATCAGGACTAGAACATCATATGTTGGGCCTCTCTTCATAACAAAACCAAACAATTCAAAGCCTGCTGATCTTTGGAGAAGTTCAGGTTCAAGTCAAAGACTGATACAAATTCTGCAAAGATGACCTGGCATTGCTGTGTGGGAGAAACCCGGGTAGTTCAGAGATGCACAAGAAAGAAGCTAACTGGTGTTTTTGGAAGCTAAAGAAGGGTATGATCTCTCAATAGAGTCAAGAGGTATGAGCTATATAGGTGATTTGGCCTCTGCATATTATGGTGATGAGTGTAATAGCATCTACAGGTGGAAAGGTTTCTTTATTACGATTTTCTTTTTTAACCCTAGGCACTTGTCCATTCTTGTCCATCTCAAGTTATTGCCGAAAACCACTGAAGAATTGTCTTCCTCATAATTTGGCAAATAGGCTTTGCACAGGACTGAACAGTTAGACTAGCCTGTTGCCGAGCCCAGCAAATTCCTTTCTTGTAAGGATGGCGCATTCCATAACGAATAGCTACGATGATCTGTTCAATGAGCCATTCGCAAAGTGCAGGCTCCCTTTAAAGCAAAAGCTGCTACGGGAACTGTTTCTATTATAACTGGTCTGAGGTATAAATACACAGTAAATTATTAGTCAGGTATTTTCTACATGACTGCACAGTATTCCTAACTTTGCACATAGGCATATTATTTAACCCTTTCTTTTCTTCTCTCTGGCAATTCTTCACAAGACAGAGGGAAGGACCTACCATGCTAGTCAAACTCTTCAGGTGAAGTTAGCAGTGCTGGAAGACTGAGGAGTGGCTGAAGATGTGATTTGGAAAAGGCGACACTAAAAGAACCTTCCTCTGTCTGTCGGTAGGCATCAGGATCCATGCATGATACATATCACCATGATGTAGAAACTCATGATGGTAAGTTTTGGTGACTTCTCTTAACCATTTTGACAGTTCCATGAATAACAGCAGATCCAAATGTAATATGTGATCTGATTCTGCTCTATCTCTATGAGAATTCATGGATGAGTGCTCTTTGCACTGGACCTGTCTTTGTGATGGAACTGAACAAATCTGCACCAAGGAAAGCAAAAGCACGAATTCAGAGAAAAATCACCATTGACAAGGGAAAAATAAAAGTCACCAGAATGGCATAGTGGTTTCCAAGGTTGGGGAATCTCCACGTGACTGTTGAAGATAATTTTTAACTGAGAAAAAAAGGAGACTGATTCTTTTTTTAAAAAAGTATGAACAAAAAGATATCAAATGCACAACCTTGCATTGAATTTTAATCATGAAGAAGCAGAAAGAAGATTTCCTGGATTTGTATCTAGGATTCCAAAGAGAAACAAATTTGCAATATAAGGTGGTTCATCTGGTCGCAAAAATCTGCTTTAGTAGCTTTGATTTTTAATTTCTGCAGTCTTTGGGCATTCAGAAAGGAATATTGTGCTGAAACTTTCAAAAGCTGTATTTCCAAGACTGGTCACCAAAATTGAGAACTAAACAGTGAAATAAAACTTGCTGACTCTTTTTAATAATATTTATTAGAAAGAGTATCACTTTCCAAACAAAACGCGGGCCCCTGTTGAAGTGTTATACCCAATACAGGATAGTGTTTGTTCCAAACCACTTAAAACCTAGTGTAATTACATAGATGAAGAATGGGAGTGAAGTTGAACATAGACACATGCATGGAGATAAATGGCACTATGACACTTTAAAAAGTTAAGGATAGTCAGGACAAGCATATCTGATCCTGGTACAAGTTTACAAGTTTGGCAAAAAAAACATTCATTGCCTTTGGATCCCAGAACTCAGAGCTCAAGCCTCTGCCTCTGGAGAAATGTTTGTTCATGTACCCTGATCCTCACTGGCTGCTGTTTGCTACTGCAGTGGCTGATGCTCACAGGTGGATGCAGAAGGACTTGGTCGCCTTTTCCCACCTTCACAGCTGACTGCCATTGCTGATGACCAGAAAGTAGGTATCATTCTGGGAGGTGCTGTATTGGCCTTTCACCTTAAGAAAACCTTTCTGCACAGAAAAACTTTCATTGCTTTGTTAAGGTGATTTGCTCCAGAGTCTTCAAAAGAAGCATTCAAAGGGTCATGAATTTCACTCAAAGAGCCTATGCCGTAGCACAGACCTGATGGAAAGATGCCAGAATGCATAGACATATATCACTGCTGTGCAAATCTGAACTACAAAAACTCCAACATCTCTGAGTACTGCCAATAACTTTTTCACTTGCAGGACTCCATATGCCCCTCAAAGCATGGCACCTAAATCTCAGTTTGACTATCAAATTCAACTGGTTGTGGTCCAGAGTTGGAACTGCGAAGCCCCAGGATGTGTGTATGTGGCAAAAGGCTTTCTGCCAACAAGTCTGGAAATCTGAAATTATTTATTTTGAACTATAAGTAGCCTAAGACTTGAAATATTTAATAACAATCAAAAGAATCTGTGCATTTCTAATTTGGAAAAGAACAAGAATAACTTTTCAAAACCATATTCAGGAGTGAAATTGACTATATAGGGTGGTTGCCTCAGGTTGAGATTCCAAGTTTAGAGACAAATAATAGCCATTTTACTGTCAGAATTGTTTAGGGCAAGGAGAATACAACAACTAGGTCAGGAGGATTTTATTTCTTAACTTCAGATTAGATTAGAGCTGCTCCAAAACCACGTTGCTTTAGAAGCGACAGATACATTTGCTCCTACAGAAAGCCCAGTGTGAGTCTTGGCAGAGAAAGAGGGGGTTTGCTATGTCCATGAAAACATCTGCACGGGTTTCCTGGACCCTGAATGTGCTAGCAATGGGGACCCAGCTGATACTGAGGGGAGGGAGTGGAAATTAACATCCTCCTGGGATGGAAGGTAAATCAGGTTGCGTGGTTCACACCAGCTTTGCATTCACAAACAGTACTAGCTGGAGTCCCAGAGTCACTAGAGAGTTTGTTTTTCACAAGGTCGTGCAAGGTTCACTCACATCCTTCTTGCCTGTTGGTCTTGAAACTACATGTTAACCCTGTGCTTCTGTCACTGTGTCTGTGCACATTTTCAATTGTTTAATAAGCAACCGTCAATACTCAACTGGAATTATTTTTGCAGCTAGAGATATATTTTCTGCTCGGGTTGTTTTCCTTTAAAAGCTGGGTACGTCCAGTGCTGCTCATGTGACTTTTCTAGATGAAAGTTATCTTCAACAGCTTCTTCAGGCTCCATCACAAATTTTGTCTCAGAAGGCTTTTTCACACCTGAAATAATACTCACACTTTGCAAATGACAGTGTGAGTTTCCAGTACACACTTATGACAGTGTGCTCTGGTCCAAAAAGTCTTTCTTTTAGGTTAAGAAAGGAGGTCTGTTTCCTGTCACCCCAACAGAGAAATGGACTCTGACCATTTGGGTTCCTTTGGCTGATGGACTATTGAGAGAACTTGTCAAGTCTTCACAAGTGACAGTAATGCCTACAGCCCGATGGGATGGTGCTAGAGCCAGTAAATCAAACTACTGTGATCTGAAGGTGCTGATGACCATTTTCACTGCTGTTTTTTCTTGGTCATAGCTGTGTGAGTTAGGAAGAACAGGGAAAATACAGTGGGAAGCCAGAGAAAGGAGAAGGGATACCTTGTGGACCAGAACTAGACACATTCTGGATGACGTGTTGTTCAACATCCCTTTGGAGCCAAGAAATAATGACTTGAACAATGCAGATGGGACACTATGAGACTGTATAAAACCTCTCACTCACTGAATACCAACTAACCACAGCACAGCTTTATCTTCAGTGTTACTTGGAATTGTGTCAAGGAGGCTTTTTTTTGCTCCTTCTTTTTCTTTCTTTCTTTCATTCCTTTTTTTTTTTAAACCTCAAGGTCAAACAAAACATACGCTTAAAAATAAAGCTTTATCAAGAGAGATGGAGGACTAAAGGGCTTCCTATTTTTAGTAAGAGCAATCTAATCTAAGCAGAAGTTGTTCTGGGCCCCTCTCTGTTTTCCATGAAAGGTAGGTGCTCCCAGGACTATTCCCAAGGGCTTTCTGTGGCTTCTGTTTTCAGATGCAAACCAAGCAACTGAGTTTTATTGAGCAAGTATCCTGGAAAGTCCTGAGCAAAATGAGAGACAGCTGATAGTCCTAGAATACCAGTACTTTTAGTAAGGTCCTGCAGCTGTATCTCTGGGTTGTGAATTCTCATAGGCTTTAAGCCAAGCTCTTTTCCCCAGTCCTCCCCCAGCTACTGATATGGTCCTTGACGGGGGAAAGCATCTGTCCAACTCAAAGCACAGAAAGGGATTAAGTGTTTTCTTAATCAAGACCTTGTAGCTCTTATATTTGACTCTTGGCTTAGTGAAAGCCAGCTTTGTAAGTAAATTTCATGTGGAATTGGATGGAAATGGTAATAAGACAGGGAACTTTTCACTTCTAGGTCATCACTGAACAATTTTTCAGGAAGGAAAACCTTATAATATTATTGTTGCTTGAAGGCAGTCAAGAGTGTATTTGGATTGTTGAAGCACAAATATCTTGGCTGGCCTGACTGCTTTGTATCACTAGCGTTATGGGAATTAGCTTGTGAGTTTACTGTGCTGAGACAAGACAATTACTTTTGAAACACCCAACAGACAGCTGATATAAAGCCCAAAGATGGAGAAAAATAAAACACAGTTCTGCTTTTCAAACCAGGAGAAAAAAAAAAATTCCTTTCCCATTAGTGTGAGACTTTAACATGTATCCCATATATGATGAAAAGTAGCAGAAGATCTCACTAAGAAGTCTAGCTGGTCAGTTTTGACCTGCAGTGCCTGGATCTGTGCGGTCTGTGCACTACTTCTTGTAGGAGACTATCGAACAAAAAGAAGACAAATCATCTGATTGCCAAGAGAATTAAAAGTACTGTACAGGAAAAAATATAACAGTTTGAAAAAAGTTGAAAACCTCTGCTTTAGTGAGTAACAAAATCATCACCCAAACGTTCAAACTTATAAAGAAAAGAAGTAAAGCCAGATTTCTGGGTAATCCGATGGCTTTATGCTTTGGGAAAGGATTGATCATTGAGCAGAATGAGATATTTGGGAGTGGGGAGGTAACACAGAGCCAGGGCTGCAAACCATCCTTTTTTTGCATCCTAATACAAGAGCCAACCTCATCTCATTTTGCAGGAAACTTTGCCATGCCTGGGTCATGTGGAAATCTGAATCAGGCTGCCTTCCTTTCCACCTCTTCATTTCTAAGCAATGATCTGCATCCCTTGAAGTTTGGAGAGGAAATATATATAAAGCCTGTAAGTATTTACAAGAGCTATAAAAAAAGAGCTTTGCAGTAGTTGACATGGGAAGTGATTAAGGTACCTTATAAGCAAAGATTGCAGAAAAGAGGGAGAGAAGTGATGCCAGAAGGGAATCTGGCAACAATCCCGAGGTAACGGTAAGTCACTTCCAGAAGGAGGAGCTGTGGGAGGAAAAGTAAAGAATTTAAATCGAGGCAGATTGCAAGACTTTTGGCCTTGGGGACTAAGCCACAGAGACTGTTCATTGCTGGACTCACAGACACAAAAGGAAGGTGATGTCTCACCCTGCTCCTGACTCAGACTTTACTGGTCAAATCCTGCAAAACAGGAGTTCATCAAGATTTGCTTGAATTTGAAAGGGCTCCATTTCCCAGGCATCTCAGCTTTCTCCATCTGTGTTTACAGAAATGGGTCTTAAGCCTCTCAAGAAAAAAGCTACTCTGAAAAGAAACACACACATGGGCCTTGTTGCCAGTGAGGATCTCTCTGAGTGACCATTTCTTGTTTTCCTGTTTAACAGGTGGAGCATGTGTCCAGACCTGTTCCTAGACAGCAGCTTGCAACATGAACATTCACAGATGAAATGACAGCTGAAGACCACTCAATTATCATGATCAATCATGAGTATAGAAGTCTAGCTTATGAAGTCTCAGTTTGAGAGTCTTGAAAAAATGTTGTGGTGAACCACTCTTCATGTCCCAAATGGGACAGAAATAGTTTCTGACCAGATGCCCTGTAAATGGGGAGGAGGAAAATTTCCCATCTACAGGAAAATAGAATAGTGTACAGAAAAGGAGTGCAATAGAAAGATATAGACAAATTTCAAAACTGTTCAGGAAATAATTGTGAGTAAAGGGTACATTTGCTGAAATTGGACCAACTTACAGGAGAAGAAAGCAAGGGCTGAATTCATCAGGACATACTGAACAAGACACTAGGAGCTGCTTTATGTCCTCCCCGAAGGTTAATGATTTGCTACCTTACTGTGTTACAAAGATGAAGTACAATGACACAGAATAAACTCATTGATCTATGAATATAGAATATGTATGTCTTGATAGGCAATGATATTGATGGCTTGATCTTTGGCACTTTTGAGCTTCTTTTAGTTCATACCAATGTCAGGAAGAACTTCAGGTGCTGAAGAATGCTGAGAATCAGTGTGTAGCTGTAGGTTCATGTCCAAATTCAGATATCAACAAGCTGGGTTCAGATCATCATCATATTGCAGGAACAGATTTGGTAAGATTCTGCAGTGATATTCTCTGAACCTGTTACTATTCAGGATTTTTATTAATCACCTAGATGGAATGAATAGAGAATATACTAATTAAATTAGCAGTTGATGTAAATTCGAAAAGAGCTGCAAGCACAAAAGAGGACAGTCTTGAACTTCAGAATTATCAAATATAAGTGTAAGAATAATCTGGGGGTTTCGGAAGGGAAAGGATGAAATTCAATAAAGACAAATGCAAGATACACAGTTCTATACTTAGGCAAGAACAGTCAGATGTACAAATATGGGATGTGAAAAAAAACAGCAGAGAAAGATCTGGGGTAATTGTGAATCACAAACTGAAGAGAAGTCAGAAGAGTTAAGATTGCCATGAGAAAAGCAAACACCATACTGGGATATATAAACTGGAGTACTATCTGCATGACATGGGATATGATTTTTCCGTTGTACTCTCTTCTCTCCAGTTTTGGACACCGTGGTTCTAGAAGGATGGGACTGGTTGGATAATGTCCAGAAGAGACCAACAAGGATGATCAGAAGTCCAGAGAACATGACTAATGAGGAGAGATTGAAATAGGGGGGTTGTTTAGTCTGGAGAAGATCAGACTGAGAAGGGATGTGATAACAGTCTTTAAATACATAAAAGATAGACAAGGAGGAAGAGTACAATTTGTTCTTTATGTCCAGGGTGCAGGGGAGAAGGCTTAAAGTATAGCAAGGGGCATGTAGGTTAGATATGAAAAAAATCCCTTCCTAATAGGAAAGATAATGAAGCCCTGGAATAGCCTGAGATTTGGACTTCATTGGAGATTTTTAAGGACAGGTTGGATACAGCATGTCTGAGGAACGACATGGGGAAGACAGGTTTTGTCTGAGGGCAGGCAGAGTTGATGGCACTGAAGGAAGTCACTTCCAGCTCTATTTTGTGCAATGTCTACAATCAACTATTACAAGTTCTTGCTTAAGGTACGACAATCACTGTGGTACGTAAGTTTAGAGTAGTAATGGGTAATTCAGGCTGCTGGACAACAAAATTTTGCCCTCCTGCACAAGCTATCAAATGTCATAGTCACAACACCAAACTTAGACACCTCCTCAGGTCTCCAGACTTAGTCCACAAATAAGTAAAGTCACATACAAGTGGCCAAAGAGCTTCCTTCTATACTTGGATAAGTGAGACATTCAGCAAAGCAATAACTTTGTCTGGACCTTAATCTAAAACTTTGCCTCAACACAACCTGAATTTCTTTTGATATTTGAAAATTTTTTACTGCATTTTCGTGATACTAAGTTGTAGTAGGAATAAGGAGACAGAACAAAACAGTGCAAAAAAAAAGATCTGTTTGTGGATAAAACGCTGTATTTCCTGAATTTCGGGAGACCCTCTTCATAGGCTCCTAGTCTATAGTTGCTAACATTGGAAGACTCGCTGGGCTACGAACAGGATCCCAAAAGACGCACAGGTTCTCAGCGTTGACCACAGTTATGGTAGCCTGCATTCACCTCTGGGCTGAAAATAATACAATGAGTTGGAGAGGAACTACTAAAATCTACATCTAGGCTTCCAGTCTCGGTATTTATTTTATTTACTCCATGAAAATAATCTTTGTTGCTGTATTGCATATAATGACATATGCTATATAAGAACCATTCGAATGCATGCTGGAGACTTCTCAGGACTGCTGTGACTTGGAGGCAAGTCCTTGTTGACAGGTGTGGGTTTAGTTAATGTGTCGTTTTCTGAGTTGTGGGAAGCTCTAGGTCTCCAAGAAGGCTCTTCCCACCCCCTTTCAGTCTGGTGCTTGCTCCCATCAATATCCCAAAACTCTGGAGAGGCCTGTGGTTTACGGAGGCTTTTTGTTCCCCCAGCAGCCACAGCAGGACCTCGCTATGTCCCACCTCTGCCCAGAGGAGCGTACCCCCCACCGCATAGACTGCACCACAGGCTGCAGTGACCGGCTGCTCCCCGCTGCCTGTCACGGGCAGCGGAGGAGGGCAGACCTCCCACCATCCCAGCATGATTCGGGAAGGGGAGATCTCTCCCTGCCACCACAAATAGAAATAAGCTAAATTATGCTTCAGGTGAAGAGAGGAAGGAAGATGCTTTGAGGCCTCTGCAGGTAAGCAGAAGTGAGCTAGCCATTGAGGTAAGTTCAGTTTTAATTTGCTTCTGCTCTGTGGGTAGGAGTCAGCTATGACAGACCATTTTGTCACATAAGCCCAGGAAAGTGGTTTTGTCAGTATCAGTGATGAATGTCAGCTCTGTTGTAACAGCCCCAGAAGGAGATAAAGACAGACTTGCTGGGCACAGAGGGCCAAAAATTTCCATAATTTTTCCTCCCCCCTTCCTCTGTGCACCATCCTCCCCTCTGCTGCCAAAGAAAAGAGCCCCTCAAAGGTTACCCTCTGCCTTTCTTGAACTCGCATGACTTTGCCGCTTCGGATCCTTCACCCCCTGCGTTTAACCGAGGTTATGAAAACCAAGCTGCTTGCTCTCTGTTTATTTTCAGTGATCTCCTCTGTGCGCTGCCAGCAGCCGGAGCCATGGCCTTTCCCAATACAGGGCATCACAGTGAGCTCAGGGTGCACCCAGGGTTGATGAGAGAGGTGTACAAGTCAGCAGCCAAGCTGAGCTTATGTAAAAAAATTAAGGTCGAGGCCTTGCCAAGATTTACGGTGCTTGTGTTCAAGGCACTGCTGACTGAGCTAAGGACATGCTTTTCTTGCTGCTCTGAGGCAGGGACCAGCTGCAGGGCACAATGCAGTTCAGGATGCAGGGGATTTCAAAGAGCGTGACCAGCCAGATCTGCAGCTGCACCAGTCTGAATCCTGGATGCAAGGACCAGCAGCAGCTGGGTTTTGCACTGAAGCAATTTCCATATACCTGAGGCATCCTGCAGGTATGAAATTGGTGGTTGAAGAATCCTGGTGGGCCAGCTCTCAGGAACTGGATTGGGCAGGTGTGTACAATGGTGGCAAATCCCCAGTGCATTGGAAAGTAGCATTTTCAAAGTGCGCTTAGGTGACTTGGAAACCTAATTCCCATCTTCAGGCATGATGGGCTCATATCTGCAAAGCATTTCTGTTGGGAAACAGGATCCTAAATCTTTTGATGCTCAGCACTAAGTTAACTTAAATCCCACTGATTTTAACATTAGTGAAATATATTTCCTGCTACCGCAGCTTTAAAAGGGGTCCTAGTAAGAAGGAACAGCAGGTGAAAAAGTCAAAACAAAAATTAGAAGGGGGATAGTTTATAGATGCATTGCAGGGTGAGATCAGAAATGCATCTATTTATCTCTGCTGTTTCACTGGCTTCTCTTTCAGTTTTGCCTTTTGTGGAATATATTTAATTGCTCTTGAATGTCAGAGCATGAATGCGGGTGATGCTGTCCCTGATGGCTAGCACAGAGCATGGGCTTCTCACACAAAGCAGGGGCACATGTGCAAATGCCAGGAGGAGGTTGTTTGAGTTCCAGGAGGGCTTTCTGAGCTGATCCTGTTTTGTGACTTCCTTTGAGACCTCAAAGCTGTGCAGAAGAGTCCTCCTTTGTACTTTATTGTTCAGCTGTGTCTTGAAAGCTAGCTAGCACACTTCCTAGGGAAGATCCCCTAGGTTGGCTCTGAGCTGTGAGGTATTTGTCTTCTGTGGCAAGCTAGGCACCTCTGCCAGGGAATCTCTGGGGCTACAGATGAACAAGGCCCTGGGGAGGAATTCACATCAGCTAGTCCTGAGCTGCAGTTCTCCATGCAGATGCACTACATGAGCGATCAAGCTGTGCCTTGTATCTTGACATGCAGTTCAATGAGAGGAACGAAGGAAGCTTGTATTTCCAGGGCTCGTTATGCAGCAGTGTTGGGGTATATGTGTGTGGGGCGGTGTCTAAAGCTCATAACGCAGCTTTTCCTATAGATTTTTAGTGTCTCTGTTCCTCCCCAGCTGACAAACCCAGTGGAGAGTGGAAGTCTTTGCAAAAAGGGATTGAAAATGGCCAGTACAGGAAGACAAGCAAAATTAATACAGGCACAATCCAAGATGACATGCTTATCTTTGTTTTCTCAGGAAAGGAGGCTAAAACCAGACCTCAGGCTAAGTTTTGAAATACAGTGTCCCATGCAAATGAGCCACCCTACAGTTGAAGCAGTTTTATTTTCTTCCCTTGACAGTTTTTTAAGTCATGTGAGTTGCCCTGGGCAGCACAAGAGTAAAGTTATCTGTGGGATAATGTCCCTTGGGGGAGATTGGTCACACCAAGCAGATCTCACTCGACTGAAAACAGTTATTAATTCCTTTTTTCCTCTTTCTCTTTTTTTCTTTTTGCTTTTTTTCTTCTGCTGTTTCCATCTTACCTAACTCAGAGAAAAACTCCAGACAGATGAAGTATCTGTGGGTCATCCTTGTTCTTTTTTTCTTTCTTTTCCTTTCAACAGAAGTCCCTGCTACTATTACCCCAACTCCCCAGCTAAGCATGACAGTGGCACAAAAAAAAATCATAGAATCATAGATTGTTTTGGGTTGGAAGGAACCTTAAAGACCATCTAGTTCTAATCCTCTTGCCATGGGCAGGGACACCTTCCACTAGACCAGGTTGCTCAAAGCCCCATCCAACCTGGCCTTGAACACTTCCAGGGATGGGGCATCCACAACCTCCCTGGGCAACCTCTTCCAGTGCCTCACCACCCTCACAGTGAAGAACTTCTTCCTTATATCTAATCTACATCTACCCTCTTTCAGTTTAAAACCATTACCCCTTGTCCTACCACTACACTCCCTGATAAAGAGTCCCTCCCCATCTTTCCTGTAGACCTCCTTTAAGTACTGGAAGGCCGCTAAAAGGTTTCCCCAGAGCCTTCTCTTTTTGAGGCTGAACAACCTTAACTGTCTCAGCCTATTCTCATCAGGGAGGTGCTCCAGTCCCCTGATCATCTTCATGACCCTCCTCTGGACCCGCCTGAGCAGGTCCATGTCTTTCTTTTGCTGTGGGCCCCAGAGCTGGATGCAGTACTCCAGCACAGGTCACATGAGAGCAGAGTAGAGGGGGAGAATCACCTCTCTTGACCTGCTAGCCACACTTCTTTTGATGCAGTCCAGGATGTAATTGGCTTTCTTGACTGCAAGCGCACATTGCTGGCTCAGATTCAATTTTTCATCCACTAATTGCCCCAAGCCCTTCTCCACAGGGCTGCTCTCAATCCACTCATCGCCCAGCCTGTATTTGTCCTTGGGATCACCCTGACCTACATGCAGGACCTTGCACTTGGCCTTGTTGAACTTCATGAGATTCGCATGGCCCCACCTCTCAAGCCTGTCAAGGTGCCCCTGGATGGCATCCCTTCCCTCCAGCATGTTGACCGCACCACACAACCTGGTGTCATCAGCAAACTTGCTGAGGATGCACTCAATCCCACTGTCCATGTCACCAACAAAGATGTTAAACAGCACCAGTCCCAGTCCCAACCCCTTAGGAACGCAACTCATCACTGGTCTCTGCTCAGACATCGAGCCATTGATGGCAACTCTTTGCATGCAACCATCCAGCCAATTCCTTATCCACCAAGTGGTCCATCTGTCAAATCCATGTCTCTCCAATTTAGAGACAAGGATGTCATGTGGGACAGTGTCAAATGCTTTGCACAAGTCCCAGTAGATGACATCCATTGCTCTTCCCTTACCCACCAATGCTGTAACCCTGTCGTAGAAGGACACCAAATTTGTCAGGCATGATTTGCCCTTAGTGAAACCATGTTGGGTCTCACCAATCATCTCCTTATTTTCCATGTGCCCTAGCACAGTTTCCAGGAGGATCTGCTCCATGATGTTGCTGAGCATAGAGGTGAGACTGACTGGCCTGTAGTTCCCCGGGTCTTCCTTTTTGCCCTTTTTAAAAATGGGGGTTATTTTTCCCCTTTTCCAGTCAGTGGGAACTTCCCAGGACTGCCACAACTTCTCATGTATGATGGGTAGTGGCTTAACCACTTCATCCCCTGGTTCCCTCAGGATCCATGGATGCATCTCATCAGGTCCCATGGACTTGTGCACCTTCAGGTTCCTTAGATGGTCTCAAACCTGATCTTCTCCTACAGTGGGCGGTTCTTCATTCTCCCAGTCCCTGCCTTTGCCTTCTGCGACTTAGGCGGTGTGGCTGGAGCACTTGCCAGTGAAGACTGAGGCAAAAAAGTCATTGAGTACCTCAGCCTTCTCCATATTATGGGTAACCAGGTCTCCTGTTTCCTTCTGGAGAGGGCTCATACTTTCCATAGTCTTCCTTTTATCACTGACGTATCCACAGAAGCTTTTCTTGTTGCCCTTGACATCCCTGGCCAGATTTAATTCTATCAGGGCTTTGGCTTTCCTGACCTGATCCCTGGCTGCTCGGACAACTTCTCTGTATTCCTCCCAGGCTACCTGTCCTTGCTTCCACCCTCTGTAGGCTTCCTTTTTGTGTTTGAGTTTGTCCAGGATCTCCTCATTCTTTCATGCAGGCCTCCTGGCATTTTTGTCCGACTTCCTCTTTGTTGGGATGCATTGCTCCTGAGCTTGGAGGAGGTGATCCTTGACTATTAACCAGCTTTCATGGGCCCCTTTTCCTTCCAGGTCTTTATCCCATGGTACTCTACCAAGCAGATACCTGAAGAGGCCAAAGTCTGCTCTCCTGAAGGCCAGGGTAGCGAGCTTGCTGTGTGCCCTTCTCACTGCCCTAAGGATCTTGAACTCCACCATTTCATGGTCACCGCAGCCAAGGCTGTCCTTGAGCTTCACATTCCCCACCAGTCCATCCTTGTTGGTGAGAACCAGGTCCAGAACAGCACGTCTCCTTGTTGGCCTCTCTATTACTTGGAGAAGGAAGTTATTAACACGTTCCAGGAACCTCCTGCATTGCTTATGCCCTGCTGTTGTCCCTCAGCTATGGTGGTTGATGCCAACAGATACCAGGGTGGTTGAAGTCCCCCATGAGGACCAGGGCTTGTGAACTTGAGGCTGCTGCTGCCTATAGAGGGCCTCATCCACTCGGTCTTCCTGGTGAGGTGGTCTATAGCAGACCCCCCACTATAATGTCACCTATCCCTGTGCTCCCTTTAATCCTCACCCACAGGCTCTCGGTCAGCTCCTCATCCATACCCAAGCAGAGCTCCATGCACTCCAGCTGGTCATTGACATACAGGGTGACAGCCACTCCTCGTCTCCTCTGCCTGTCCTTCCTAAAGAACCTGTATCCATTTCAACACTCCAGTCATAGGAGCCATCCCATCATGTCTCCATGATGCCAATAAGATCATAGCCCTGCAGGTGTGTGCACATCTCTAACTCCTCTTGTTTATTCCCCATGCTACATGCATTTGCATAGAGGCATTTAAGTTGAGCTCCTGAGGAAGCTGACTTACTGGCTGGAATTCCTTTGTGCTGCTCTTCAGGTGCTCTCCTGCTGACCTGTGATCCTTCTCCAGGCTCTGGGCATCTATTGCTGGCACTGGCATCAAACTGGTAGCGACATTGGAATAGCTTTTGTGCCAGTGCTTTCCATGGGAAAGGCAGTCCTGACTGCTAACCATTCTGTCTTCATTGTCATTGCCAGCTTATCATCATCACCAACTTGTCATATACTAGGAAAATCGCAGAACTTTGATTCCTGAAGATGTTCTTGTACTGCCTTGATTTACCCTATAACTCCACATTCGTCTCTTGTCGCCAGCCCTGGAGAAGTGAAAGGCCTTCTACGCACAGCTAATAGAGTTACTGTTTTAGTTCATGTAACAAGGGCTTGTGTTTTTGTTGTCATGGCTGCCACGTTTTGTTCCCATAGCACCATCTGTGTGTATGTGGATGTGATTCATTACCTACAGACACTAGAGCCTATACCCTGTGCTGCAGTTTGTACTCAAGCTGCTTCCCTGTAATAGAACAAATAAATATCTCAGATCTGCCTCTCAGTGGGTTCAAGCCAGTGTCCAAATTGTTTGGCTTTGGTCCATCTCCAAGGACCTATCAATTAATTTTACAAAAGCAGTGTTGACAAAAAACATGGAATATTCCATTGTGAGCAGCAGTCAATGTATGTCTATATTCTAACATAAACTGATGTCTTGCATTTCCATGTTATACAAGAAAGCATCCACAAATGTATGATCTTAGAGGTTATTCATAGGAAAAGCAGAAGAATAGATTATTCCCATAATGATAAAAGAGCAAAATTTAACAAGTTAAAAAATGCCAGCTGTTGATTTTATGGTGGGAGTATGGTTTACCTGATATTTTTCTGCAATTCCTGAGTGATTGGAGTGCCATGTGTAGTGCCTGGTGTACTGATTGGAGTGCCTGGAGTGCCACATGCAAAATCAAAGAGCAAAACACTTAGTAAGTTTATATATTCCCTTCAGTGCCTATGCAAACAAAGCATGCACACTTGGATTTTTTTGCACATGCAAATCTTACAGCACAAAAAAACCCAAAAAGAAATTACTGTAAAACATATTGCCTGCAAGTAGTTGTGGGTGTACATTTAGGCATCACCTGTGAACATGATAATTAATGGAAAATTTCTTGTGACTCCACTCTTTTATTATATAAGTTCAATAATCAGTTCCAGAATCTCTCAGGATTGGGCTCTGTTTCATCAGCTCTCACAAGTATAAAACAGAACCCTCAGTCTTCAAAGCCAACCTCTTCGCTTTGCCACTAAACCATCCCCACTTGAATTTCCTCCAGAATTCTTTTTTTTGTCTTCTTTTTTTCCCTGACTGTTTTACTGCTGATTCCTTTCTCCTCCCCGTTTTCCCCAATACCCCAAACAAAGAGCAAAACTCCCTAAATGTTTCTGCAGAATCTTACAATGTCAAAACTGAGATCTGCCAACGTTTCTTTTTTCTTTTTATAAAAGGCAAACAATTCCCTTTCCCTTCTTTCCAGCAATGATGAACATTCATTTTGCACAATTAGCCTCTGAAAAAGCCAGAACTCCCCTGACTCCAGCTTTTGAGGGCAATAAACTGTGCCCTTCCATGGAAAGAGCTCCCTGGAATGTACCACTGGAGACAAAGAAATCCGTGAAGACTTGCCATATTTCCCATGTTTGAATCCTGCTGAGTGCTTGTCCTTTCTGGTATTTTGTGGCAATAAACTCCATATGCTAATGTGGTAATAGAGGACTTTTCAGTCAAGTAACCATAAGTATGACAAGGTATAATAAGGAGATAATAGAGAATAATTTAAAAGAGAAGATGTTAATTTTTTTCACGGCAAAAGATCAACATTTAAGTGCTGGGGATGTTATCTATGTCATTGGGAAGGTTTAATTCAAGGCTGGATGTTTGCCTGAAGAATAAGGAGTATTTCAAACTGGAATTAGATGAGAAGACTCCTATAGTCTGTGTTAGGACAGAGTAGCCTCTTCCAACATCTCATGTAGGAAGTATTCCAGTTTCCCGGAACTGCATCATGACTTTCAGCTTTCTTTGGCTGCTGTCTGGCTAGATGCCAGCACAGAGGAGGAAAGCAAAACCATGTTCTTTTTCTTTCACTCTGGTTAGAAATCTGGTTTCGAGGAAAATATCTGCTCTGCCTTTCATCAAGCTCAGTGTTGGGCCAGCTGATAGGTTAGGGCTGGTGGTATTCCATGTAGTGTTGTCCTAGAGCAGAGGCCTAGCAACAAGGACATGTGCTCGCTTGACTGCCTCTGTGTGGCCTCATGGGATGATCAACTCTCAGGTGGCTTTTTCAGAAAACAGCGTGTTTTCCTTTGCTGAGGGAGAGGTTTGGGTTTTAATCTGCTCATCTCACCCAGGTTCCCTCTACAAGGTCAGAGTCCAGGGTGCTTTTCATGAACAGGCCATTCACAGCTTTGCAGCAAAGCAAACAAACAAACAGGACCTGCTCATAAACAGCTCATTATCTACTCCATTTTCTGAATCATCACATCCAGCTTGGAATGGGAATCCCAGCTGAGCTGGTTGGTTTTGGCAAATCAGATGATCCCTTGTGACCAGAAGTGTCTGGTTTCTTCCCTTTATTCCCCCACACCCTGTTGAACATAATACAAGATACCTTCCACCCTGCATTGTGGGTAAAGACAAGAAACCAAAGGGACTGAGAACTCTCTCCAGCGGCAGCCCTGCTGGAGCATAGCTCCAAGCAAAGCAACGTGGAGAAAGGACAGAAAATCTGCCCTTTGGGCAGCTCCCTTTCAGAGTGGCAACAGCAGCAGAGAAGAGGCCAGATGAAGGCGGGTTGGGGTGGGAGAGATGGGGAAGAAGCCATGATGTGGGCTAGAGTGCATCCACTAAGTGTTCAAAAAAGAGGCAGTGTTTAACTGGATCTTGAAATGCACTGCAATCTTGTAAACATGTGTGTGTCAGCAGCAAAGGCTCTGGGGAACTCTGGGGATTTTCTTATTTCCTGCAGGTTCTGAGAAACAGAAAAGCAACAGAGGAAAGAAGAAGGAGAACCGCATGCAGGTTTCTGAGCAAAATGTGGGAAAACATACTTTGTATCAATGAAATATTTCATCTGTTCTGAAATAGGCCAACTTGTGTCATTCTTGAGTGCTTGAAAACATAAGAAAAGCTGGAAAATTCAAAATGAAGAGCACTTTTGAACAGGAGAATCTAAATGTTTCAAAGAATGTTCATTTTTATCTTCTCAGATTTTTCATTAATATACAACAAGCACAAATGAACAGTGTGGTAAAGTCAAAAAGCAATGTGTAAACTTGCAAAGAAATCCCATGTGAAAAAGAAGGAGCTCTTTTCTCTGGGGAAAAAAGAATTACAACATTTCCACAGTTAAAAAATGAAAAAGTTGGGGACAGAGTTTTTTAATCCTTCTTTGTATATCTGGAAAAGTAGGTGTCAGCACCACTATTTTTTTCCCTTCTTGGATCCCAGTGGGTGCCACAAGAAGCAATTTGCCTTGCCATGCTGAGAGGAGATAAATCCAACAGAGGAATTTCTTCAGATCTGGAGCCAGTGCTCTGTCATAATATGGACAATATCATGGAGGTGCTGAAGTACTAACAAAAGGAGAGGAGATTCAGGCCTACAGATGGTTCCCAGGACACAGCTGAGCCAAGATGGCTCAATCCCATCAGAGGCAAACAGGAGATCTGAGTCAGTGAGGGTGGGAGAAAGGAATGACTACATCAGAGCCTCCCAATCGCACATGATGAGCCAGTGGCAATATCGGGACAACTCAGCCTTTCCCTCCAAACACACAGAGACGCTTTATGGACCCCTCGCTGTGCAGCGGACATGGACTGTTCTCCATTGGGTACAGAGGAACAACATGAAAGTCCAGCATAAACATGCCTCTGTCAGAGCTGTTGCTGCCCACCTCCTCCCCATCACTTACTCATCCCTCCCACGGGCAGGAGTGGATATGAAATAGCAGTGGAAAGCAATAGACAGGCCTGCCCAAATGGAAATTGAGCAGCCGCTGGAGCCTCAGTGACACTGGAGTAAAAAGTTTGTGTCTGTAATGACAGGAGCTTTATACATGCAAGCTCTCCAGTGTCATGGATATGACAGACACTGGGTCCCTCCATGTTGTGGACATATGGAAACCAACAGGTTCAATTAAATCCATGTTTCTGGACCTTGTTGTTTTGTGTGTAGAGCAATTCCAGTGCAGAGACTGAAAGGCCCTGGAGCGACCACTGCTGTCTTTCAAGGAGTACAACCAAGCCTCTTGAAAATACTCACCGGGGAATGTTTGCTTCAGATATTGTCCTCCAATGCCAATTGCATTTCAGCATGGGCCTGGAATAGTGAATGGAAAAAAGGACTCTTCATTATATTGGGCTCAGATTGATGTCCTAAAAGCCAAGCTTATGTTTTGGTGCAGTAGGGAACATCCCTGATCATCATGAGGAAGAACAGATGGGCAATGAATAGAATAACTGCCTAATAAATGTCCTGCTCTTCTCAAAAGTGACAATTTGGGAAAAAGGCCACTGAGTGAGGAGGCAACATCATGAGGGAAAATTCCTGGCTTGTGATTGTGTTCAACCACCACTGGCAGCACAGGCAGCCACCCACCCCATCAGTCTAACTTGGAATGAGTCTGTGTCATGTAACATCCTTTCTCAGTGACAGTTCCAGGATGAAAGTCTGTAAGATTTCAGTGGACCACAACATCATCTTCAGCAATGCCTAAATACTTTCAACAGGAGCCAAGCAATGCCTCAGGCATGCAAGCGTGGTGAAACACCTTTGCAGTGATACAAGTTTTTTGGGTGTAGAGGAAGAATGAGGCTCATGTGCCTCAGCAGCTGAAGCCCAGCAGGAGACAAGCAATTTGCTGCAGAATTCTCCTTTGCTGATGATGAACCTATGCAGCTGTAATACCACCATGTTTCACTGGAGGTGAAACACATCTGACAGTGGAAGCAGTTGTAGGAAATACCTAGTGGGGAGAAGGTGGCCGGAACAGCACATTAAACTTCTGTGGGGGAGGAACAAGAAACATCACATCCAAGCAAAACTATAAATTACACTTTGGCTAGCCCAAAACAGCCAAATCATCACAGAACCTATACCAAGTTTTTTCCCCTCTTAAGGTCATGTTACCTAGCAGTTAGCAAAGTGAAGGCTCTTTCTTGCAGTTTTGGTCCCGAGGTACAGTGTCTGCCTTATTAACACTAACTTGTTTTTTGCAAGATACATTGAAAATCTTGAGGCTGCTCAGCCAGAATGTGCTAATTAGAAATTGAAGGGGCATTTTGCAAGGTATGATTCACTATGCTTGGACAGTGAGTGATAGTACGCGTTGGCAGAATGTATGCAATTTGACAGCAAAAAGGAATTTGCGCCCACGATATCTTCCCCCAAGTATTCTCGAATTCAGGAAGGTCAGAAGTGACAGAAATAGAGAGTTCTCCTTCTGATGATACATCATCAGAAAAAGTGATATTGTCCAACATTGCAGTACACTTTCATGAAGACCAGGTGATCTGCTAACCGAAGGACTGCTGAGCCAGAGAGTCAGCATTCTGCATCCCTTGAAAAGCAGGCTATCCCAGCCTGAAGAGAGACAGGTACACCACCCATTTAAGAGAGTGCCAAGCTAAATGGACAGACTGCTGCAATGAAGGCACCAAAGTCAGGAGAAATTACAGGGAGACAGTGATGAATACACACACAAAAAAGAAACAACTTGTAGCCAAGGCCAAAATCAGGAGGACACCAAGAGTTTTTCAGCTGATGGAGGAGTCAGATACAAGAGAAGCTGGATGCTGAGATACAAGAGACAAGGATGCTAATCAAAGGAGTGAAGGCAGGAACTGGATGGAAACAAATTCCATCACAACAGGACTATTGACTGGCCTTGTCTCAATCTTCTAGACCTCGTGCTGGTAACAATGACTCTTGTACCTAAGCAAATACTGGCACAAAGCACAACAATAGCAGTTTAAAAAGGAAAGATGGAGCAAACTGTGTAAAGCTTTGCAGGTGAAGTGCAGATTGGAGCACAGGGGAAAAGATACGGAGGAGGTAACAAGAAAGTCAGTCTGTGAACACCTGGCTTGAATAGTAGCTTTGCCTGTGATACCTCTAGGCTGCATTCTCTTAATAAACCATCACTTTCTTCTTGACATCAGTGAAACCCTCTTGTGTTGTTTTCTCAGAATATGGTGCATAGAGCCCATCCTCTAGCCTTCACAGACAGAAATCCTATACATCAGGGTCAAGAGTTCCAACAAGATAGAGGATACTTCTCTGGGAATAGTTGGTTCTCCAGAAGGTTAGCACTGAATCTCCAGCTAGTAGGTAAGTCAGTAGATGAAGGTGACAACATGTCTTTCATTAGACAAATATTTTTTTTTCCAGGGACAAGGAAAGACCAAAAATAATGCCTGGCCCTCAGTGAGATCAGGTGGAGCTTTGCCATAGACTTCATTGGTGCAATATTTTCAGTCTTGCTGTCAATTTGGACCTTGCTCCAGGCAGTTGCTCCTGGTCTCCAACCCAAAGCCCTTCCATGCAAACCATTCCACCAAGCTTTTTTCGATCATTGCAGGCAACTCAGCAGAAGACCAGGCCATGTAATCTGTGGCTTCTTTCCTAAGGGGACATCTTCATTATCCTGGCTCAGGTACCCATGAATGTCCTATCTCCTCCTTCCTTCAGTGAGCCCCGGTGACCGATGCCCATATCTGTCAAAACTTTCTCTGAACTGACTCTCTAGATGTATAGGGCCAGGTTAATCCAAGCCCAGACAAGGAAAGAAACTGGTAGAGCTTCCAGAGACAACATGGTGCCATGACACTTGGGCCAGAGTGGTGTGCTACACTGAGTGGTGGTGGCAGAAGGAAATGGGGGGGAACAGTCTTAGTCTTTTCCAGAAAATTCATGCCTAACGTATAAAGACAACTCTTGCTGACAGAGCAGTTTGTGCAGCATCAGACAGAATAAAAGCCTTGTCAAGGCTGGGACATACTCTTTCACCTGCAGCCACCTTAGAACCACTCTTTTCCTTTCTATAGCCTTACACACCACTGGCAACAAAGAGATAATCAGGAGGACCATGTCTTCATTTAGAGATTGATGGTTCCCCCTCCTTTCTGGTAAAGGCCTAGGCTTGTGGCTGGAGGTCAGCTGGGATCCAAGGGCAGCCAAGTAGCTCTTTCAATCCACAATGGGATGGAGCAGCCATTTTAATAAAAGGGAGAAAGAACTGTTTCCTCTGTGGCTGCAAAAGCTTGTAATTGACCTGGCAGAGCATGCAAACCCTGGTTTGTATGGGAAATGTTCTCTTTTCCCTTATACACGTGCTCCTTTGTAATACTGCTGGGGGCTGCTATGCTGCTGTCTGAAAAGTATCTAGCTCTTAATTAAGTGCAGCAGGGTCTGTTGACACAGTGAGACAGAACAGGAGACTGCTGGTAAAGCCCTCACCAAAGACAGCTTAGACAATGCAGCCAAACCTGAAGGAAGATAAAGCAGCTAAAACAGAGTCACATCTCCCCACCCCCCAGCATGATCAGAGGAGAGTGAGAAATCCCCAACTCCAAATCCCACTCTCCTTTTTGCTCCACTCGTGACCTGGAAAATACGAGTGTCTCCCCAGATCAGGCTCCAACAGTGTCTTATAAAGAGCTGCAGACCAAGGTGAATACTACCTGCTAAAGAGGAACTGTTCATATGACTTTCATGTCATGATCTCTGCTGGGCTCCCCTCCTGTTTGTCCCAAGGGCTGCACAGGCACAGATCCAAAAAAAAGGGATCATACCCCAAGAGCTAAGTATTAGGCATAGCAGACAGGTGTATACAGAAATAGGAGGACACAAGGATTGCAGCTGGTTTTGTAGCTATGATTTTACTGAAATTCAGCTTCAATGAAAAGCTTAAGCGAGCTGAACCGGAGATGGAGGAGGGAACATAAATTCTCAGAGCGTATATGGATTACCTGTTAAAGGTACATTGACTGTGCTGACCCAGCATTAGCTGTTCACCCATTCTTCCATGGAGATGACTGGCTCAAAGGAGGGGTATCTAAAAAGTTTCTTGAATCAGTGTGTTAAAATTCAGTATTCATTACATCCTGGCTTCACTGAGTCTCTTAGTTGTGGGGAGAGGCACCATTGCTTTGCTTCCAAATTCTAGTCAGGAATTTCCACCCATTTCTTCTTCCTCAGTTCTTTTTCTCTGGTGCCTCACTTCCTCTTCAGCTCCTCTCCTATTTCCTTTCTTACCATCTGTCCCCAAACAGTACTCTTTGCCTGCTGCAAAAAAGGTGTAAATATTGCCAATTTATGCTTAAGTCTCTTTTCTTCCTCTCTCTTTATAAGATACTGAATCACAGAAAACAGAGATGGGAGAATCTGCCTGCCTCAAGGAAAGATTGCCTTTGCCCAAATGATTTGTTTAACCTGCTATTAAAACCATTCAGAGATGGAGATTCCACAACTTTCCTAGGCAAATCTATTGCCTAAAAATTGACTCTTGTTTATGAAATAGTCTGAAACTATAATCTGTAGCAAAGGATTATTTTATGTGCTCTACAGTCCCAAAGCTGGGACAAACAAAGAGACCCAAGTAATCTTCTGCCATCATTCCAGGGTCAGAAGAAGTCCTTAGAGCACAATCTTCTGGTTTTAGTCACAGCAAGTCTCCTGGCAGCTCTGTGTACTGAAGTTAAGCTGCTTGAGCTGGTTCTGATACGTATATGCAAGGCCCCATGGTAAACAAAAAAATCAGTATCTTAGCAGTGGAGATTACAGCTCTGAGTTGTGGCTACCTCCCTCCACACTCAGACATCTACAATCACACCCACACCTTCCTTGGAAATGATCTTGGGTTTCGGTTCCAGAGGAGCATAATCTAGGACAAGCTGAGATAGGTTTTCTAGGAGAAGACTGGCTTTGGTGGGTGGTTGGGATTACTTTTATGCCAGCATAGACAATTAGAGACCTTCAGATGATTTAAGAGTAAAAATAAAGTATTTTCTGTCTCCAATGCCATAGTGAACACAGCTTTTCCCAGGTGGACACATTTCTAATGCTTCTCCCTACATCACACTGCTGGTTGAAAGCCCCAAGACTTTCACCATGGATCTTTGACTCTCATAAAAGTGTTGGGGGTTTTTGCCTAGCAGGAAGCAAGTCAAGAGTCAACCAAGGAAATGTGTACTCTGATTGCATGTGCTATGAGGATATCAATCCTCAGATCTAGTGTTCTGGCCTCTTCTTCTAAAAGAAGTTAAAAGCAGATGCATATTTTCATGGAAAATGCAAATGACTAGTTTCTATGTGTATGATCCATGGCTTGCTTAGCCCAGGCTTGTGCAGCAGATCTAAAAGCTCAGAAACATCTCGTCAGTTGGTGCCTGGGTCAAATACTCAACATGATAAAATGAAATCAAGCCCTGTCCTGTTCACTGGTCATAGCTGTGGTTCTCGAACAGAAAGTGTTGGGTAGTCAGTGGAACTTAGCTAAGAGTGAAGAGGAAACATAGGGTCCCACCTTCCTTCCCTACCCACTATGTTGCTGGTGAATATTATGATTTATTTGCTTGCATTATTTCTTCTCCGCTGACTGCAATCCTCTCTGATCTTCAGACAGAACACTGATGACTAATGAGGTGTACAAGTTCCCTAGAGGAACACTATTCCTCAGTTCCGCCTCTGCGTAGTCTGGAGGTCTACTGAGGACAGAGAAGCACGAAGCCATTTTGTGCTGAACAGCCTAATCTCAGAGGATGTTCACCAGTGGTGGCTCTAGACAACGTGTGACCAACGAGATCACAACAGGCCCCTAATTTAAAGAGTCTTGGTTCCCATTACATGTGCTTTGAAAAGCTGTACGGCAGTCTGTACTGTTCATGAACATATATCCATTTAAACAGAAGGTCTGTGTTTATTAAAAATAATGGCCTTTGTCCTATACCCATGCTTTCCTCTTTGGCAAAGCCACTTAACCCACCCTCACTGAGGTGCAGGATTTCCTTTGGCTGACTTACGTTATACTTTTTGGCTATGGAATGAGCGTAGGTTTCTAACATGAAAATGATTGACAGTTTCTTTGCACATACCCAGCCAGGCTATGTTGCTAGAATCAGTGATGGTGGAACCATTGACCTCAGTGGAGTTTTTCCCATTTAGTTCAGCAGTGAGTTTGGCTTTCTCTTTCTGTGCATATAGAGTTACAAACCCCAGAGTTGCTTGAATTCACCTTGACTTTCGTTGCTATTAAATGAGCATCCATAAAGTGAATTTAGAGGAGTCAGTGCATTTTTCTGTCCAGAACAAATAATTATGTCCTTTCACCCAAAGGACCCAAAGACATGGCAAGATCTTAATGCTGTCTGCCTAGTAACAATTGTAACAGATGCTGTTGAATGGTAAGGTTATTTGGAATCACAAATTGAAGTTTCCATCCAGGAATTTCCTTTTCCAAACGAACCCAAGATTCAATAGATAAATACTAAAGAATCAAAGTTATCATTCTTATAATAATTATCCATCATTCCACACCACATCTTGCCATCAGTGTTGTTAAATCTCCAGCCTCCTGTCCCAAACATGAAGGAAGTTGGATGGGAATATTTATGGCAGCTGTTAAGATAAGACAAAAGGCGTCCAGCTGCGATTCTGAATGGCTTTTTGCAGCTGCACATGGCGGTGCTGAGACGGCCTTGATATGCTGCTTAGTGTTCCCAAATTAGCTCCCAGTGAAGAGCATAAGCCTCTAAGCTGAATGATGGTGAGTGTCTCAGTGTTCTAACTTTTGCTTATCCTGGGAATTGAGGTAAACATGTTTGGCTGCTTGGACTGTGAAAAATATGATTTGCCATTGAAATGTGCCTGGCCTAATTATCTTGAGGCCAACATTCTCAGCTCCAGAGTGATGTGATCCTCCTAAGGGTGCGATCTCAGGCATATGCCCTTCCCCGTGAAAGGGGCACTGAGGATCTGAGTCTCGTATAAATAACAGTGTAGTGCCTTATGCCTAATGCTGCTAGAAGAGGCTCTTTGGTATCTGAGAACTTGAATCCCGTGAAGAAAAGTTGGCTGTTTGGATGATGTCCAGTGCCAATCAAGTTTGCACTGGCTGGGAGGAATCTGGCACAGCTCATGACTGACCCTGAAGAAGAAGATTATTGCCTAGGAAAGGGTGCTGTATTGGGCCAATGATGCATGGCCAAGTTTGATGAATTAATAGGATGAGGAGGAGCTTATTGGGGTCTCTCTGGAATATTTTCACTCCTCAGACTAAGGTAGTTGCTTTCCAGCATGCTCTAAGCCTGTAAATTCCTTCTGGCCTGAACAATATTTTTATTATTATTATTTTTAAGCATGTAGACTAAACACGATCCATACATCTCAGAGCTGCCCAATAAGCTCTTTCCCTTACATTGGGAAAACAGGGCCCTTTGGACTGTTTATAGCCAGCTCCGTGCTTTGGATGGCTGACTTTGCAGGACCTCTCTTGTTTTTTGGTGACACAAGGGAGGCAGTAAGAAGGTCACTGCACCCCCAACTTGCTGTGCTTTATTCTTAGTGACTTGAATGAGCACCACACATAAACTGCTGGGACAGCTTGTCTCTGACAGGACAAATTCCAATTTTGCACTAAGTAAGTGGCACAAGTCCAGAGTCAGTTCCCTGAAATCAGCAGAGTTATTTTGGATCAGGACTGAAAAGAACATAGCCTAAGGTCAGAATCTGAGTCAAACAATCCTCAGAAGCTGCAGAGACTAAATGGTATTTACTTGGAAATCCAAGGCATATCTGAAGATACTCAGACTTGAGCTGTCTGACCTGACACAGCTGAAAGTGGTCTAGTTCTCTCGCTCCTATGTGGCAAGAGACTTATAGCTTCTCTCGCTTATCAGCAAGGACATTGATCAATTCGCCATCTCTCTACAATGACTTTTATACTGACTTTCACAGGGTCACTGGGATCATCTCTTTCTGGTTACAGTAGTGGAACCAGCACAGGACATGTTCAATGATGGATAAATAGAGCCTTAGGTAGAGAGACAGGGACTGAATATGGATGAATGAATAAATGGAAGTATGGGTGGTGAAGAGAAATAGAAAGAACAAGAGAGAAATGAGTCCCTTCCACAGCACCTTCAAAAAGCTCTTTTTTTTGCCTCTGCTCCCCACCCCCACCCCCCAAACAGCAACAAACAGTGGAGGGAAGGATTTTCTATTCTGCAGTAACGTTCATGATACACATGAATAAGAAATCATCAACTGAGTTTTACCTTGACATTATTATTCCTTGCCAGGTACTTCTCTGTCTTTTAATAAGAGCCTTGTATTTGTTTGTAACTTCTGGGTATTATCCCATCTCTGTAGCTAGAAAACCTTACATAGGCATATTAGCTTCTGCTGCAGAAAACCTAACTTGGCTTCAAACTCTGTCCTTCTTCTTCACAGTGAATGGTCCCAGACTGTTTGAAATAAGTGGAGAAGCTAGTCATTAGAAATCCATCGTATGTATGCATATGCATTAAATTCATACAACTACATACACCCACACAAAATACATTCAGTTACCTTTGATCAGAAGTTAAACTACAGAACACCAATTTGTTCTTGACAACATCAGTTCAAGCACATCTTCTCCAGCACTAATGATTCTGCCCTTTAAGTTTAGTCCTAGGATTCCAGAAATCCTACATCAGTCTCTAGCTCCACCACAGTTTTACCAAGCGACCTCAGAAAAACAGTTTAATCTACGAGGATCTGTTTCCCCATCTGTGATACTTACTCCCAGCCTCCTGGGAGGTTTGCCAGGATGCTAGATTTGCAAGAGTTGTTTAGTTTTTGTACTGGTACAGAACACAGATATCACTATGACCTGTACCTCTCAGGGCTTTGCAGGTGAAACTTGGCTATGTTCACACCTCATCTGGAAACTTCCAAACAGGGTGACATTAGGTAAATTCTGAGTTCAGAACTGGATGGCAAAGAGGTTTCCTTCTTGTGGTCCATTATATGTCCTTCAACACTCACTCCTACGTTTTCCAGAGCTGTTCCCAGACTTTTATGAAAAACTCATGAAGTGGAAAGTGACGCAGCAAAGCTGACTGAATGGCTTCATTTAAAAGCCCTTTAAAAATGCTATTACATGTTAGAAACAGTCAGCAAGACAAGATTGCAGAAACTATTTTAAAGCTTTTCCTCTCCTCCTTGCCATTACCAGGAACACTTATTTCTCACATATTAACCCTCTCTGGTCCAGGAAAGCCTGGGCTAAAAACTCACAGGAAGGTAAAAAACAGGTCCTTTGGGTTCAGTGGGGACAGATAGACATCCTTTCTCAGCAGATGCCTGCTTGATTCCAAATAAATAAAAAATATTTCAGATGCTTTTTAAGTAAAAAGTTTTGAACGATCAGAAACTACCTTCAAAGTATTTTTCAAATGTTACTAATAATAACTAATTGGTAAGGATTTTTTTTTTAGAAACAATGCTGACCTTTTTGTTCAGATTTTGAGTGTAAAACTAACCAAAAAGCCTTCCTTCAAGTAAAACTCATTCTTCTTCCTGTTCTTCTGTTGAAGTTTGGTTCAGATTCTTATGGTACCACTGCAAATCCCTATTTAGTTAAATTAATCTTTTTTCATAATCTAGGAATATTCTTTATGGCTTAATAACAAGAAATACTGAAAAAAAGACTTGAATGGAAACAGGCTTCACTTGCACCTAGATATCAGGTCTTTACATTTTGGTCCAGACATTCAAAACAAAGTGCTTGCATCTTGATTTCTAGATTAATATCGAACACAACTGGTGCATATATCAGTAGAAGTTGCATCTTTGTATGTCACGCCAACTTCTGTAGGCATTCAAATATGGACATGAATGCCTATTTGAAGCACACATCTTAGAAACCTGTCTGTATTACTGTACTCGAGCTTAAAAACAATTCCCTAGAGTTTATGTAAAAGCAAAAAAGTTTTCTTTTCCATACCAGTTAGGAAAGAAAAATCAAAAAGCATGAAAGAAATTAAAGCAGAGGTATGATTTATATCAGTTTTGGAAGGACCAACAAGTAAAGAGTGGAGTCCAACCCAGGTATTTGATATCCATTCTATTTCAAAGGTGAAGATAAAGTTCACTCAGCTTTGCTTAAAAATTATTATTTATTTTTAATAAAACCCATTCACTCACTGGCCTGTTGGCTTGGCAGCCACTGCTTAATGCTGTCAACTGGAACATCTGAGTTTGGGAATAAACTCAAGTTCCCAGGACCTAGGCTGGCAGAGGGTAAGTACATTTGGAGATGCTGCATTTGAGTCCCTAGAGGAGGGAAAATGCCTGTAAAGTTCTTCAGGGATAGGACATTCATGGGGTCTCATTACAGTAGGCTCCCTTATGTCTCATTTGTGTGTCTTCCTGCCTGGGGGAAACGGCACGAGTGGATGGGGCCATGAAGGGAATTGACGGCAAGCAACTAGTTTTTTTCTGGGCAGCAGAGATCAGGCTCTAGATGTTGGGCTTTTTATGCCAGAACATGGGAGAGAAAGAATAGTTCTTAAAAGAGGGAAATTAGTTAGGGCCACAAATACCTCTGGGATGACTGGCATCTTAACCCTGTGGGTGCTGTCATCATTGGCAATACCTAGCTGAACTGTGGGTCCTGCTCTCTGTTTGTGACCACAGGTAGTGGAAAGTTATTCTGTTGTAGTGTGACATTAACATTCATGAGCCAGATTTTAAGAAATGCAGCATTTTGAATGATACTTTGTGTTATGTGGTTACCCATCCCTTAGGAACCCAATCAAGATTCACTACCTCATTATGCTGAGGACTCCCTTGAGTCCTTGGGTGGAAATGCGATTGGCTCACATTAAGCACAGGACTAATGTGAAACATTGCATTCAATTCAGCCAGATTGCATTGAACCACTTTTCAGTAAGCTGTGAAATTCTTGCTGGATTCTTCTCATGAATGGGACTTTGGTCCAACCACAAGAAACTCTGAAAAGAGAGAGTCTCTCTGCCTTTTTCTAGGTCATCCAGCTAATTGCATTAATTTTCAACTGTAGCCCTGTTTGTAAAGAGGCAGCAAAGACAGGGATTGTTTTTTGCCAGGAAGATTTCTTAGTCTCTCTTTGGGGAGAGCCATCTGGACTCCAGTTCATATTTTCAGTGCCATTTTCCTGGGCATCTTACCTATCCCCACTGTTGGGTTTCTGTGGCAGTGAAAATCTCTGGCATGGCTCTCATAATGTTAACATTAAACCCATCAATTGTACTTGGGGCAACCCACACATCTTCCTTTCTGATGCTAATTTGGTATCCTCCCTGGCAGTCTGAAGTATCAAAGCCAATCCTTTGCAGCATTTCTTCAGAACAGGCCATTCTAAAAAAGGGCTGGACGCCATTTCTTTCCACCTTCTAGTGCTGATGTTCCAAGTCACTCATTATCTCTCTTCTATTTCCCCTCAGTGGACAAATAGAGTCTTTAAGAGAAAAGAAAAGAATCCAAATATCCTTTGGTGCCAGCTATAAAAATTAAAGCCCAGTTGAATCAAGATGTTTCCCTTCCTCTCACATTCAAGGCCTCCCTTCTGCAAGGATCTAGTCTTGCTCTCTCTGTTTCTATGCTTGTAACCCACAATTACAGCCTCTGACCTCAGGCCGCTCGGGAGAAGTGAAACCAGAAGGGACATCTTGCCTGAAATTGGGTAGCACTGAGGTTGGTGGCTTTGGGCCTTAACAGGATATCTCAAAACCCTTTTGGCTATTTAGTGGCAGGAGCTGAGCTTCTGAGGTCGGTGTGAGAAGTAAAACACTTTCCTATGAAAGCCAGCCTCTGAGTCCGGGTCAGGAGATGGGCTGGATGTTTTGCAGCATCGTGCTGTGGGATTCGGTTGGGTTACCCAGAAGGAATTGGCCTCAAAATTGGCCCTATGCTTCTTGCAGAAAGATTTCGCCACTAACGCTTTGCAGAATTACATCTACCAATTATTGGCTGATCTTTCGTAGCAGAAGTAATTTGTACTTGTTTTTCCCCTTTTAAAAAAAGGAAAAACCACTGCCTTTCCAAGGGAACATCAGAATGCTTAACCAATAAAGCATTTTCTTTCCTTCAGGGGAAAAAAAGCATCCTTCTATTTCATATAGATTTTACATGCATTGCAACACCCTTTTAACTTTTCCAGGCTTAGATTACAGTGCCTGCAGTCCTGGGATTAAAGCTGATTTGCACCCCAGAGTAAAGTAAAATACTGTCAGACTAAGAGCTTTGAAGGCCTTGACTTCATTGAGGTTAATGGAGTGCATCCTGTTAATGTCATCTCAAGGATGGCTCAAGGGAAAATGGAATAATGTCAAAACTAAGCAAATTACAGGAAAAGTGACACTTAGTAGTGTTGTGAGGCTTATCCTTGGGACAAATATCAAAACCTGCCCTTTGCCGTATATGCTACACATTTCTTCAATTTGTTCTGAGATGACTGATTGGACTAGATTTTTCTATATTCTGCCATAACAGAAGGTTAAGCTTCCATGTAAATCTTCCTTTCAAATACCCATAGTAATTGCAGTTCTGAGAGTTCACTGAAGATTTGGTCAAGAAAAGACAGACCCAAATGAGGAATCAGTTCATCTGATATAAACACAAATTTTGCCCATGCTAAGGAACTGAGATGTGAGGATTTTGCTTAAACAGCCTTGGTGTGAACACTGCATTATTACCAGTGGATGGCTCTATTATGGTCAATATGTTGACTTTCTGAGAAAGATTCTGCCATGGACATCTCCTCATCACATTTAGTATTTGCTTATTGTGTAACCATGGCCATGTTCCTGTCTCCTGACTTTTGCACCACCTTTTGCACTTTTGCACCTCAGGCTCAGAACAGAGCCTGAGAGCATCTCCTGGCCAAAAAGTATTAGTCCCTTACCTCCTATAATATGTGCAACCACCTTACAACTGAAGAAATGGCATCATTGGAGAGTAATATCTCCAAATTTGGTGAAAATTTCCATTTGAGATGTTGTTGGAGAACAGGGAAGAGGAGGAGACTTGGAGATAGTGTGACCACAGGATCCCTTCTTCGAACATGGCCTTTCCATGCAAGTAGTTTGAGCTGTTTCAACTGCCAGACAATAGACATGTTACAGTCCTTAGACAAGACATACATATTGTGCCAAATGCAGATTCTAAAGTGTAAAAACCAGGATGGCTTTCTCCTTGTTTATGTCATGTCCTATCCCTTCCTTCTTCCTCCCCCTGTCCCTATAGCTTTGATGTCACTCTCCAGCGGTGCTATTTCTTGAGTTGCAACGTGGCTAACAGTAGAAGGCTGAGAAATGCCCTTTTGGATCAAAACTTCCAAACTCACTGAGAAGTCAAGGGGCTAGCAAGACCAGCTACCCTCTTCCTCCTCAGATACTCTGAAGGTAGTCCTAAGAAATTATTAGGGGATTCAGATACTTTTCAGTACTGTGGTGGGCACCTTTGCTGCTTAAATGGGCCGGAAAACAGAGTCTAGGTAGTAGACTGACTCCCTTTCTGTTTGCTCCTCATTAAATGTTCCAGCAAATGATTTTGGATTCAGTCCTGTGCTTATTCAGTCCCACAAGTTTTGGCATTCTCTTATACAGTGAAAGAATGAAACCCATTTCAGGCTGGAAACAAGTGAATTTAGAGAGAACTCTTACGAAGAGTGAATTTAATTAAAATGAACCATTTGACCAAGCTGCCCAATCAGAATGGATAAATCCCAGCAACAAATTGCCCATGAACAGACAAGGGAAAAGGACTATTTATTTGAATGACTTCACAGCCGGACTCACACAATATGTACATTTGAAAGCAAAAAATGAAATACAAGTCATCCAAGAAACAACCTGCTATGAATCATTGACAAAGGAAAGCATTCGCAACAAGGAGTCTCAAATAGCAAAATTCTTGCATGAGGCAGCATGTTTCAGGTTCAAGTCTTACATGGGACCAAGGCTTCTGAGTGGACTCTTAATGTAGAATGCAGAAAAAACCTCCCATACCTTTAGCTGTTTCATATTTGGGGCAAGACATGGGTATTAACTCCTTCCTTTCCCTGATCTGTCTGATGACTTTTTTGGAATGTTGACAGTTTTGCAAAATCAATGTCTTCTTTTCCTCTTGGGGAAGGCCTGGGCAACGGTGACCAATGCAGCCTAAGCAATGCAAGCAGAATGGCTGAAATCCTGTACATAGCTCTGAACACATAATCTAGGCTAAGTCACAGAGCTGGCTTGCCAAAAGGACACGAACGAAAACCAACTTCAGTTCCTGCTGGCGGCAAGCTTGGAGGAAAGATGATCTGTTTAAGTCTAGTCTCTTTCCTTGGGCAGTCCCTTGTTCAAAATGAAAACTAAAATAATATCATAGTGCCAATATGTTTACTGAAAAGCCATGCATGGCGCAAGCACTGTGCAGTCCAGATGACTATCTGCCAGAGAGTCTGCACAGAGAGGCACGGCAGGCTCTTCTAACACCACGCACTGTCTGCATGCTCTTCTCCTAGAGTCTCTGTACCTCTCAGTCTACTGTGCTCAAGTAGTAATGGCCCTAACGACCTGAAAAGTTCCAGTTTAGGCTTCAACCAAACACATTTCTCCCGGGAAAGCAAAATGTGGAGCAATTCAAAACCAATTTCTCCTTTTCAGTTCCTTTTTAAGGAGGCAATCTGTCTGGCAAGGGCAACATAGTTCAGCTTGAAAGAAGGATAGGATTGAGGCTGGGTCTCATTTCAGGTCCATTTCTAAAATCTGATGGTCACTGTGAAGCCCGGTATACTTTTTTCTGCACTGGGAGAAATCAGTGGTTTTTTCCCAGCAGCTTAGAGGACTTTTCTGGGAATGAGAGGGCATTGGGGTGAAATGTCACAGCTTTAATGGCAAGTTACCCAGGCTTTCTTTGTTAGGGATATGTGATATATTTGCATGTCTACGGAATATTTGCCACACTCTTCCATGAGGCATTGAAGCCAGGCTTTCAAATGCTGAGTAAATCTTTATTCCTTTTTCATGCCCAGTTTAATTTATTCCATCAGCACTGGCTACATAAAGACATAAATCTTCCCACGGAACAGTGCAAAACAACCAGCATCAATTTGTAATTTCTAATGACTGAGCTGCAACTGGCAGGTGGCCAGGAATGAGTGCACTTCATCTTGTCCTTAGGTTTCATATAATAAAGTGAATAATTGGGGTAATCAATTTGGAAAAAAAAAAAGCTGCACCTGTTTTGCTCACAGCAGAGTTTAGAGAGTAGAACCTATCAGTTAAAGGCTACAACATCCTGGTTGGTAAGAGGCCTTGATTCATGGAGAAACAAAGAGAGGTCCTGAAGTTCATGGGGAAAGCAAACACCTTGGATGTTCAGCCATATCTCCAGAGCTGCGCAGTCATTTGTCACTGGAGATCTGCAGAAGGACAAGGTCTCTCATGAGGTTTCAAGCTCCACTGACTGGGGAGTGTGACAGAAAAGCATGGGAAGACTCAAGTGTCATCCTTTTTAGCACCAGTCTTCAAACTCTGCATAATGCTATTGACTTCAGCTACTCTGAACATTTGCTTTAGCAGAGAGTAAGATATGAAGAATTTAGGATGCTCAAGGGAAGAAATGTTTCTAAAATAAGCATCTTCTTAACAAAAGTGCTCTTGAAATAGTCTGGATTATCTCCTTCCCACTCCTCTTTCATGTCTTCTTTTGAGAAAACTTACAGGAGGGAACAAGCCTGTATTGGGAGTGGCTTCCTCACGGTTTTCAGACAGTGGCTGTGGGTAACCAGTAGCTTGAAAGAGAGGAGCCCATGGATAACATGCTGAGGAACTAATCCAGGATGGATGTGAGAGCACATTCAGAGACTTCTTTCCATACTGGCTGGCAGACTCAACAAGCTGGGGTGAACCCTGTAGTAGACTTGGGTCTTTAATTACTTTGGGTAAGTGCATGCTAGTGAGGGAAAAGGGTGGAGGGACATGAACCTCATGCATCAGTCAGAGCCCACTGCCTTTGAATGCACGTTGCTATCTGCAACGTGAACTGAAGGAGCAACTGCAGAGGTAGTACGTTGTTACTGTACAAGAACAGATGGTTAAAGGGAGGTATGATACATTTATGTCTCTGCTAGCCAGCAAAAATGTACGGATATTCAAAATCCTGGCTCCTCTTCCTGATTCTGGGAGGAAATGTGGCCTAAGCCAGTACACTCAACACAATCAATCTCTTAGATTTAGTGTGCAATCTTTCTAAAAGGCAGATTGTCATAAAAGGGATCTTAGCTCTGTATACATCTCTTATAAAACCTTTCCACAAACTTATTCTTAAAATGTATAAATGGTCCCTATCTGTCTCCTCAGGCAGTGATATAGGGCTGACTTTAGTGGAAAACTGAAACAATGAGGAGTTAAGACTAACAACCATGACCTTCTGTGAGGTTGGCAGCTCACTGCACGTTTCTGTAGCTCAAAGAACAAACACTGTTGTGACTACCTATACTGCTGGTTTTTTGCAGTTATGCCCTTCTGTTTAGGATTTCAACTCATCTGCCTGCCATGTAAGAAGTTTATAGTACAGACTGGCACTTTTCAGCCACAACATGCAGAGACTTTGGTGGCTGGACCACATTCAACTGTTACAAGCTCTAAGGACCACATGGACATTGCCATGTCCAGGGGTTTAACCCCAACATAACAGCACCTTCTTCTTCCCCAGTTCATTCCCTCTTAAGTTTCCTCCTGAAAGCCTTGAGATTTCAGACTGTTTCAAGAAAAAAAGTTAAGGAAAAAATGTCTGGTTCAGAAGAGTAATTTATTTTCCTCCATCTCTTTTTCAGAAATGGCCAGACTGTTAAAACATTAATTACCAAAAAAAAACCCCTCCACCAAAACCCCCCCCCCAAACCTGCCAGAAAAAAAAGCCAGCCTGCCTGAGGCAGAGCATGAACATGGAAAGTTTCAGTCCAAGTGATTAAAATTTGACAAAGCTATAAATCCATGAAAAGAAGAACTTACACTGGAGAGTGTTAAGAAAAGTTTAATACCCATATTGTTATTCTCAATATTAATTACATAATGTGTTAATAAATGGGTAGGGTTTATTATTCACAGAGGTGTGTTTGGCCTGTACTGCACTTACTGCCCCTTAGGAATTCACTCTCTCACAGCATCTGCTGGAAGAAACGCTATCTGCTGGGCAGACTCTGCTGTGTTGTTTAGAACTGCAAGAGAGGAGTAAAATCCCACGTAAGGTTATGAACCCCTTTTCACCTTGTGTTATGCATCATCAATCTTTAAACGTGATGTTCCTGTTCACATTCAAGCAAATACCATATTGCCATAAAAGTTTCTTTAAAAAAAAGTATAATGAAATCATCAAACCAGTTATAAAGGTAGCGAACAGAGAAGCTGATTCATTGTAATAAGCTCAAATGACAGATAATGATCTAAATACCTCCACATTTTAGGAAAATGTGTACCTGGAATCTACCCAGGGCTTTCACAATGGGCTGAACCAGCTCCTTCAGACTCTGGGAAAGTTCAGACCCACATTCCCACTCCCTGGCTCGGAACCATCTCAGCTTTGATCTTGTGTATATTTCATCAAGTTGCACACCACTGGTTCCCCATTGTGGCTCAGGTCAATTGCATCATTTAGGAAAAGTACTATGGAAGGTGTGGGGAAAATAACCATTTTTGGTCCACGCTCACAACACACACACACATACAAAGTAAGAAAAAAAGAGAAAAGAAAGAAAAGGAGAGAGAGAAGGAGGAGGTGGCATGTGATATCATGTGAGCCATTTTCACTAAGATGCGTTGCTGCAAGGGTGAAATGCTGCCATCATGAGATTCAGCCAGAAGTTATGGGCCTGAAGAGGGGATTTCCCAATGAAATTTTGTGGTTTGTGTTATGCGGGAAGTAAGACCCTATGAGTCTTAATGGTCACTGAAAGCTTTAAAGACATTTCAGCGTGCCTGCAGGATACACTCAGAGGAGTTTCATTGAGCAGGCAACTACAACTTGCATCCCAGCAGATGGATAACTTCCATTGGCTTCATATTTGCTTGGGCAAAAACCAAGACTTGGGCTCCCGATTCCTGCCTCAGACTGGAACCAGTTTGAGTCTGCAGTGATATTTCCAACAACATATTTGTTTGGTTCTCTCCATGAGCTCAGCCTGAAACCTACTGATTTGGAAAAATGAGCCAGAGCAAATGGCCCAGCTTGGGAGTGTTTCATAAGTACCAATATGACACACAGAAACAGGAGTTTGCATGCCTGGAGGAGCACGGGCACCATAAGGGATCTTTGAGCAAATTTTCCTTCTATCTGTTCAGGGCACTGAAATTATGCTTCACAAGGCTCTAGTCACAGCTTCTAAATTGCCCAGTTAACCTGGACTTAATCCCACTAGAAAAAAAATAAAAGAAAAAACCTCCCTGAATGCATTACATTCTTTAACTCAAATATTTTACCAAAGAAGTGCCTTTTAGTCCCAGCTACCCAGCTTACAATGTCAGTTTAAGAAATGTTTTGTGTCAGTGTTTTCAACAGACACCAGAAGAGATGGACTTTTCACTGGTGAGCACTGAACAAATGAAACAGCTGTATTTGCCCCATGCCTCTGTTCCTGCAAATGAGGCCGTAAATGTTTACTAATCTCTAAGGAGCTTGTGGAGCTACACAGGGAAGGGCCACAGAGCACAGGAGACCTCCTCTTCCTCATTTCATTCATCTTAATCCCATCATAGAGCAATGACTGAGAGCAGTAGGCTCCCTGAGTTGTGATTTCAAAGGAAGGTAGTCCTATATCCATAGTACAATCCGGCTCTAATGACTCCTTGGTAAAAAAGCAACGGGAGTTTCTTAGTGGTAAACAGTATTAATCACCATTTCCCATTGGTGCAGCCTATTATGAAGCGATTAAAGACTGTTTACAATGAGGGAGGGAGGGTGCCATGGGGGTAGTATTTGTTTTGACAACCATTCATTTCCCAAAATCCCTGGGAACCATGTTCCTGGTTTAACTACACGGAAATCTCCGAGGTCAAAGGACTGAGACAAAGTATTATTCCTTCCTCATTCCCTTGTGCCACAATCTACTTTCTCTGTCTCTGCCAGCCAGTGTCAAAAAGTGACACTGTCTACAAAGACCCTTAACTTTCCCCCAGAAGGTGGTTGCTGTCTACTGCTGGGACCCCATGGCCTGTGAGAAGGTTTTGGAATTTGGGTGAGCAATTGGTTTCTCCAAGACCAGTTTACCCAAGTCTATTTAATTCTTTTGGCTTTGGGCACAATCTTGCGTTACTGCCCTCACTCCTCTATTCCCCAATACAAACATTATGAGGCAGTTTCTTTGTGGAATAAAATGCCTACAAACACTGCAGGTTGGTTGCCTCATGCCTGGCAAACCTCCAACAGCTAACCCATGTCCTGCTCATTTTCCAGGAACTTTCCTTAAATAAAATTAATTCTTGCTTAGGTGGACTTTTATCATCAAGCCAAAAGTATAAGGATTGGAGCCAATTAATGATTAGAAATAAACAAAGCCAGGGTGATTATTAAGTCCATTTTACTGGTTTTGGAATTTTCTTGTGGCTGCAATACCAAATCAAAGGGATTTCCCACCCTTCCTAGCCCCAAGTACATTTTCTTTGTTGCAAATATCTTAGCTCTATAGTTTTTCTGAAAAGAAAAAAAGACTGAAAAGTACAAAATTGCGTTTTTCTTCTTCTCCAAATATGAAATGTAACAGCTTGGGTGTGGTGGTGTTCAGCACTTTTACAGGGTTTTGGCAGCAGTGGTACTTATCAGTGCTTGCAAGCAAGTTGGTGCAACCAAGACTGAATGAAGACTATCCCACTGTAGCACTAGGATGTATTCAGAGTAAGAAACCATTCACCATGCAGAAGTTGTCTTACTAGACCTGCTGGGGGAAAAAAAAAGAAGAGAGACAAAAATGCTATTTTAATCTCACAGAAGGGCAAACAAGACAGGAATGTTACATAAGATGTCTGAAACAGGGCTTAAATACCACAGTCTAGAACTCATGAAATATAAGAAAAGGCATGATCCACATATGCACTCTTCCTCTGGGATCTCCTGCCAACAGCAGGAGCTGAGGATAGTCAGCACATTGCAGGATTTAGCTCAGACTCTCTCTTCCAGCAAAGTAAAGTGGATTGAAATTGAGATTTGTAATACATGTTCTACCGCTGCAGGAAAATTTCTGAGGAAAGTGCAGTGCTGTGCTAATTCCAGGTCTTGCACAGAGCACCAGCGTCTGGACTGCAGAGGAATAAAACGTGATTGTGAATAGGTGCAATATGCAACATCAGGAACAATTAACTGCAGGGGCAAGATTTAATGGCTTTTTAAAATTTCCATCACTCAGCCATAGGGAGGTGGTTTTTTTTTTAACATAAACCAGTGACAAATTGCTGGTGAGAACAGAGCCAAAGGAATGGTTCTGTTTTAACATCAGGAGTTAATCGACCCAGCATAATCACACACTTTGGTTATATTTATCTAATATAATTCACTGAGAAAAATTCTTGAGTCAAAATAGCAGGTTTCCAGAGTCAGTCAGGGAGCCTGTTAAATAAATAACACGTTTTGAGGGGAAATATATCAAAAGGAAGTTTCACGTTTCTCAAGCGAAAGGTCTGAGCCCTGGCATTTTTCTCTCTGCTGTTCAATTCCACAAACATCTGAAATAAGGCAGTCTGCTTGCTACTGAAAACTCCCAATGAAACCAGAAACTGAGGGAATATCCCAAAGGAAAAGACTGGATGCTCTGGTGAGGCACTGCACAAAAGCTGCCCCTTGCGCGGCTGCCTTCTGATTTTCTGCTCTGGGAAAAATTTCAATGCCAAATTACTGAATTTAGCAGCCGTTTTCACTCCGGCTAGGCCAAACTAGGGATAGGAAAAACTTCTAAAGATAAAATGGCTTAGTCAAGAAAGAGTGTCCTTTAGATATTACGCTGGAATGATAAGTTTATGTCCCCAAATGATCAGCTCTCATCATGTCTGCATCTGAAGCAAACAAGCTATTTCTGAGGAAACCTGACCAGATACTGGGAGAATTATTGCAGGGGCTATAAGAAACTTGGTGTGATAATTTACACTCTTGCTCTCAGGCACCTGAGCTAGCATGAATATCTCATTCCTGCACCAGATGAATATGTCAGCTTAGAGTCTCCCAGGTAGAGATATATGACCCCTCTTCAACCAGGCACTTTTTAAGATAAATTTGTCTTCAAGAACTACTACCAAAAGATGCAAAAAAAAAAAGGTTCTCTGGGCGTTGTTAATTTAGGAGAGCAGTATTTATTCTGAGAGCATTTTTGGTGGTTGCTTTCCACTACTTAGTCCACTGAAGTGGGCTTGTCAAGATCATTATGTCATCAGTCCCTATGCTGCCAGTGGCTGAAAGGGCACATCCAAAACACAAACACTCCATGTGGCCTCCCTTTCTTTTACTCCTTTGGTAAACCTCAGCTTATGACCAACTTCAGAAATGGGATTTAGGGGTCATGGATCTTTAACTTGGTCATTCTTATGTTTTTTATGAATGATGAGCTCTTGTTGAGGATGGCAGAGAAGGAAAGCACCTCTGCTGGGATTTCTGATCTAGGGCAACATTCAAGGAGTATTTGAAATTGAGATGGTTTTACATGGGTATTAATTGAAAGATTCCCTGAAATGCATCTCTTCCATCTTGAACCCAAGGAATTGCCTAAAATTTTGGACCATTTTTCTCTGCTGGTAAGGATTCACATCCAGGATAAATATGAGCAATTGCACAGAGCCTTTTCTAGGAGCAATGCAAGTGTAAACTGAGCAGATGATTATTTCCAATAGCGGCTTAGATCTTGCACAAAACAGAATAATACAGCAAAAGGAATTTTGGAGAGATTAGGAAAGAGGTATTGCGAGAGCCTCCAAATAAAGAAAAATGGAGTGGGGAAGAGCGCTATCTGGGAGACTGACAAGGATACCAGAGGGGATGGAAAACAAGAGAGCTGGCCAAATCAAGTAACAAAGAGAGTGTGCAACTGATGATCCAAGGACTTTGTTAAAAGGCAGCCAAGGTCAGGGAGACCTGGAACAAAGGGACCCAGGGAAGACCCCTCCAAAGTGCTGACAAGGAGGGAGAGAGGTCAGTAAATGGAGACACTGCTGGGAGCCTTGCCTTGGACCTTGCAGTGAGGTTATTTGAAGAGATGGAAGAAAACTGTTCTGAGCGAAGAAGAGAACTGTGAAAAAGATTTCTTGAAAAAAACAAAGGAAAGAAGTGGTTTTGTCAGAGGGGCCCCTTGAAAAACTTGCCTTTTAGAAAGATCTGCAAAGAATTTTTTTCTCCCTCCTGGACTCTTACAAAGTGTGTTCTGCCTAGGAAGCTCTCTGCAAACCAGCCATGTCTTTATATTTTCACACGTTTTGTGGCTCTGTTCCCCAACACACAGCTGAGGCAGAGACTAGAGGACTGAATATAGAGACTTTGTAATAGGGGCTTATCCCTCAGCCTCAGGTGGGTATTAATTACTCTGCCTGGCCCAGCTTGGTGCCAATGGCAAATAAACACAACACATTGATCTGCACTCAGAGGGACTGTTGGATTTGACACTAATCCCTTTTGATTTAAAATTCTTTACACTGTGGAGGAGGTGAGTGCATTTTGTCAAAACTAAGAAACACTCTGCAGACTGGAGAAAACACTGAGGCATCTTACAACAGGCAATCTTTACTTTGCCAAACCCTCCAGAGAGCTTGAAGCATTTTCCTGGTCCTTTTCCCACAGCGTTCTTCTAAATGCTAATCCCATTCCCCCTACCTGGATATCTCTGAGCAACTGCCCCTTCCTAATGTCCACGCTTCTGGAGAAAGACTCTCGGGGGTTTTGCACAATTCCTGCACAATTCCTGCAGCAGCTAACCTGAAGGAATACCTTCATACCTCTTGCAATAAGGCCTGCCCAACATCTTGGTCAATACACATTTCCTTCGGTAGAAAATGGACATTTTCTCCTCCACTCCTCTCAGTTATCTCAGTAGGTTTTTTACTATCAAGGGACTGAAACACATGACTTTTTAACCTCTACTTAGTTTTGCACTTGCTGTGATGCTCTTTGAGAGTTTGTTGGATGAGTAAACATTTGAAAACCAAGGAGCCCTGACCCAGACTAGGTCCATTGCCCTTTTTGGTTATGGTGGAGATCTACGTGGTGTGCAAAGGGTTACCTAGAGAGGTCTTCTGGCTGACACGGCCTCCTCCCTCAGTAAATGCTGCAGAGGGTTAAATACATAATAAACCCAGTGGGGAAGGAGAAGAGAAGAGAGGGCTAGCCAAGCTGTTTCTTGTGCAGCAGTGCCAAACTGGTTATTTATAGCATCCTGGACTAGAGGCTGCCATTTTTCCTTTTCTCACTCCCTGTGAGGTGAGAGGCATTTTCACTCTCCCCTGCTCGCTCTCTCATAATTTTGGCAGCTCTTCTCCTTGAACTTGACCAAACGCAGCCAACCTCAACACAGCTGTTTGATAAACAGAAACAGGGGCAGCAAGGCCGGGCTTTGAAGAGGCTTTTGCAGAGCAATAACTGAAGGTTTGAATAATGGTGCACAGTTGGCTGAAGGCTCCTCTCATTTGGAAGAACATCAGGCACAAGCAAGAGTTCGTCAAATAATTAACAAAAATGGAGAAGAGAAAGACGCCAAGACAAACAGGGGCTTTTCAAATGGTGCTCACTTTATGGCCTCTCTTCTAAACATTCAGTTATACACGTGCACATGCACACATACTAAAGGAATCACCTCATACATGTGTGTTTAAGCAAGCTTGGTACCATGGTGAGACCTCAGAGGAAGCTCTTGACAGATCCAGGCAGAAGAGAAAACGTGACACAGGTGAGACAAATTGGCTTTTTACCCAGAAATCTGAACATTTCACCCACCTTTTTTCTTCCACATTTTGCCTTCCTGTGTACAACTTACAGATACAAAATGGGGTAACAGTAATAAAGAAAAAAAAATTAACTTTCAAATCTAGAGAAAAGTGAAAAAGACAAACTATCTGCTACTATCTGCAAACCCCTTGGAAATATGAAAGACTGCCAAGAGGATTTGCTAGCCTAACTATGCGTATGCAAGTTCCCATCCTCTGATGTGGTGAGTGTTCACAAAAAGGAAACTTCTTCCAATATGAAGGGCAGAGGGAGGTACTGTTATTTTTTTTAAAGGTATTCCTTTCCTCACCTGGGCTTTTAGGCTTTCAGGATTGCATCAGGATGTGGAAAAGGTTTAAGAGGAAAGGCTGGTGCTCTCAAGATGGGTCAATACTCACATTCTGGAGCCTCTGGGACATCTAACTCAGAGCTCAGTTCTAATTTGCTAAATTGGCCTTTTGTGTTAGAGCCGGCCTTGGACATCTGGTAGTAAATGAGTTTCAGCCCTGCTTATTTAGACATCATCCCTTAAAGGGGAAAAACATCTGACGAAACCCAAAGCTCATGTTAAGACATATCACGCCCAAAGCTTATGTTAAGCCATATCGCCTCAATGAAAGCTTGCTCCTAAATAACCACTCTTGTACATTGCCCAGTCATGTTTTCAGTATCTTGGGAAGTGGGTTTCCATTCTTCCCTTTATAGCATTTCCCACTGATCTGAGAAACCCACACCAGAAGCTTTGGCAGACTGTTTTTTCCCCTCTCCACCTGTAATTTTTTCACTACGGGAGAGGAATGAAGTAATGAAGGACCATCCCATAACTATATTTTTAACTCAGCTTCTAGCACAGGCAGGACTTTGAGGTTCTACAAGCAGCTAGAACAATTGCCTTCTGTGAACTCAACAGGGGATTAATTTTGCACAAGGTGTTTCTGAAGGCTTGCAAATAAATAGTTCCTTAATTTCAGTGTCAGTGAGTGCCTCTGGCAATAGGCTAACAAGAGTGTTAAAGAGAGAAGGCTTGTCTTTCTTCAATGGGCTGATGGAGTATGGTCATTAGCAGTCCCCACTTTCCACCTACAGACCCCCAACCTGGAGTTCTGTCTCCATCACCTGATCAGCCCCAGTCCCTTTGAAGGCATTTATTTCTGCACTCACAGTGGGGCATGCCAGGTCTGTAGGACTCTGTCCATGATGCAAACATTTGACTTGGGACCCAGGCTCCCCTCTGCATCTTGCTAAGTTCTTCCCTTGCTGAGGAAGCACAGGAACGTGTTAATGCATAGCAGGATCTGGGATCAGGCTCTGCGTGGTTGAGAGCGTTGTGGCTAGGCTTCCATTTCCTCCAGGCAGTGATATTTAAAGATGTGATCAGACCTTGAAAATGTTTGGGACCCGATGGGGTTATGGGAGACTTGCTCCAGCACTGTTTGGACTGGAAGGAGAAATGCAGCATCCACCATCTGCACTGGTGGCATGCTGCCAGGAAAGGTTTTTTTGGGTGGTACTTAAGAGAAAGACAAAGTTTTACCCTGTTCCAGGCCTCAGCATTGGATATGGACACAGGCTGTGCTAACAGAAGGCAGCTTTTACTGGCACAACAGGTCGTGTAGTCTAGGCCTAACACTGGCAGAAAAGATCCAAATTAGGGCCAGCAACAAAAGTGGGTTTTTGGAGAGTCATCTCAAAAGAAGGGGACCTGAGACCAGTGATTTGCTGAGCAGCCCTTAGATGCTAACCACTTTCAGCACCTCTAGGTACAAACTGGATTTAGCCTGGCAATTTCTGAAGTAAAACACTCCAAAACCCATTAACTCCTCTCTTCACAATCCCACCCATAAAGGTCAACTGGAGGTGCAACCCCATATGAGGGACCGAGCTCATGACATGCAAAAAGGGACTGCTGTTTCAGAGTCATGACAAGTCTGATAGTGCCGTGTTCTTGGATTGTCTCTGTGAATTTGACAGCAGACCAGCAAAAAGGATATCTAGATGCTTTCCCTCTTTCCAGGATATATCCCGGAGGCAAATTGTTTTATCCACAAGGTCCTTGTCTGTGAAAACAAGTGAAACTAATGTGTCATTTCTCTCTTTTCTCTCTTCCTAATCCATCACTCACTGTAGCCTGGCAAATGTCTTTTCAGGCATTTGAAAAACCATTAGTGCAATTCTTTGGGACTGTTTTTATAAGCAACGTTCCCTTCCAGAGCAGGTACCATACAGTGCAGGATTTTCAATGTGATTTCTTCTCCTCTCAGCACATGGAAAACTAGGCTCCAGGCACCTACAGAGGTGTTAATCTTCTTTCTTTGCAGTGTATAAAATAACAATCCTTTGCAAAATTTCTTTTCAAGGGGTGCAAGACCTACTGCAAGATACAGGCCTAGTGATGAACTAGAGGAGGTTCCAGTGTGGCTTACAGTAAATAAATAAGGCAGTTGAGAAATTTGACTGAAGAAAGGGAATTCATGAGCAAAAGCATTGGATGGAGCTCTTATCACTTCTGAAATGTGCTGGCCTTTGAGCTGACTCAGCAGAGAAACAAAGGTAGACACCTAGACTATACTTCTCTAGAAAGGTATGTTGGAGAACCTATAGATGACTGCCAGCTGTGGAGGACAAGTGTGAAAACCCTCACCTGTCCATAAGTCGTGAGGTGGATATGTGGTATTCAGCACTGCCAAGAGACAAGTCCAAGTGTGATTCTCTGTTTCTGTACACAAACAAATAGAAATCAGAGTCATAAAGCCATGAAAATGTGATGAAGAGACTCAGTTCTGTCCCCATGTGCAATCTAGTAGCTGCAAGGTGGAGAGAAGATCTCTAAGCCTTTCATGCTCAAACTGTTTTGAAGCCAACATGGTGCAGCTTCTGCAAAGTCACAACCATTGACAAACATAGCCTAAATCACACCTGTATTTGTGTCCCCTGTAATGGCTGAGATGGTTGTCCTGGAGGAAGAGATGCTAACGTGAATTTACCTGCTTATGGGCAGCTCAGGAGCCTGCTGAGGAACACAGCAGGGTTACACTATCTCTCTGTCTCAGTGGTGTGACAGGTTCATCTGAAGAGGACAGGCTATAAAATGCTGCTGTAGCATGGGAAACATCCTATTGGTAGGTAAGGGACACCAAAAGCTTATGTCCACCACTATTTCCTGGAGCCTTGAGCCCCAGGATAAAATCCTTTGGCATTTCTCTGCCTCCATGCAGGTTATTTAAAACTGCCAAGTGGTAAAGTAACTGTCTGTACAGAGCTGGAAGCGTTTGCTGAATGCTGATTCATGGCTTCAGTCCCCTGTTGACAAACACACAAGTCTGATTCCCTCTGTGTGAGATGAAAGGAGCAGAGAGACTTACACTGTGACTACTTCTTTGATTAAGTCAACTAAATAATCTAGCACAGCTGTGTCTTCTCCTGTGGATAAGCTTAAACCATATTAATAAACCATTTTTTGAGTAACTAAGACCAGCTAGCATCTTCTGTCCCTCACTGACCTCTGTATGAACACTGATTCCAAATATACGCCCAAATCTCATCTAACAAACGTGACCAGGCAGTCTCTTGATGTCATTCCTGGTTTATGTAGAGTACAGCACCACAGCATCCATTTCTAACCAGCATGCATCTGATCTATATCCTCTACCTTTATTGCTAATGATTCTTTAAAATGACCATGTATGCACGCAACAAAAAAATCAGGGAACAGTGGCAGCAAGATCTTTGTAGTCCACCTTCTGCCCCAAAGGATCTAAGAGATTGTTTGGGGTTTTTTTAACTGTGATCTCAAAAAAACCACCCAACCCCCAACACATGAAACCAAAACCATCCCCTGTTATAGGCAACTGCTCCAGTTACCTGGAGACATATGCAGCAATCCATTGAAACTCATGGAGGGGATGATGGAACAAAATCACTCACTTTTGGGCTTTGACTAGTCTAGCAGAGATGACGTCATTATTCAAACACGACCAACACTTCTGCCGAGTAGTCAAAGCTGTGACATTGGAGTCAGAAGGGCTGAGTTGCTTTGCTAGTTCTGGTGTTGGCTTGCTGCTGGATTCTCGACAAGTCCTTCTCCTCCATTTGGAAAGAAAAAGAAAAAGGAAAATAATAGCATGGGTATGGAGAGCTTGAAAATCATATAAAGTAAGAGGACCTGAGTGTAACTGCTACACAGCAGTGTCTACGGAACCGCTGTGGTATGTTTCCATGGGCCCAATCCCATGAGCGTGGGCATGGACATAGGCTGACTGCCAGAAAAGGAACTTGTTTGTTGCCTTAAACTGGGCCTGAGCTCTGGTCCATGTGAGTCTGCACAAATGGGAATTGTAGACGATGCCTTAGGCTACGGTCCATCCCATCAAGAGTTATTCCAAGTTTAGCCTGTCCTAAACCCAAGCACAGGCATTTTAAGCTTGAGCTGCAGCCAACAGTGTGATGAAGCTATAAGCTATAGGGTGCTTAATTCTGTTCTCAAACCACTCTTCACCCTGTGGTGTAGACCTAACCTCTTTAGAGACTGTTGTCTCAGAACATCTGCAGGAGACTCCCCAGCACCGATGGGCTAAAGAAATTGCAAAATACCAGGGGAGCGTGTGTATGTGGTGGGGGAGCAGCAGTGCAACCCTGGCCAGACTGGCATTTCCTTCAGGTCAGCATGGAGAATGTGCCTGCAGTGTGTGTTGGAGACCCACCAGCTGGGCTGTCAGTGGTCTTTCTCAGAAGGATCTGTGCATGGTGTTAGTTGCACTGCTCCACCGTGGGGCTGCTGGCCACAGAAACAGCCAGCCTTAGGCAGGGTCATCCAACTGGCTGTTCAGCAGAGCCAGCTCTTGGAGCAGAGGTTTCCTCAGAGAACAGCCCTGGCTGGGGAAGTTTATCTGATTTTACTGCCTCTGGATAAACACTGAACCTGGGTTTCAGGTTGGAGGACTTGTTTCCCATTGAATTTTTTCTGTCTTGTGCTTTCCTACAGGAATGACATGGCAAAAGGTACATCTTCCTCCTTTCTCTTAAATGCCTTTCCAGATTTACACCCTCCCAGCCCTACAGGCAGGCTGCCTACTCATATTTAAAGGCACAGTACACAGAAACCAGAATTACAGCTGTGCAGCCCACGCACTCATGTCTGCAGGACAAACATGTGCATCAGTAGAGTACAGGAGGCAATGAACAACTTTTTTCCTTCCTTTATTTTTTTCTTTCAGGTGCTATATGATGAAATGGAGATATGTAAGAACCACAGGAAGTATTTATTTTAAGTACAGGCTAATGCCATGAATGTTATTTGCATTACATGACAGCCCAATGAACCACAATATGAGTAAGGAAAGGAAAAACTAGTGTTTTCCTGACCAGTAAATCTCTCTGTTGCTTTCTCAGGTTTCCTATCAATGCCAATTTGCATTTCCTTGCAGACCATTAAGGATGTCAATAAGTAACAGACAGCATCAGTGAGGGTTCAGAATTGTATGAGGGCTTGTGAGTAGATGCTGACATATTTCTGGGGGGCAGGAGGGCGGATGCAGGAGCTGAGAAAGGAGGTGTTGGTCTGGCTGATATATATTTCCCTTGATATATAGCTGGTAATTTAAGCTCATCAAAGTGAAATCAGTTCTGATATCCTGAAAACAATGCTCTCTTTGTTCAGCTGCAAAAGAAAGACAAGCAGGCAGGCAAAAGCAAAATATTCTAGCACAAATATCCTGCTGGTTATCAGGCAGATAGAGAGAGAATCAGGCAGAGGATAACATCTGTTTGAAATGGTCAGTGTGCTGGCAAATATCAGCATGAGTAACTGGAGTTCATCAGCCTGTACTTACAATTGGATACAGAATGCCCTACCCAGATATGGAGTGTTATCTTGCATTAAACTCTCAACCACCTGAACACCTCAAGAGAAGTGTGATTAAGTGTCCTGCTGACCAGCTGCTCCGTCCAGCTGAGAGTAGGCTGCTTTTCAGTAGTGGGTAAAATCCCTTCTATATAATGTCAAGTTGGCACCCTGCCAGGAGATAACCATCCCTCTTTTTGCTCAGTGAGTTACAGACCCTCTCACAGCATCTATAGCTGGGAGGTTTACTTGGTCTTCCTTCTCATCTAAAAGCTGCTGCCTCTCAGCTGTGGTCCAGGAATGTCACCAGCTGATTTGGCCATAAACTCCTATTCTCACTCCCTAGGATTTCGGTGAAGGGTTGCCTGATTGTCTGCTCACACTTTGCTCCAGCTGCACTCAGCCAGTACCTGCAGTGGGGATGCAGAGATCACAAGTGGCTGGTGTCTCTCTAAGGAGCATGGAGAAAGTGAGCCAAGAGTGGCTACCAACTCTGCTAGCTAGCCCACCGCGGGAGGCGCTTTGGAAGGCCCAAAGGTACGTTCATGGTGGCACGTCAAAAACTGGAAGGTGAGTTGGCTCTGTACAGGATAGGCACACAAGGAAGTAAAAGATGTAACATGAGCAACAATCACTTGTTCTGTCCCTACAAAGAAAAGGCCACCCACAGAGAAACAGAAGTCATCATTTTCATTAACCAGAGGGCTAGTTTAGTCTCTGCTGTTCAAATTGGATGACAATTTCTTCTGCATCCTAAATTACAGAGAGGATGTAACTTCTAGAGTAACTGCATTTTGATGTCCCCACCCCATTGCTCACCCCTTCCCTCCAGGCAAGGATGACAGCAACAAGCACCACCCAACTTCTGCATTAAGGGTTATCCGATACAAGCGACGTCCGTGGCTGTGTGAACGTGGTTTCTCTGGCATGAGAGAAGAGGCCCATTTAGATTCAAGCCAGAGTCAACATGACTCATTGGCTAATACGTCCTTCACTGCAGGGCTCAGGAGGTCACTGTAGGTTCAAGTCTCACACTGGGACTTGGACTGGTGCTTCACGCTGTGGGGAAGGGAGGGGAGATGCTGAGCTCCTGGAGGTGCTTCCTATTGGACAAGAGAGATTTTAATCTGAGATCCCTGCTGGCAACTCTTCCAAGAGGGAATTAATTACACCAGGGCAAATTCGTCCCTGGTAGGGACTCCCTTAGCTTCAGTGGGGCTGTCATGGGGCTGATTCTGTTGTTATTTTGGAGGAGGGCTGTGTGCTATTTCTTTCTTTTTGTTGTTGGTTTTGGGTTCTTTTTTATTTTTGGGGTTTTTTGGGTGACCTGGTCTTCTGGCTCATGTCGCCTCTGGCAGCCAAACAGGTTCCAGCAGCCAAAGGTGTGTGTGTTTGTATGAGCCCTTGCAGACTTGCTGCACAAGCTTCTGGCCTGGCTAAATCACTACTTTGTTGCTTTGTAGACCTCTTTCTTTCAACTTTCTGCTAGGACTGGGGGAGTGAGGAAAGGTGTATACAGTCCATCTGTCTCTCCATTTCCCAGCCATGCAAACACCTAACACAGAAGAAGTGATGGGAGAGCCGCATCTGTCGCCCCTTCCCTGCACATCTAGCTCTTTGCTGCTTTTCCATCAGCCGCTCTGATTTTAACACTGCTCTCTCTTTGCAGAGAAATGCACGAAGCTGCGGGGGAACTGTTCACCAACAGCTACAGGCTCAGCAGGGGAAAGACCCTTCCCTGCTGTCATTTCAAAGGTCTTGTTGGAGTTTGGTTAAGTGGTCTTTTGCAGAGCAATGACAGCTGGGGAATACACAGAAAAGACAGAGTTCTTCCACAGCCATCTTCTGATGGCTTAAGCTCCTTTTTCTTGATGAAGCAGAAGGGAGTATTCATCCCTCCGGATCAGCTCAGTTGGCAGTGAAATGCAGCCAGCTCTGGGTGAAACCCAGGACTGTGTACAAGGAAGGGAGGAGAGTCCTCATTTCTAAGCAAAAGGGGTGACAAATTTAAGGGAAGGTGGATGTCAGTGTTGTCTGAGCACAGCTGGGATACCTCTGCTCTGGGAAAGGGGCCTCTGTGGAGTTCTTTAATTCCAAAAGGTTTGCAGCACCTGGTCTTAGAGCATCATCTAAAAATGAGAGAAAAGTGGAAGCTGTCAGAATCTCTCTTTGTAGAAATATGCTGAAGTATGAAACAGTCTTCCTTACAGACGCAACATCTGGGTGTAGAGTAACCAGTAAAAAGTATCCAGCCCTCAGCTCCTGCTGCTTCTCCCTCCCAAGTGGCCCCTTTTATCTATCCCCTGTAAATGATTCCAGTGAGCTGCTTCCATGATCACTTTGAATTTTCTCCCTTAGTCTTTTCAAGCAAACAGGAATTACCATTCACTCTGTCAGTCACCCACTAATAACCTTGAATCTGTCCGCTGATCAAAATTGACAGAGGGTGAAAAGAAGTATTGTGTTCCTACTATTATTGTGAAAATAGGCAACTAGGGTAGAGGGAAGAGAAACCCTCCAAAGGGAAAAGTTACAGCAGGGAAAACACTATTTTTAAACACCAGAAAATCCAGCCAAATAACATTATGCCACAGACTCCACACTCAGTCAGTTCTGCTCTTCACAGGACTGATCGTTTCTGAAGCAGTTGCACAGCAGATTTGACTGGTTGCTGCCTGACTGTCTCATTCCTCATTTTTCCTCTTAAAAAAATCACTGTTGCAGAACCACGGGAACAGAAATAGTTCAAGAGAGCAATTCAAGGGACTACCACTTTGGGAGACACCTTGTGCTAACCTGGATGCCATTTCACTTAAAAGGACAATGAAGTGGATCAAAGTCATAGAATCATAGAATGGTTTGGGTTGGAAGGGACCTTAAAGATCCCAGGGACACCTTCTACTAGACCAGGTTACTCAAAGCCCCATCCAACCTGGCCTTGAACACTTCTACTTCCACAACCTCTCTGGGCAACCTCTTCCAGTGCCTCACCACCCTCGCAGTGAAGAATTTCTAATCTAAATCTACCCTCTTTCAGTTTAAAGCCATTACCCCTTGTCCTTTCACTACATGCCCTTGTAAAAAGTCCCTCTCTTGTAGGCCCCCTTTATGGGGAGAAGTAAAGATGGGTCAAGTCATTTGTTTGCATTAAGTTTGTCAGCACTCACAGATGATGCTGACTAGACATTTTAAAAGTCTCCCTTCTACATCATCAGAACTGAGGCTGGATGTGAAACCTGGTGGTGTTAGTGCAACAAGATGCATTGGCAGCTTTGGCTAGACACTTCTGTCCTGTCTGATTTACCACAGAATGGATAAAGGAGGATCTTCAGTGAGTCTTGCTCTGAAAGAGTTAATGTATTCTACAAGGAAAGCTGCCATCCCTCAAGGTCATTTTATCTCTTAGTTACATGAACTCTAGGAAAGCAAAGATTCCTTCCAAGTAAGTTGCTGGTTTATCCAAGTGATGCTGTTACAGAAATTGTTGTATAAGATCCAGGTTTTTCCAGGGTATAGCGAGTGTGTGTGGTGTTTAGATTTAGGCTGTGTGCTGCCAAGCTACTGACTCCCTTTTTTCTTCCCTTTTTCCTCCTTCCACCCTCTCTCCCCCAAATCACAAGCCTAAGAATAATTAGTAAGAATAATAAATAAACAGATAAAAGTGGAAACCTTCCCAAAACCTGTTATCACACAAGCAGTTTCAGTCCAGACCATGCTAGTTTCACATCGAGCCTTGGAATTGTCAATTCTCATTACTTCCTAGTGTTGAGTGCGGGAGGAGAGAATTTCGATCTCCGTTTTCCAGAATCAAACCCTCTGTTTAATGCGGTGGGGAAAGTTGAGATGAAATATAGGTCTCAGGGGACTTTCCCTGTGTGAAAGCTTATTACAGCTGTAACAAAACCTTCTAATCGGAACGGATTCTGTTACATGCATGATATTCTGGTCTTGGGCGGGGCAGGGGGGAATGAGAAAAAGACAACAAAAAGCTTTAAAAGCAATTAAATGAGAACCGCATTCATTCCCCACCTCCTCCTCCTCACTGCTTGCATTTGCTGTTTACACAGAACGTTCTCTCTTCTGCATTTCGCCAGGGGTCTTGTGAGATCTGTAGGAGTTTTGCTGGGTCAGGTTGTTGAATGACATTGTGCAGCAAAGCAAAATTTACAAACTTGGATTCACCCACAGGAATGGAAAACTGTTTAGTGGTGTTTGCAATACAGAATCCATATTACCATAGTAAGAGAGCCTAATGAGCTATCTAAATGCAATATTCAGTTACAGATGAAGACAGGGAACCACTTAAAATGTGTCGTGGTGTCCAATGCAATAATAAAGGCGCAGACAGAATAAATCCAAAAGCACAGTCTCTGCCCAAATCGAAGTGTCTTTGGGCCTATGCTGGTGATGTAAATGGCTTCACTAAAGCAACTGAAAAAAAAATTAGTGCCAGCCTCTAATGTAGACACGTACAAGTTGTTTTCCTGTGGTTTAGCTTCAATGATTTATATTGGCTATAAAAGAGACACAGAAAAAATGTGAGGGGAGAAATAGAAAGGTATAAAAAGATGAAGTATGTTGCTCAGGTTCAGGGATTAAGTCACTATTCTGTGCTATGTCCACTGCATTGCACTACCTCAGTTTCTTGTTCCTTGTGATGTTCTAACAGGACATGTCCACCTGACTGATTCCTTTGGGCGTCTTACCATGCTATGGGTGCCCTGCAGCAGGGTGGTCCACAGATCACAAATAACACCTCTTCAGTTTGGAGAGCATGGAAAGGGACTCGTTTTAAGATTTGGAGAAAAGACCCGTGAGACAGACCTTTGGGTTCTGTATACCTCCCTCCCAATGATTTGCTGGATGAGGCTGGGACTACTTTTGCTTGCTAGTGGTGAAGTAACTACCCAGTGGTCACAACCCAAGATGCTGGGAGTTCTGAACACCATGGGGGTACTGGGTGAATAGGGCTAGATTACAAATGTGCTTTTCAAATTCCGTTTTTACTATGCCAATGGCTCAATGAGCCGTTTCAGCTGGTGACAAAGACATCTGAGAGAAAGATGCCTTAGTATATGAGCCAGTGTTTTATTTCCACAAGCCAGTCAGTTTGTGTCCTCAAGAGAGGCTTGTCAGCATGGGACAAAGGCTGGCATAGAGTTTGTCACTGCCCTTTCGGGAGGGGCTGGCACTCAATTCTTGTACCCAAACCTTAGCAAATAGGAAACAAGCTATCAGGCTTAATACCCCTGGAGTAAGGGGTTACTTGTCTTAATGTGATCTTCATCTGAACCTCCTGGGTGATTCACCAGAGCTTTTCTGGGGCAGTTCCACCTCCTTACTCTTTCTTTGTTTAGACATTCACTTGGGAAAGAACATACTGCAGTATGCAATACCAGTGATGTTAAACCCTGCTGGACTGTAGGTAGATGAAGAGCAACGAAAAAAATGCTTCCTGCCTCTTAAGATTTGGATTGCCATCTGACCCTACTCTTTTGTCTATTGTAAGCTCTTCTGGATATGGATCATGTCTTGTTTCACATAAATCTATTGGTTGGCATGAATTTGGGGAAAGATTAGGAAGTTCCCTCTCCAAGGGCTACTGTGACACTACTAAAATAAAAGCAGCAAGTGCCCTGGTGTTCAGAAGCAATCCTGCAACGATGGTCATCCAGGGAAGAGATCAAAAGTCATCTGGTCCTCCCTGCTATTCATGTGAAACACTATCTGCATATGGGGGTTGAAGGAAGCAATCTCTTTTTCCTTCAGCTCTCCCATGGATAGCTCTCCCTTTTCTCTCCTCTCCTTCCTCCTAAGAAATACAGAATAAGGGCGGTAAAATTATAAAGCTGCCTTTTAAAGCTGCTCCATGCTGTGAAATGAAACTCAGATAATGAACATTTCTAGCCCAGGCAGAGCACTCTCCAAGGTGTATTTTTATCTCCACAGTGCCAGAGATTAACTGTACATTTATCTTAATGGTATCACCCTTTGGTGTTAATGGAAGCTATGTGTGTAAATCCATGACCATCCAAATGAGAATACACTTTGAATGATCACAATAAATCAAAGTAAATGGAAGACCCCTGCAGGCCAAATCCATCCCCAGAGCAACTCCTGAGGCTTTTAGGAAGCTTATGCGAAGCAGGCACAGCAAGAACAAATACAGTAAATCATGTCACCTGTTTTATGATTTCAAAGTAGTCATGATGATGATACTTCCAATTGTAACAAGGTAATTTGCTCTTAAAAATTACTTGCAAAGGAAAAACATCGGGCTTGGTCATTTTGGGATCTCTACAGTACCTGGAGAAATGGACTCAGTTGTTTCTTTTTATAAAAAGGTGTATTTATTGATATAATTGTAATTTATAAATGCATGTTCTTTCTGTCTACTTTCCTCTCAAAAATGGAAATCTGGCAAGATTAGGACAATGAAGGTATCAAAAAAATGATGCCTACTGGAGAAGGGAAAATACATTTATTTTCAGTTGCTTAGATCTCTTTGGACTGATGAAATTTTGTGAAAATGTATCCATTTTAAACACAAAACCTATTAAATTCTCAGCAACAACTCCAATTCCCTTTTCCAAGAAATACAGGCAAGAGAGACATAAAAGAATGAAGAGACATAGTGTTCCTGAGTCTGTAAAGTAGAAACAAATATCATACAGTATAATATATTATATAAAGTCTTTTGTGCTTCATTTAGGCACTATGGAAGTAAAAGACAGACAAACCATTGTCTTTTTCTAACTTACAGATTTATTTTTTTTTAGGTGACGGACAGTGTAACTTAAAGGACACTGATGAAAACAGGGATAAGTATAAGACAAGAAAGGAGTTTCTTCTTCCAAAGGAGTCTGCAACTATCCATATGTAGAAATGACCTAGAATTATATTTCAGACTTCATCAGCAACTCTGTGTTTCTTGAAAAATACATGAATTCCTATTGCCCACAGTTCCCAAGGAGAACTGCTTGAGCAGAAAAATGAGAACTGGGAAGTTAAATACTTTTGCTGGTTTTCATTGTGAAATAGAACAAAATGTAGAAGGGAAGACAGAGATCATTGTTAGCTAAAAAGTGAAAATATCAGCGGTTAGGTAGTTTGACGGGGACACAGAAAATGTCCCCTTTTTGAAAAAATGGCTCTGAAGTCCTCCTTCAATCTGGCTGGTGCAGTGATCTCTCTCTCTTCCTATATCACCTGGCTTTAAGGATTGCTGTGTCTTCTAGGTGACAAAGTCAATGCTTATCATCAGCTTCCCCCCGCTGTGCAGGATGTATCCAGCTTGGTGGCAGCATCCTTAAAAAATTCCTCATTACAGCTTTTCAAGGAAGAAAGAGAAAAAGCCAGCTCTAGATGTCTCCATCTGAGGTCTTTTGGATCTCATAGATCAGATATAGAGCAGGCTAATAGGGGGTTAGGAAATCACCAGCCAAGTACCCAGTCATCTCTGACCATTTTAATGAACCCAGTGTTTCTACACTGGATAAGTCTCAGCTGGAATAATGCATTAGAAAATGAGAAGTATGTGGAAGGCAACAAAGAAAATTCAGGCTATTTTCAGTTGGCATAACCTGCTGTACAGATTCTTTTTTCCCCTCTGGATATTGATTAGAGATTTGCAGGCCGATGAAGGTGAAACCCCCCACAGAAACATTCACTTTTCTTGTATGCATGCTTTCTTTCAAAGCCTTTTCTTTTGAGGGATGGGAAGAGGGCTTGGAAATAAATTTTCTAGTTTCAAATCTAGTTTTCTGTTCAGGTGTCCTCCAATCTAACTCTAAAATTAATTATTGTGCTACTGACTGCTCTTCAGAAAGATCGTGGCCATTTTGTACCCCTGGAGCTTCCCCATTCCTGTTTCTTCAAGAACATGTATGAGCTTTGTGCCATTAAATCTCTCCTGTTTTTTTAGAATCCTTTTATGCATTTCCTTATTTACCTAGGCAACCCTGGGCCACCAAGCAGTCCACAACAACCTGATCCCAGGAGGAATGTGAAGCTGCTATCAAGAGCAAGAGGAAATTCTTTTGTACTTTCGAACAATACTCCCTGAGTTACATCAATGCAGAAATGGAACAAGCCATTGAGTTAAGATCTACATCTAAAACACACCCACACTGCAAACTGTTCAAAACTGACTTACTACTTTGAGTTAAATAGAAGTCCCTCCCTCCAATATCTATTTCTGGAACTCAAAATATTAGTTTGTAGTTGTTTCCGTCCTCTTTCTCCACTTCCCGAGTGCAACCAAGACTGAAAGCCCAAGAGCCAAGAGCCAAAAAGGGCAGTTCTTGGCCCAAGTGACAATCAGGAAGCACTGGATTTGTTGTGAGACTAATTAAATTTGCAACCTGTTTCTGCAGTGGTGAGAGGATCACAGAAGTCAGCTGGGAATTCGATGGGGACCTGCATCTAAACAGAAAGAGGCTGTGCTGGAAATTAAGCTAGGCAAGTGCTGTTGCTGTCCTTCCATTGACTCCAGTGGTACTGAACTTGAAAAAAATGGACTTATACAAAACTCTTTTCTGAAAAACCCAAGACCCTAGGGACAAAGCTGGGGGAGTGAACAAATGGGGCTTTTTCATCCCCTCCAAGGAAGAGGGCATGCAGCTAAAGAGCAGCTCTTCCATCCTGCCCTCCCTCTTCGAGCTGGCAGCCCCACCTGTTATGAGCCAGGAGTAATCAGAGAGACAAATGGCACAAGCGGTATTTTTACAGGATGAACCCACCGGGTCAGCTGGAGGCCTGCTGTAACCCAATATCGAGTTGTGACTGCAGACAGACACGATGCAAGGCTTGGTGGAGGAGGGTGGTGAAGGATGGGTGGAGGGAAAGCAGGGCAGTCCCAAAGGAGGCAGAACTTTGCTTAAGAGACTTCTGTTTCCCTTTGGTGCCCCTGAAAAAAATGAATAGTGGGGATTGTTGATGAAATGTGTGAGCCAGGGTTTGTTTAAGGGGGAGGATAAGGGAAAGCGGTGGGGCAGGGACAGGGGCAATGGGAACACCACTCGCAGGAACAAAGAGCACATGTGTACACAGGCACTGTGTGCCCAGTCCACAGGGGAAGGGGGTCACACAGAGGTATCTGTTTCGTTCATTCACCTGCTTCTCTCTCCTTTTGTGCATAGTAATCAGAGACCCATACCACTTCAGAATTCCCCCTCCCCACCCCTCCTGGTCCAGCACCAGCACTGGACCAGCCTGTTTCTTCCAGGGAAGCCTATTGTCTGACCATGACAGAGTCCCCCCTATGCCTCCCATACAGAGTCAGAGACTTAGTGCTGGAGGGGCTGCCTAGGGAAGAAACACCTGCAAGGAGCCACAGCTGTGGTGCAAGCTGCTCTCCTAACGCTCTGTTTAGGATTACAGCACTCCAGAGCATCACATTACCCCAGTGGCTGCACTGAAACCTGGTATTAATTCACGTCAGCAAGGATCAGATTTAGCACGTTGGGAGGGGGAGAACTGTTATTATTGTTTCTAAAACTGCTGGAGCAAACTCCTAGGACTGGTCTTTCATTAATCCTGGCAACAGCCAGAGGAGCTGCTTTGTTCCTCCACACCACTGGCCGCTCACCCTGTCTCCTCTTGCATGAATGCCCCTAAACACAGGCACTTGTTTTCATGATGGGGTTACTTGCTTATTTTTATTTTTGATGTGCCTAAGTCAGTAACTTTCAAAGCAAATTTCTGGATATTGTGGAATTGCTTTGGATTGCACTGCAACAGAACAGGGTCTTCCAATACCGGGAGGACAGCTACAGTGCCGTGGGGGATCACCTCTTGTCCTTGCCCATGATGGATTATCCCAAGAGCAGAAAAAGGGAAAGAGGGTCTAAGCAGTAAGAACAGTGGAACTCTGGGACAGATTTGCACAAGGAGGGTGTGGAGTCCTCATTGCCAGGTAATTTTAAGAATATCTGTTGGGTAGATCTGATTTTGTCTTTGGGTAGGGACATTCCACATGCCCTTCAAGGTCCCTTTCAGCCTGTTTTTTGATGCAGCCATTATAAGGGTGAGGTGGAGTTACTTTTCTCACCTGAAAATTTCTGGTAGGGTACTTTTCTTCCCTTTCCCTACCCACCCCACCTCTTCTTTACTGAGAGTTGCTGAGGCTGTTTCTATCTGAGGAGTATATGCATTCCCCAGCCTTATGGGCTGCACCTAGAGTGGTGTATTTAGTTGTCCCTGAAGGGCCTCATTATACCACCCTGGTGTTTTTCCAAGCAAAGGGCCATTCCACATATGTATAACTGACCCCTGATTTCAGGTGGTGCTTTTTGAATCCAAGGAAACATAACCGTCAGTACAACCACCACTGCTCAGTACACCTAGTGTTAAATATCACCTGAATGTCCTTGTAGAGCTTTGGGATGGATATGGAAAAGGAAGTGAAAAAAAGTATTTGAACTGAAGCCTTCAGAGGCTGCAAGTTCCAACCATGTTTGTTAATTTTATTTACAGTTTCAGCATTATCCTGAAATGTCATTAATATCAACTGTGCTACAAAACTTGGAAACATACCAATACTTAGCTAGAGAGGGGTGGACTAGAACAATAGCGACAGAGATGAGACATGAGGTCTCGTGCTGTGTGCGGTGCCAGGGGTGAAGAATGAGGACTAGCACATCATCTACTGACTCCTGCATGACATTTTTTTGTGTAGCGGAGGGGAGAGAATACTTCTGTCATGTGTTAGAATGTCAACCTTGTGCGTAGAAATCTTCTACAGATCATCCAGATTTGTAAAGCCGGAAGAGAACATCTGAATATCAGGTTTCACCTTCCGTACCAACACAGGCCATCAAATTTCAGCTTATTACTTCTCTACTGAGCCTGAATATTTTGTTCCAGAAAAGCATCCAGGAGATGGGAAATCAAGTGCTTTGTGTGGTGCTTTATTCCACTTAAGCTGGTGAACACTGATTCCCTTCCCCTGCCACACTAGTGTGGTCCCATGCCGTCCTGATGGGAACCGTATGCACTGCAAAGGATAGTCAATCTTCAGAGGTATTATTGGCATCTAAAGATCAAAGTACTGTAAGATTGACCATCCATCTTATCTCATACATGCCACGCTGCTGCTCTCAGCTGGCAAACATTGCAGGCAGCTTTGTCATCAGTCAGTTTGGGATCATACATAGTGAGTTACAGTGATAGACTGTCAGAGCCTGGCTCCCTCTGGAATCAGTGGAGAAAAGTAGCTGCAGCCTGTAGGTCAGAGCACCTATTGTGGCCAGTCTGGGTATAGCTCTCAATTTTTATTCCTCTGGTAGGTCTCCTGAGCCATAGGTAGATCTCCTGCTGATGCTGTGTTTTTAGCATTATTGCTTTCTCTTCCTTTCTGTGCTCTGACACCAAAATTTATTGATGTTCATTTTAATCCTCCTGAAAGGAAAAAAACAAAAAAAGAAAATCCTGCCTTCAATATACAGATGTGCTTTTTCTGAGGGCTCCCAGGATTACACTGTTGTGTGTGCAACCTGAAGGCAAGGCTCTGCCAAACTGATTTATCTCTTCAGCGTGTTATCACTCTCTGGACAACATGACTTCATACAGGGCAGAATTAATGGGCTCCTGATAGAGTCACAGTGCAGTTTCTCAAAAGCCACTCTGTCTGGGAAACTCCAGATATTTCTGAGAAACCCTGGAAGTAATTAGGTGACTCCAGGAAAATCCAGGAAGAGAACTCTGTTGGGGTTGTCCAGGCATGTTCCTCTAACCCAGGTTTGGATATATCAAAAAATTCATATCTGCCTCTCTTCACTGCAGATCTAGGGCTTGAGTACAATAAGTAAGTGTTTGGAGGGCAAGGAAGGACCAACAGAAGAGGCTTAGTCAATAGTGGGGGCTACTTTTCTCTCGGACAACATCAGACACAAGAGGGTATATTAAGCTGTCCTGCCTGTGGATCTGGATGTGTTTGTGAGAACACACACAGAAGGGGAGGTTCAGCAGAGAGCACTGAGTGAGCCTTTCTGACGAGACATAACTGCAGCTACAGTTGCTCTCGATCATTTAAGATCACCTGGCATTTTCTGCAAGAAGAGTAGATGACCAGTGTCTGGGTAGGATTCTTGTTAGATTAGTTACTTTGCTTCTGCCGTCACCATCAGCTGCAGGCACATGCCTTTTCTCCTTCGTTTCCTGAGCTTTTGTAAACATTGTGCTGTGAAACAGCTACTTCCACTCCTCTCTATATTTCATCAGGAAGCAAATATCTCCCCAATATGCCTCTTGGCTGGATTTGCTCAGAATAAAAGGTGTTGATGCACTGTCTCATACCAAGCAATACTAACAAACCAAACAAAAAGGAACTTCTCTAAAGACAGTAAGAAAATAAACAGCTGTAGAAATAGTGAGCATCATCTAAAAATGAAAACCATTGAAAATAAAGTCAATTTGTTCTTTTCATTGGGACATAGACAATCAAGTAAGTTGCCTGACTCTGTCACTACAGCATAGAAAATCCAACATCTGTATAAGTGATGAAATTTCATAACCTTCCCTGTATAACCTTGCTTGATTTTGACACTTGTGACTTATGATAGGTTTAGAGGTCAACCCTGAAGCGTGAGTATTGTTTCAATCATGCTGCTCCCTCTCATGAATTACGTTAGCAAGGGCTTGGTCACAGTTATCTGTGTAACAAAGAAATATTGTAGTAGAAGTTGTAGCAGCATGGTAGGATAGTTACTGTGGTGATGTAGTTAAAATGCCTGGGAGAGAGATTTTCATTGTTGAAAAGTCTACATAATAAAGTTTAATGTAGTCCATGGGACACATTTTTTTCTTAGGATTTACGAGTGGAGCTTGGTGAGTGATACATATTTTGGTCTGGTCACCAAAATGGAAAATCAGAAGGGAAAAAAAGGCTCGACCGACATGATAATCTTTTGAGTTTTTGGATGAAAAATAAAGGTTGATTTTGGATCTGAATGAGATGTTTCATTGGACTGAAATTGAAAGACTTTTTACACTTACTAATTACTTAGACCATTTAGAAAGTTGGGGTTTTTTTCTTTTGTTGCTTTTAAATGCAATGCCTATTCTTAATTGTAAAGTACCATTTCAAAACCTCTCTAAAAGTTTTGTTTTGAAAATGCCTGAGAGATTTTGAAAGATGTCAACACTGATATGTTCCTTGGCCAAAAATATTCACCACACTCTGCTCAGTTTGGTGATCTCTTTAGTCCTATCATAACACCAGCTTTTGGCACATTAACTATTATTATTATTAATAATAATAATAATAATAACCATAATATCATCACCCAGCTGTGCTTAGAAGGCCTGGGCACCAGTCCCAGATCTGCTATGACAAATCTTTTCAACTCTCTGGGCTTCTGTTTCACCTCCCACTCTTTGGCTCTCTTATCTAGTCAGATTTAAAGTCATAGGGTCAGGAACTCTCATATACTGAGCCTCTTATGTACACATGGATGCTTGGATTACTACTTCTGCTGCAGTAACATGAATGGTGGATTTTCTGCTCCATCCTCTCCTATCTACCAGCCCATTAGAGAGAATTTGGAAGTGTCTCAGCCTCCTAAGACAGGTAGTGCCACAATAGAAGGGAAAACGAGGGAGCAAAATGGAATAGCAAGTGGGTTTTGTTTGCATTCTACATGCAGAGATTGAGTTGTCAGTTTGGGGAATGGGTGAAACCAAACTGTGACTATGAGCGCTGCAGCCAATCTTTGCTCAGGTGTGATTAACTTCTGTGTGAAACAATGTAGTATACACCCAAAATACTGTTTGCATGGAAGACCAGCAAGGATCTGAAGAGGCTGAATGTAAAATATGAAATAAAACTGAGAGAAGGGGAATGAAAATGGGGCTTTTTTTTTTTTTAACCAGGATGCCTGTTTTGAGAGGCCTTATTACATGACAGCCTACTACTGGGTAGAGGGTGGGATGACCTGCACTTTTTTTCCCTGCATCTATCACTATGTTCCTGGCTAGGGAGTAGGTTGGGGAGTCAGATATATGGGAGAGGGAACCAACAGTAAACAAGGCACAGAGCATTAGAGCCAGTTTGAAAGCCAGCACTTGCAGCCTGCAGAGTGCTGGTAGAGAATTAACACACTTTGGAGGCAAAATGTTGTGGAGAAAGTCTCAGAAAGGACTCAAAGAACCTATCTCTCATTGTTCAATTTTCTTCTGCATCTGGGCCACCAGGACTTTATGTATGTCCTTAGTAAAGTCATTAGGATAGCATCAAAGACACCTGACTGCCTTATTTCCTCCTTCCATAGTATTTGACTACTTGGCAACATGTTTGTGGGAGGGGTTTGGACCTGCTGCGTAACACGTTCTGGAGCACGATGCCTTAGCAAGAACTTGCAAGAAGGTCACGCAGAGCAGGAAAGTCTGGGTTTGACAGCAGGCAGCAGGGCTGACCTGCCCTGTGTTTCAGGTCTTACTTTCCTGGCTGTGCTTCCCAGAAAACAGGATTAAAAAGATGGTTTTTTGATGCCAAACCACATGGAGGGTCTGTTTCGATGGGTTCTGTGACTTATCCCAGCCGTCTGGAGTGACAGCTTCTCAATCCTGCTTTGCACACTGTCTCTGAAGCGCTGGACTTTTTAAATGAACAGAGCTCGTTTATGGATCTTCAGTCCTGGCTTTGCAGGGGAAGAGGGAGGGGGGCTGCTTCTCCAGAGACGGTGCTGTCCAAGAGGCTGGGAACAGAAGCAGGTTCACCGTGGTGTGAACAAAGGCCTCCAGGCACACCAGAGAGCATCTGCTCACCAGCTGATGGTAATGCACCTGCTGAACAAGTGCAGCCGTGCTGCTCCCCTCCCTACCCTGCTTTCTGCAGACCCCAGACCTGGTTATCCACGCTTCCCCGGGTGACATTGCTGCATGCCAGTCCCAGCACACTGGAGAAACACCTTGCAGGAGGAGGAGCGGCTGCTGGGGGCTCTGTTGGCAGTGATGTGGAAACTGAGTCAGAAGCTGGTTCTAGCGTAGGGCTACATTGTCAGCTTTCAGATGTTGGCCCTGACGAAGAGGTTTTAACTGAGCCTTGGTTAAAGCTTCCACATCCGTACTGAAGCCCAGACCTAAATCCTACCATGTCAGAGGGCGACTGTTTCTTAATTGTTGCAATATTTCTTCTGGGACTGGTCACCAGGCCTGGCATCAAAAGGGTGATTTTGAGTTGTAGAAAACTCTTTTGCGGGTTTTGTGCTAAGAGTGGCTGAAACTTGCTACCGGTTCATTTCAACTACATCCACCGAACCGTAACTCACTACTGCATACAAGTTCAGCAGGAACATTCCCAAAACCCCCGTAGAAGAAATTTACGGTTGCTCAACGCTGTGTTACTGGCGGCCACAACTGTGTGCGCTCCACATGTCTTTGTAATCACTTAATGACTCATTTCCTTAATCTCTCATTTCCTATAGCCTTATTACAAGCAATTCATAAACCCAGATCCATAGCCGTTCTCTGGCTGTAGTCAGGAAGCACTGAACTGCCTCTGCATCTGGTTGGTTGGCTGAAGTACCCCTCTCTATTCGGCTCTGAAACTTTCCACTGGACCCTGTCTTTTGCTGCAGTGACACCTACTGATGAGGTAAGAGTGTATTAACTACACGTTCCCTTGTTGCCAAACCCAGCCAGCAACCACTTCCTGGCTCTAACCAGATGTTTCTGCTCTTCTGGAGCAAATTTCACACTACACCGGGAGAAGTTTTGCACGGTCTTGACTGTAATGTGTCGGTGGCCAGCAGACCTGAACAGAGATCATTGCAGAGGGAGGAAATGGCTCTTCATGTCCAGGCTTCTCATTCAGCCATCAACCAACTAATGGCCTTGGGAAAGCAAACCTTGCAAGGCAGCGTTTCCTGGGATGCTGTGTGGCATTGACTTGGGAAGCAGCTGAACAGCCAGCATGCCTTTGCTTTCCTCTGCAGGTTCTTTTTTTCTAAAGAAATTACCGCCATGAAGTCGTACCCTTGATACCTCCTCATAACAGCCCATGGTGACTGTGAGATGGGGAGTGACAGCCTGAGCCCCCTTGCTAGGTGCAGCCAGGCCAAGGATCTCTCTTTTAGTGAAGCATTTTCCTTTCAAACACCAGTCTTTTCCCTAAGCAATTATTTGGAAAATTTCAGCTGCAGTTAAAACACTACAAGAAATGACCTGCAGCACCTCAACAAGAGATGGGATGGGGTCAGTGCTCCAGCAGGGCAAGAGGAGACGCAAAGAAAGGAGGAAGGAAATAAGGACACTTTCTCACTGCAGACCTTGGTTTTAACCCACTTCACCATTAAGGTTATCTGTTCTCCAATACATCTAAACATTGATTCACAAGGGAGAGAGCATGATAAAGGAATAAGAATAGGATAGGATAGGATAGGATAAGAATTGTCAATACATTCCCCAGTCTACCCCCTGCTTTGCAATCCTATCTGACTTTCACTACAGGTTAACATCTTAAAACTAAGACCAGTGAGCCAGGGCCAATGGATAAGCATTGTGAAACAGTGCTGTAAATCCATGATCTCTGAGCCTGTCTGTGAAGGAAATTGCTACAAGAATTGTATAGAGGCTTTGGGATGTCACAGGTCTGCACAAGAGAAAAGGTACTGGAGAGGATCTATTTCATACTAGAAAACCTGTCTATATTTTAGCCATTTCTTTGTAGGATCTGAGTGCCTGAACATTAATTCCCCTTGTCACTTTGATGCAGAAGCAGTGCATATTCACCATCCATCTTCCACTTCACCATCACCACAGCACAAATGGGGCAAATACACTAAGAAGCTAAATGACTTACCCAATGTATCAAGGACGAGCTTGCTGACATGCAGCAAAGTAAAGCAGAATCCACCTACAGCTCATAGTAAGGCTTTCGCCAGCAGGTCCTCTTATTAGAGAGGACCTCAGTTACTTATTATTAGCTGCTGGCTGCAGTATGTCAGGTACTGTATGTAGCGCCACCTCCTTCTGGATGGATTCTGCACCTCTGCCGCCCACTTTCCATGTAAATTCAGTCTTCTGGGCACAAATCTGAATCTTGTTGCTTTGTTACTGTGACTTTTCCTGTAGGACTCTCCAGAAAAGAGGCCCTATCTTGAAGACTTGAGCCCTTCTGAGGATGGAAGGTGCTACTAAAAGAGGAAAATGTGGATGCAGATCCTATCATGTTGGATGAAGCTCCATGTTGAGAGGCTTGGGGTCAGCAGTTTGAAAAGGTCTTCAGCTTTTTAAGAAATTCTATCATGGCTGATGGAGACATGAGTGAGGGGCACTGAACCATGGGGTTACCACAGAGCCCACAAACATAAACATCAAGATCCTTCACAGATAGCAGGTTTGTCCCAAGTAAATCAGAGCTGCCAGAGTTCAGGGGAAGAGAGAGATGTCCTCAGGGTGGTGCACAGACAGACAGCAGAGCAGCTTTCTAGTGTCTAATTGGTTAGAATAATGCAACAAGACAGATCACATAAGATGAAAACCTTATCTAACTCCCCCTGTACACAACCTGACCTGGTGCTACAAAGAGGTCCAGTGTTGCCAGCTGAGAAACCACAGTGTTTGCACTGAGATCTCGCAGTCCCCCAGCGCAAGAAGCCATGGCATCTCAACAGGTTATCTGCGATTCCCAGTTTTTGCAGGCACAAGACGTCAGTGCCACAGCGCCTGCAGGGAATTTGGCTTTTCAGCTGTCTCGCTTTCCCCAGTACACTTTGACCTTTGTGCAATCTAATATCAAAGAACCAATTATTCTCAACACTCATATATTTTCCTCCATAGACTCAATGCCACATGGTTGCCGGGGGCAAGACATCATGCTAATCAAGGCAATAATTCAAGGGAAGGCAGCGGGGGGCTGTCATGATCAGGAGCCCTGGGTCCTACTTCTGCATCTAAGCCATGAATATGGACTCAGTCATGCCTGCTCCTTCCTTCCCTCTCCCCCCAGTCTTTGCCCTGGTCCTTTGCTGATATAACTTGTATAGAGAAATCAAAGGAGATACACCAGTGCACACTAGTATCTCTTGCCATACTCAAGTTTCCCTATCACCTATGGGTCTCCTCTTAGTAGGAGCACTGTTGTCCAGAGCTTATTTCTCCTTCCATTCCTCGGCACCCAGAATTAGCTCCCCTCTATCCTTGTGGCTGCAGCAGCTGGAGCCATTGGAAAAGTTACACTACAAAAGGATCACTGCCTTGGTGGGATGGGGGAGAAAAGAGGAGGCTGCAGTCCCACAAGACAGATCCATCCAAGTATCCCACTGCTTACTTAGTGTTCACAGACTCCTTTGACCTCACCTGCCACCACCACATACTGTGAGCTCTCAGCATCAGGATTAATGAAAGATCAAAGGCCCATCCAGGAAAGGATCTTGCCTCCAACAGCAGGCATAAGGAGCTGCCTATAATTTTCCCACCCATAAAAGGCAGTTAATGTGCAAGAAAATGCATTAAATGTCACAAAGTACTGACAACTTGGTTAACTTGGACCATGAAAATCCTGAAGCTAAGGAGCGAACACATTTCCCAGTTGTGCTGAGTATTGGCCCCACCCCAGGGTGTCTATATATATAGATATATGTACACACCAGTGTATACCTGAGCCCAAATGGGTTAGAAATTCAGTTTCAAGTGCATGGAGACCACATTCCCAGGCTAATACAGTACTGCAACATGTCCTCAAATAGAGTAAGATGAGGAGAACCCACCTTGTCAGCCCCTAGGAGGAAGAAGTTTTACAGATATTTTATATGTTTTAATAGCATTGTTGACTGTTCTGTCACTAAGTCTCAAGCGCTTTTTCAGTGTAAACTGTGGAGTGCTGAGTGAGTGTGCTAGAGATTCATTCATCCCCTGCAGAAAGGTGGGGTTAATTCTAACTAGCACAAACCTAATGGGGGGATGGGGAAAGGGGATAAATGCATGGAAGAAATAGAAGTTTGAACATTTACTGCACAGTTAAGCCTGACAGGTAGAATTGTGCTTCAGCGTCCTTTGTTTTCCTATAATTGTTCCAGATTTCTTTGTTGCAAACTAAAAACACCTACAAAGGGCCCACAAGCTTCAATTCCCACCTGTACTGCATGGAGGCAGTGGCTGCACTTTAAAAGAACTCAGGATTATTCAGCGGCACATCCTGGGGTGCAAATCAGCTGAAATTTAACCTTAATCACTATGGATAATCAGTGGAAAGGGCTCAGTGCAGGCTACAAGAGTAAACAGATGAGGCTGAAAATACTCAGAGCTTCTTAAGGAGGAAACTATGAGGCAGGGATGGTTTTGGCTAAGCCAAACCCATCATATTTCAGAAAAATGACCAAATGCTCAGCTTATAGAGCATTCAGGCATGCATATGTGAGCAGTCTTCCTCTTTCATAGCGATGCAAATGCTTCCTATCTTTCTTTTTTTGCAAACAGAAGAGACAATTTCAACCTGAATAAGTTTGATGTTAAATAAACAAAAAGTCGATACTCCCCCTCCCAAAAGGAACTGGCAAAATATGAAAAAAGAAAAGCAAAACACTACAACTGAAATGCCTGCTTGTCTCTTTCAATATTAGGGTACTTAGAAAGTTAGAGCTGCTCTGCACCAAAAGTAAAAGGTGGAGAAATTTAGAGGCTGAGGTGTCTTTTTTTGCAACTGGAGCCCTGAAAAGATAGAATACCTATGCTTTGCCTTCTTGGTACATATATGTTTTTTAAAGGAAAGAAGCTAGTGGAGAAATTGAAAATGATGACTCCTGGTACCTAAGTGGAAGATGGAAGCTATACTCTGTCTAATCAAGACTCCATGAAATAGGTGTGGGGGGAAAAGAAGAGGGGGAAACTTTTCTTACCAGGACACATATCCAAGCAGCTCCGGCATGGCAGCTGATGTTCCCATGATGTGGCTGTGCTGGTGCAGGTCCTATTGGGCAATTGGATCCTCCAGCCAATAAAGGAAATGAGCTGCTGGTCCTGGCCCACAACACCTTCGTTCTCTGGGTCTATGGCTTTGCCCGTCCAAGGACTGATGGATCCCTGTGGAGCTCTGGTCATGTCTCACTAGTCTCACCATCACTGATGCTCCCCAGTCTCCAGCTTTCTGATCTAAGTTGTGCGTGCATGCCTTGGGGCTCCTGTGTGTGTGAGTGTTTTAGTACATGGCTCGGAAGGTCAGGAAAGTTGGTCCCATGTGATTTATATTGAAAGCCTTCAAAGCCCACCCTTTTCTACACCTCTCCCATACTTCTTTATCTTTCATTAATTTCACTTTAATAATTGCTTTTCTTTACACTGGAGGCCTAAGGTAGAAAGAAGCAAGTAAAGCACTTCCCATGGAAGCAACAAGTGTCTCAAAATTGCCCCATGAGATGGATCATTTATCTTATTCCCAGATTTAAGAAGAGACAGTGAGCACATCCTGGCAGGTGCTGAGGGTGCTGCAGGGGCTGAGTCCCTCCCAGTTAATTCGCCTCCCAAGAACTTGTCTCCTGGCTGGATCAGACCTGCAGACCACGCAAGAGGGAAACTGTTGAAAGGAGGAGGTGGGTGAGGGGGATGTGTTTCTTACTTTGTTTCAGAGGCAACTCCATAAATCTCCACACATTAAGGTCTTCCATATGCTGTTTTTCAATATCAGCTTGTCGCTTCAAGCTGTCTGACATGAACTGTTGGATGGGTCTGCTATCTTCTTCAGGACTCATTCACATCCCACCCAGCTGCCAGAAAAGGTTGAAAAGAACAGTGGAAAATGCAAAAGATGACAGTTTGGAGCATAAATGTTTTCCAGAATTGCAACCTATTGACCCATTTTCATCAGGCTCAGTGGCATAGCCTGTATATCAGGATCGGTGAACATCACCAGAAGAAGGAAAAGGATGGTCTAAAACCAAAGCAAAATCAAACCACTCTCCTGGTGTATTTAAAGCAGCCAAATACTACCTTCCTCAGCTCCCCCAGATCTTCCTGGAGATCTAGACTCCACCTAATACTTGAAGATTCCTGACTCATTTCACAAAAAGATGCTTTGGAGTTGAGCAGGGGGCTGACATTTTTTTTCAGAGTTTTTTTTTTTTTTTTTTTTAGGGTGAAAATATGAATGTATATGGGTCTATAAACCATTCTGCTCTTACTATTATATCGCTTGTTATCTGTACATGCTGAAGTGCAAGAGTTACAGCAGCAGGCAGGAATAGAGTCAGCAATGGGACAGAAGCAGCATTGCAAACCTGAAGCGGGCTGTGAGTTCCACTTAAATCCCGGTGGCATAGGCCTCAGAAAGTTTGCAAGTTCTCATGTGACGCTCAGCTTTGCAGCTGCTTCTGCTCTTTATGGGATCCAAAGAATTGCTAAATCCTGGATCCTAAAATTGAGCATTAGCTCTCCTTCTAGATGCCAGTCCACACCTTGCGTTCATCTATGCTCTTGGGGGCTGAGGGATGAGGTAGACCATTGGAGATGCAAATACCTGATTGTTTATAAGCACTGGGCATCACCAAAGCAACTTTTTTAAAAATGTTTTTTCCAATCTTCTGGGTTTCTGGAAACAGATGTTTAAAATGAATGCTGTGGGACTCATTGCCACAGGTTACTTTGGAAATCAAAGGCAGAAATGGATTAAAAACCAGATGAGTTTGGGAGAAAAAGTCCATTGGTAGTTAATACAACAGTCTAAATCCAGCCTCCAGCTTGAAATGTTCCTAAACAAGTGATTAATGAGAGGATATCATGGGGAAATATTACCCTATACGTGACCTGATTTTATGCTCTCCCTTTACACATACACTATGGGTCATATTGCTGAGAGTGTCCTGGGAGAGATGGCTCATCTTATCATATGTCTTCTTTTTTACCCTTTAAAACATCCTCCCTGAAGAAGCTTGGTTCAAACTGGGAGCTACTCAAGTTCAAACTGGAAAGTCAGGGAAAACTCTTACTTCCTCCAAATAGCTGTATGTAGGGTTAGGGAAAAAACCCAAATAAACATGGCCTTCCACAGGGTTTTGTTGCCTTGGTACTCTCATGGGAGCATTGCTGTGATATTTGAGAACCTATAGCCCCTGCAACTAAAATCCAGCTGTGAAACTGATGATATGCAGTAGTGACTAGGAATAGCAGGGAACCAGGCTTCAGTGACACAACTGCCTCTTCTAGTCCTCACTTCTTTGTTTTCCTACTACATTAACAGTCAGATATTTCCATTCAGCACCAATGGGATGTATTGGGGGTGGCATGGGGCTTGTACCTGGGGATAGACATACATTTTAAATCAATTTTTCTGAGGTGATACAGGTTCTTTTGTGCTCTTCTCAGCCCTTGGCTTCTGTCAACTACTATCAGTTGGGAAAAAAAACCCCAAAACAACCAAAAAAGCATTTTACTTTGCTCCAGTTGGCCTTAGCCCACAAACCCATTCCACACAGAGTCAGATCCAGCTGTCAAACAGTAATGATTTTTTTTTCCTTTCCCCAGTCATTCCTAGCTGAAGCTGAACTGATAACCTCTGAGACTGTCTTTTCGGGCTGGCTGCAGACCAAGAATGTCATTTCACAAAGAAGTGCTGAGGTTTCAGAAACAAGGTTTCGCTGCAATGTGGAATGAAGCTGGGACATTTTAAACACTGTCAAGACACAGCAAGTGCCCTCGCTGCCTCCTGCCCCTCGCCGAATTCCCCACCTTCCTCCTGGAGAGCAGAGCACTGATCTGCATCGTGGAAAACACAGGTTCGGATGGCACCTGAGCAGGCTCCTACTCACTTTTAAAGTTTGCATGCCTGGAAATTCATTGGTCTGTGGGGCAGAATGAGTTCGGTGTCTTATTTCTTGCACGCCAGGACAGATTAGTGGAGTGACCACCCAGCCCAGCCTCCCTTTGGCAACAGGAGTGAGAATCCCTGGGGTAGGGGCACCAGTGCGTTGTCTCCAAAGAAGTAACCAGCTGCTTTAGCTCTCTCTGGCCCCTAAAACTCATCCTTATGCCGCAGACTTCTGCCTCTTCAGCTGAGTCTGCTCTTTATGTGGCCTTGTTCAGCTGAGGGGGCAGAGCCGCTTAGCACGAGCTGTCAGTGAACAGGGACCACTTCTAAGAGCACCAAGGTGAAATGACCCTGGTTTGCACCCAGAAAACCAGCAAAACCACAGCCAGAATCTGAGGCTGAACCTCCCCACTTCAAATGAGCACCTACTCCCCTCCTTTTTTGACCACATCTGCTGTTGTGGGCAAGAGACACTTTTCTTTGAAATCAACACATTTCCACAGAAACTTTCTGTTTTAATACCAACAATCAACAATTAAACTGTCACAAGATCCCAAGCAAAATCCACTGTCGAGGATGGCAAGACGGATCCATCACTTCCATGGAATTTGCTTTAATGCTGCCAGAAAATAGCCACCCTGATGATTAGTTAGCAACAAAGCCAGCTGGGCCCCATTGCGAAGAACTAGACTGAGTGGCAACTCAGACTAACAAGACAAGTGCCGCTTATAATGTTAATATCCTTCCCAGGAACATGCAGAAAATCTCCAGCTGAATTGCTCCAAGGCTTGGATGTCCCTATCAGCCCCACAGCGCCTCCTGTTTCCTCTTGCAATGCTTGAGATGATCCGCAAAACTTGCACCTTTTTTTGGCAGGGGACAAAGTTGCAGCAGAGCATAGTCCGTGCCTCCCCATCTTCCCTCCCTGGTGTCAAAAGGCATAAGGAAAAAACCAAACATTGCCGATTACCAGCTTAATAGGAGAGACATGCTCTGCTGAGGGCTTCTCTACCCTCCCAAGTATGGTGCAGCTGAAGAGGATACTGGGGCTGCTAGAAAGCCAGGTGCTAAAGGGCTTCCATATTTTATCTGGATGCATAGCTGAGTGGCTTGCATATGTTCCATGCCGTTGATCTGCACTCTATTAATCTGCTTAGTGGATCTGTACAACAACAGCCAGACTTGCGTGGTATTGCCACATTTCCAGACAAGTAAAAATGTAGCTAAAACTTTGAAGGTTTGTTTATAGCTTGAATTTTCCCTCAGTGCATTTGTTCCTTTGCTTTTGTGCATGAGAATGCGTGTCAAGGGGGAAGGGAATTGTTCCTAAAAGAAATAAAAAAGTTTGTGGAATGGTGTCTGCTGTCTTATCTGACAGTAGTTCACCAGCCCCAATGGAGAAACCCAGGTCTAGACATCATGGTCTATGTGTGGGGGGGTGTGAAGGAGAGGGAGAGAAGAGAAAAAATGCAATATTGTTCTTTAAGTGGCTTATTTCCTTCCTCTCAGATACCAAACAAAATTTTAATGATGAAACCTGCTAACAGCTGGGGCTAATTTGGAGGTTATTTTTATGGCAAGAGCAACAAGACAATAAGAGGCCAGCCCCAAATGTGGCTCAGTTCAAGCATTTGTCCCAGCAGACCCTCTAAAATAGTGTGATTCGCCCTCCTCCATCCCCATTGCGTCACCTCTGCCTGGTAGCCGTGTGTCACGGGGATGCAATCACACGCTACATCTCTCCTCCAAAGGATGCGGAGGCCTCTGTAGCTTCTTGCTTAGCAAATTGCAAGGCAGGGCCAGGGCCTGCGGGGTTCATCTGGGGACTCCCTGGAAATTACATCAGTGCTTACATTTATATGTCACCGGATTTTGAAAATTTCTTCACTTTGCTGCTGGTTGGCCCCTCTCTATCCAGGGTCTTCCCCACCTACTGTGGAGGAAGACTTGTTGTCCTAAGGTTGCTCAGGGCTCGTGGGAGTTTCAGAGCCATTTGTTACTGTAGGATGCCTGTCTCTCACTGCGCAATGACACAAAATGCAGCTCGCTCCCGGGACTTTGAGAAAGGCTGGGCTGCGCTCAGCAGCCCGTTTTGTAGGATTACCTCCACACAGACTTGAGCTTGGAGGGTTGATAGGGTTGGGTTGTTTGGGAAAGCCGATTTTCTAGCCCTGACCGTAGCTGTACCCAGCTAGGTACAGCCAGGTTTTTTAGCATCCATGGTGGGGCATGGAGTGGAGCAGGAGTCCCACCAGCCATCGAGGGAGTCACTCACCATGGGGCCCACCTTTTACAGGGGGGGAAGGAACGTGACAGACACAAGCTTAGCCTTCTGGCGCTGCTTGGAGCTTAAATAACCACCATAGGTTGTTAAACTAAAGCCATTGGCTCCGGGGATAGAGGAGGGCACCAGCTGAAGGGCAAAGAAAGCCTCCTTTCACAGGCGAGAACCAGCGCCTCTTGCGACGCTGCCATATAAAATCACGCAGCACCTGTTAGATCTTTTCTCGCTCTGCTCTCAAGGCGCAGGAACAGCTTGGCTCTATAAAAGCCCCGATGTGTTTGTTTTCATTCTGAAGAGCTAATCCAAACCCCTCTCTTCCCAAAGGACAGGGAAGGAGGGGCTGGAGGGGGTATTTTTATTTTTTTCCTTCTGCTGAGGAAACAGGTTGGAGCTGTTAAAATAATTGGCAGCAGTAGATTCCTGCAGATTTCTTTGCCTGTGTTTTAAAATAGAGAGGTTTTCTTCTTCTCCTTCTCTCCCCTTGTTTTTTTGTCTTCTGATTTAGCTATAAAATTGCCACTTATTGCATTAGCAGTTGCAGAAAGCAGGAGTTTTCCTCATTAGAGCAGCTCTGCTCATGGGCTCTGGTAATATCATTTGGTGGGAAGGACCTTGCCAAAAGGCTATAAAACCAGCTGAGGACTCACACAGCAGTGTCAGGAGGTTGCTTGCTTGGTTACTTTGGTAACATGGCAAGCAAAGCTCTTTTCAGGACAGGGAGATGGGTTAATTTTGGACCTACCTCCATCTCCTCTGTCTTGTGAAGGAGTTTGCAAGCAAGCAACAGCAGGGGACACAGGAGCATAGGGAAAAAGCCCACAGCATGTGCCAAGCCCATCTCTGAAGGCTGTGGCTTTCAGGGTAGCTCAGCTGTGTGCATCCCACCTGCCTCCTCCTGAAGTCCATCAGGGGCCAGCAGCAACCAAACCTGCACCTTTCCCAGTCCTCAGAGCTTACATGTCACATACTGGACACCCAGATGCTGCTCACCTAAGGCAGCTAGTGAGTGTCACCTCCTGGCTGGGACTAGACCCTTTCATTCAGTGGTGGGCAGTCGGCAGGGTGTGTTGGCTTCACAGCCCTCAACCAGCATTGCTGGCAGCAGCAGTGAGCGCTCCCTGCCTCCTTGCAGGTGTAATCAGCCAGGCAGCTCAAAAAAAAACAACCAAAAAACCCACAACTGCCTTCAGCTCACCAAATTGTACCTGCAGCCCTTTTACCCAGATTAAAGTCTCAGCAGAGACGTGATCTTCACGGGGTTTCCCCAGCAGTTTTATTGCTCTTTCCCTTTAAACAAAAGATTTGAAAGGGTGCTTCAGTCCTCAATGAAATGGAAGCTGTGTTACCAGAGAAGATGAGATCTTGCTCTGAGTTAATCAAGTCCTACCTACAACACCCTCAACCAATCCGACAAAATAATTCAGGAAAAAAAAGAGGGGCATGGGAGAGTCTTGCCCAAGCACACTACCAGCCTGCTGAAACTCCTTGATGAGACAAACACGCCTTGCAAAGCTCAGGAAAAAAAAACACGTCTGGAAGCTATTGTAACATTGCAACTCCTGCAAAGATGTGTCTTTATCAAAGTTGTCTGGTCAGGTGCAGGTTTAGACTCTTGGGGCCAGAGGGCATCACTGGCAAAGCCAGAATTACTGGCATTTCTGCCTTGTTTTTTACCCCCATGGAGTTCAACCTAGCCAGCCAAACATAGGCTGTATTGCAATTGAACAAGCCTTCCTGTGAAATGGACCTAAATTTGACTCTGGGAGAACACATCATACTTTGGGCCAGACGTGGGTGAAACACCATGTTCCAGAGCGGGGCCCCCTCAGTGAGGCAACATGGCACGAAACCCAGGAGCTGCAGGTGGCCAGAGCTGCAAAGCCCAGAAATGCCTCTGCTTTGTTCCTTGCTGTGAAATTCTAGGAAATACTTTGATAGGAAGGAACAGGCCTGAGAGTCCTGATTTCAAGAGCAGCTAGAAACTTGCTTGTCATTAGAGATGGGACAGCATGTTCAGTGACTGTGTTTGGAGCTGGACCGCAACAAGCAGGCAAAGGACAGACATTTGGCTGTACACCCACAAGAGTCAACCCTCTCCCAAACCGGGCAAACTCATATCGGACAGTGCAAAACTGACTGAAGCTTTCATTCCAATGCTGCATCCAGCGTGGCCATTGTAAACCTCCATTTGTTACAACCCCCTCAGGAGCACTTCTCACGCTGCCTCCAGAATATCAACCATCCAGCCAATCTTCTAAAAATCAGGCTCTCAGCACAAAGTCTCAGCAAAGGGATCAGGAACACTAGAGAGTCCTCTGCCCTTTCCTCTGTCAGCTCCTCCTACCCTCCCCTGAACTTTCCTCCTCTTTGGCAAGAAATTTCAAAAGTCAGTTCCATAACTTTATGGACAGATCTATATAAAACAGTGACTCAGTCTGCACTCACTTACTGGCAGAGGTGTATCAGCTGCAAGCCACTTAAAATGAAATAGAAATAGAAAAATAACAATTAAACAGAAAAAGAAAACATTCTGGGCCAAACTTTTGGGTGTAAAATCTTCCATATGTGTCAGCAGTTTCTGCCATTTAATTTTAGAGATGGACCCAAAGAGTTTCTTTATGAGTCTCTTCTCCCTCAAAGCCCGAAGATTGACTCTAGGGAGGATTTCTGTCTATTTGTCCAGAATTCATTTCTCCCTACTTTCACAGTAAAGCTCATGTTAAAATAAATAGGGGGTGGTGGGTGGTGGTGTGGTGAAGGTATAATCTACTCGTTAGATATTTCTTAGCACCAAATTCACAGCTGCAAGCAGGGATCTTAATTTGGGATGGTCCAGAAAGGTTCCTGTTCTGAATGTGTGGAGGATATTGTTCTGCTCATTGTCAAAAAATGCAATCATTTTTGGTCGCTTTAAGTTACAAGTCTCAGGAAAAAAAGAAAACTGGTAGTGATTTCAGATACTTTTTTCTCCTCCCAGAAATTAAAACCAGTGCCTGGACTGGTGCCTTTGAATTTATTTATCTTTTTAAAATTAAAACAACCACTTTAAAAAAAAAAAAAAGGCAGCAGCTACTGGCTTTTACTTTAGCTAAAAGTTTCTGGCAAGTGTAATGCCAGGTTTTTTGGTTTGGTTTTTTTTTTTTTTTTTTGTATGGGAACTTAGGGGCAAGTTGGTGTGAGAAACTTTCCCAAAGAATCTGTGTAAACCACACCAAAACCCAACAAACTCAACCAGTCTGGAAAGGTCCAGGAGTGAGAGGAAGGCACATCTGCAGACAGGCTGGGGACATCAGCAGTTTTCAGCTGGCTGCCCGCAGCGGCAACAGCTTCTACATCCCCTCAGGCAACAGGGGGTTGGATTTGGGGGTGCTGGAGCTGGAAGGACACCTGGTCTGCGCAGCCTCTGGCTTCTTCCTGGAGGATTTGAAGGGAGCCTGAGGAACTGAGGCACTCCTCCCTTGCGGGCAGTCTGGGCACCTGACTCCTGCGGGCTGCTGGGGAAATCCCAGCCAGCGCCTCTTAGTACGGCAGGCAGGTGTCCAAACCTTTGGGCCAGAGGGCAAGTGAATCCTTGAAACTTTACTGCGGACACAGGAGAAATCCCCATGGAGGACAGGACTAGAATTTCTCTGCAGCCACAGGTGAAGAGATCTCCAGAGGGAAGAGGACAAACCGGGACAGATCAGTACAAGCGTCTTCGGTGACGTGAACTAGGAAGGAGCAGGCGCAGGGTTGGAGAGCACAACCTCCCCGTTAAAATGTGGCTTTTTTGTCAGGAGGGTTTCAGAAAAATGCGCAATTCTTATTGGAGGTCTACTTGCTGCATGCCTTTGGACAACGCACTGCCCTCTGCTCTGAGCTCCTGTATCCTCATCACAGGAACAGGGGCATTTCATTCCAGCACTTGGGGAGTTATGGAAGAGCCTTCTTTCAGGCTTGGGCAGGGCGCCGAGTGCTTCCACCTGCCCCTGCAGAGAGTTTTGAAGTCTAAATACACCCAACATTAGCCATCACATGTCTTTTCTCCCCTGCTGCAGGCTGGAGAGGGGAGCATGGTCCTACCTGTTGTCACCAATGCAAGCCCCAGTTCACCACCTTTCTCTTGGAGGTTGTGGTACCTCAACCCAAAGCCAAACCTCTTTCCTGGCTCCCACTTCTTCCTCCCCGCCTTCCGGGTTCAACTCATTTCCTGTTCTCAGACATTTGCAGCAAATATGTGTCTCTTGCTTTGTCCTGTAAACTCCGTGTGACCATGGGAACGGTTCCTGACCCAGCTGGCAGCCCACGTGCTCTTCTCATTAAACTCTGGCTCTCGCCTCAACTGGATCTTTAGGCAATATCCAGGTGAGCACAGCTGGGAAAGCACTTTCATCCATCTTGAAGATGCATACAGCATTGCTTCCCAGCCTGCTTTTCGCCGGGGAAAAGCTTCCTCCCATGTCCCTGCTAAAACACTGTCCCCCTCCCCACTCCACTGCCCCTCCTCAAATCAGTCCCATTTACACAACTGCCTCCCCAAATCCTTTTTTCAGAGCACACAACCAGAGCAAAACCAGAGGAGGTCTGCAAAGTGGCTGGTGCAGGGAAAGCCTGTACCAAATTAGAGAAGGCCAGATTTTACAGGCAATAGTATTTTGTTGAGCCTGAGTTTCTTATTGAACCTGTCGGAGCACGTGAAATATTTTTGCTGTCAGAACCAGTGGTGCACAGAGAACTGGTTCCTGAATTTGTGCAAAAAACTTCAAAGTACTGTTACGTGGCTCAAAGGGCCACATGGATCCCACCTGTTTCTTAGTCCAGCTAGGTGATTTAGTGCTCCTTGGACATCTCCCTCACACCAGCTGGAAGCTCATAGCTTGACCAGGCAAACGGTACTGGCTGTGGTCAGCACCCACTTCTTGTGCTCGCACCTTCTTGAGGAGGGGCTACAGTCACTGGTGGGGTGTGCTGTCCCACCAGGAGAGGGATGCTTGCAAGCCAGCCCCATGCCATGGTTATACCCTATGTTTGACAGAGGTGCAGGGCAGCCTTCAACCCTTCCTGAGAGCGGGAAGCAAGGCAGGGAGCCCATCTGAGGGGACCGGCACCAGGTCACCTTGCGACCCAGCTCTGCACTCCCAAGGAACCATGGTCATCTGTGAATTTTCCCAAGCGCCTCTGTCATCCAGACCCCTGGAGTACCTGGCGGAGGTGGTCCATCATGCCAAGAGGGCAGACCACTTGGGAACCGTTGCCTTCTGGCAAAAGCTTGCAAATCTTCCCTTAACCATCTGGGAGAGAAGATGGGTTATCTGCCTGGCCCTCCCAGCCTATTTAGTGCGTCCAAGCCAGAGCTGCAGTGAGTAAACAGGGTGGAAGATGACACAGGGAATGGTTTTGACCAAGGAAATGTGTATCTCTTGCTGCTTTCGAAGGGTGCTGGCATTAGCCCAGAAGGAGGATCTGAAGCCTGAGAGGGGCTGTGAGAGCCATTTATTAACCACCGTATGAGAGTTACTGTAAAATAAACTCTCACGGCTGTCCCCGGGGAGGACTGAGCAGCAAGCTGCTGTGTGTGTGTGCACGCGCAGGCATGAACAGAGCACACTGCAAAGTGTCGACTGCGTTTTGAAAAACGTGGTTTAAGGCCATTCTGGGGATTTCCCAGCTCTGACAAAGAATTTAATTTCCCTCCGCAGGGTGGGAAAATTCAGCAGGGGGTTGCTCAGGACACTGAACAGAGCAGCTACGACGTGGAGGCAGGGTCTCCTGCCATCAGCAGCTGCACTGGGTCCAGCCACAGCAAGGTATTTAAGCACACAGAGAACACTTAGGCTCTCAACTTCTGTGGGTTTCACCTCTGTGGATCTGGTCCTGACAGAGCTGGAGCCAGGCTTGTCTGCTTTATGTGCAGTAACAGCCCCCAAATCTCATGCTAAAGGAAGTAGAGGGTGGCAGAAGGTCACCTCCATGGGTTAAGTTGGAAGCGCAAGAGCTTTCACTGACAGGGCAGATGGCAAGGCCAAGCTTGCCAGACCTCTACCCATTCCTAACAGAAGAGAAAATATGCTTTTCAAATCAGAAATCTTCCAGATTTACAGTGAAAAAAAGCAGAAACAGAAAATATGCAGGGAAGGGGGGAGAGAGGGAAAGAGTGTCCTGACTGTGAAAGATAATTTCCCAGAAAAAAAAAAAAAAAGAAAAAGAAATAATATCTCAAAACATGAAAAATCCTTGGCACCACTTCTTACGGTCCAGTTCATTGGGTGAGTTCTGAAAAGAATTTCACTTGGTTTGCAGAGTGAGGAGATAATTGGAGAGGCTTTGAAGAGAAGGGTGAGTCCCAGTTCGTGCACTTTCCTGCAGTACCCTAGGACTGGGAGATCTCCATGCAGCTCTCTGTCACCAGTGCTCTGTGTGACCTTAGGTAAGGAATTTAAATCACCTATGCCACAAGCTTTGTTGATATAATAGGTGATAACGGGATGAAAAAATGTTTTGATTTATAAGCCAAGCTTAAGAATCTACATGAAAAGTATGTAGACTGGGATTCATCTGAAATGTTTCCAGTAAAGCATCAACAACAAATGCAGTTTGTTTTATTGGGAGGTCAAATATAAATACTCCATCTAGTCCAAAATAAACCTTTTTGTTTGATTTTCATGGTTTGGAAAAAGGTGGGGAGAGAAGTATTATCTCTGTTTAAGAAAAGTTAAATATAGATACATCTGTGTAATGTTTCAAAAAAAAAAAAAAGGAATAATTTTTGAGACTTCAGACCAAGTTACTTTTTTTTACCTAAGAAATTCAACATGAGTGATGTTAGTTGAAATTAATAAGCATTTTGGAGGAAATTAATAAAAGAAATATATATATGTTGGGAAGAATTCATCAGTGCAAAAAACCAACAGCACCTCCCAACCTTGCAGGAGTTTGGGGAAGGTAAAGTCAGACATATGAAATCCTCAGAAACTATGTGACAAGATGCCAGATAAGTGTCTCAGAAAGACAGGATTTGATTGTCAGGGGCCTGTTCTCACGGAAAATAAGAGGCTCCAGTTTCTGTACAATTATGTACAGACAAGACATGTGTTTTCACTGCATGGCACCAAGCCTGGAGTATATTTTTTGCTCCTGATTTACAAGGAAAACTTGGCACGAGGATGACCCACACAGCAAGAAGTGGGCAGATTTAATACAGATGCATGGAATAGCCTCTCAAATTCAAAAACCTTTAGTGTCAGGCATAGTTGGGTTTGTTTCGACCTATCTACACGATACCCTCCATGGGGGCCTTCTGAGCTGGGGTTGGGGTTTTTAGGTGTTACCATCATGGATTTTTAAAGGAAAACCAGTCTATCTTCATGGCCTTCTACCTATGCATGGGATTTTGCAATAGCAGGGCTTTTGCACTACGATAGTCTGCAAGAGACAGTGAGGTTAGGCTGCGAAAGGAGAGGATTGTCTGCCTGTGATTACAGCAGCTGTCGAGGTTTCTGCTTTGGGCGCTTTTTCACACATGTGGTCTCCACTTCCTTCCTTCCTTCCTTCCTTCCAAGGCTGTAGGAGCAGGAGAGTGGAGATGCTTTTTCATCCTGGCCCTGTTCAGGACAGTGGGAATTCAGAGAGTTGGGGAGTACTTCTGCTTCTCAGCAGCACTCGCGTGTCTGTGCAGTCCCTACAGCCATTCAGAGCGGTCACCAGGCTTGCAGAATGTCAGAAATGGAGGTTTTGAACTTCTCTCCACTGATCCTCCATCTCCTGCCTTTGACGCTGAGTCCCTCAGGACCGTTTTCCAGCTCAGTTAGCCAGATCACAGTCGGCCCATGACCAGCAGCACCTCAAGGCCCTGATGGCTTTTCTCCATCGCAGACTGGCTTCTTCAAGACATGCTGCAGAGTGTTCGCACCACCAGCCTTCATGTCTGTGGACCTCTGTTGGCAAGCAGCCCATTCACCATCTTTCATGAGCGGTAACATAACCAACAGAGAGAATTAATGCTGCTCACTTAAAGAGGAGGTTGGCAGTTAGTACCAGGAACAGCTGTGCCCCTTTCAAGATTTAATCAAGGTCTACAAACAAGCCAGAGGAAGAGACAACAGGCTTCCAGTAACAAGCTGACTACTCTGACTGACATTTTCCTTCTGTATTCCCAAGGAAGACCCTCCCCTCAGGGAAAGCAGAGAACACAGTTACGCAGTGCTGGAGGTATCATTTGAAACCATAAAGTGAAAAGCCTCCCTTTTCGAGTAGGTCTCCAGGTCATCTTTCCTTGTGAATGTCACACAAAACCATAACACAGAGAGATGTGTCCCCTGAGAGTTAAAAACATCAAGTTTGTCTCGCTGAGGACAAAAATTCTAATTTAATTTCTGTCCCAAAACATCACTAATAGTAGCGTGGCTCTGTCCTGGCATATGAAGTTTTCAAGGACAGCATGAAATGTTTGCTTGTGTGCATTCAGGGTGACCATGGGTGTGAGGTATTGCACACATAAGCACATATCTATGTATGTGTATATATACACATACATACATATATATATATACTGCAACTGTGATGGGCTGAAAAATCAGGCCCTCAATATTTATAACTTTGGCTCATATCCCAAGCAAAGCAGCCCTATTGCAGAAGCTCTATTTGTGGCAATAGGATCTACACCCTCCATTTTAGTTCTAATCCTAGGCAAGCTGGCAGACATAAGGTTTTATGGGAAGCAGAACAACTAATCCATGCTGAAGAGCAATGCAGAAAGTTTCCTAAGTATAGAGTCCCCTCAGAAATATGAGGGCTCAAATTAACCCCCTAAATCCTCTTTATCAAAGTCAGCCAAGCTTGGGGATGGTAAATTGATTACGTGATTACGTGGCCAACTCCAGCAGCCCAGGCTCTTAGAGCAGATGGAGTACTTATGGGAGAGGACTCTGAGAGAAGTGTAGAAAAAGGACCGAATTAGCAAAACTACTGACATGGAAATCTCCTGGAGCTCAAAGTCCGAGCACAGTTCTGCTGAATCCACAACATTCACACCAGAATCTGGGAAGACTTGGGTCTTGCTTGGGGACTCTGATTCATCTGTGAAGAACAGAAAGGTGAGTCCCTGGCTGAAGCAGACCCTTGGGTTTTCCTTGAATATGAATGATTATGACCCCAAAATGTTGTTTGCTGCCCCTCGGCATTATTGCTCAGTGTGGGCTGTCCTCTTTGGCCCCTGATATTCCCATCCAAAACCATGGCTGTGTCCAGCTCTGCTCTAGTTCCTGGGCTGCATTAAACAATCAAAGAGGGGTTTCATTCTTCTTTGTGAGTACTGGCTTGGGGCCAACTGTAGAGAGGAGGTCTGGTTACAAACTTTCTTACAGCACAAAAGTGTGGCCAGGTCCAGGCTTTATGTTTGGACACATCTCTTCCAGTCAAGGAGAAATTTCCAGTTGTTTGGATGCTGAGTCAGCAGAAACGTTGGGAATTAGCAAAGTTTTTTTGTTTTCCTTCCCCTTCGAACCTTGAAACTGGCTCAAATTTTTTTTGCAGCTTTGGCCAGTGGTTCACATGGCCTCCCAGATGAGATCTCTAACAGGAGATTGCCAACTGTACTGGGAGTTTTCTGTGATCCTGACAATTGGCCCAGAAAGTAGGGAGCTGACACCTATCATGCTCATTTCATGTGAGATCCTGGAGGGACTTACAACCAAAGGTCCTTCTTACCAAAGTGCAACTCACAGAGTCAAAGCAGCAAAGGGGGGAGAGGAATGCAATGAAAACATCTAATGTAGAGGAGCTCTTGGATAATATTTCTCTGCTGAACAATCAGTAGTTTGTGGGATTTTTTTTTTTTTCTTTAATGAGTAATTCTGGGAGAATTAATATTATCTAGAGGAAATTTGCTGGTAATGAAAAACACAGACTTTGGCACACAAATTCAGCCTCATGAACCCTAAAGTAGGAACAGGTTCACCAGCTTCTCCCTTCCTAATGCCCATGGAGTAAAGAAGAAAGACTATAGAGCTGACACTTGAAAATTCAGTCTTTTTCACTACTGATGGCTGCCACTGGAACCTCTGCTTCTATAGCTCTGATCCAAAACTGAAGGCCTGACCCAGGGAATAGCTATGTACTGACAAATATGCCTACTTATCCCATGACTCTTCTGACTTAAATTCTCAGTGAAGACTCAGAGTAGTCCCAAACTCACCTAAGTAAGACTGGTGTCATTTGAAAGTCAGGGACAAGAAACTTCAGACAAATTAAGGGTTTGACTTGGGGGCTACAAATAAAAAAAACCCCAAACTAGCAAAGTATAGTATGTAGAAAAGTCTTCTTGCACCAATTTATCAATGATCCCAGACAAAACCCCTAACCTCCATGACCCTTAGAACTGAGCACCTAAATGTCTAGGAAGACTGGTTGTGATTTCCTCTAAACTCAGATAACCAGATGAAAAAATGGTTAAAAACATGGGTCCCTTTTACATTCTTTTTGCCCTGTTTTTTTCTTCCCTTTCATTTTTCATGTGTGTGACTTTTAAAGAGAAAGTGGTGTCTCAGGCATCCTGGGAACAGAGGAGTAGCTGGGGCAAAAAACATGGTGAAGAATTTCCCGGGACTCTGGTGGGGTGGAGGTTCTGTGAACTGCAGCCCAAACAGTTTTCATGCACCCTCAGAAACCTATAAATATTTTCAAAGAATATTTACTAGCAACCTTTTCACTAACATTTGCCAAACTCATTTGAAAAGGGGAGTGAATTTTCTGTCAGAGGAGCAATTCCTAGCAAGGGACCTACAAGCCCCTTTGAGCTGCCTTGAAAAAAAAAAAAAAAAGAAAGAAAAAAAAAGGAAAAGGAGGAGGAGAGGGAAAAGCATCTGTAAACCATAGTCTGCAATTTTGGCTTTGGAGCTCAAGATAATAAGACCACTGACTGACAAATTCCAAGAGTATTTTCCTATTTATATTAGCTTATATTTATTTGTTCAATATGTGAGGATGTGATTCCTTGCATTAATCATTAGCTTGGTAGAGCTTTTCCTGCTTCCTTGCCAAGATTAAAAAAAAAAAAAAAGAAAAGAAGTTTCCATGTAGATATAAGTAGTATTACATGAAATAAGCCCCCCCTGTCGGAAAGGGCAGGACAAGTTGGCAGGACAGTCCTGTAGTCTAGGGTTTTATTTATATCATTGTTGCTGGGAGATTTGCAAAAAGGCGTGCAGATGCTCTCCTCATGGAAACAAACAGGCCAAGTTTGAGCCTGATTTCAGAGAAGGTCTGGATAAACCTCTCCGAGCCATGTCACCCTTGAACTCAGTCCTCCATGTGGAATAACCCAAATTACCTCTTTGGTTTCTCCAAGGGTAGGGTGTTTGAGACCCCAGTCTTCCAACCTGCACTACAAAAATGACCATCACCATGACACATGCCCTGGCTCACCTGACTTCCATACCTATAGCAGCTTCTCTAGAGATGCCCACTAGCCTAATAAGGTGCTTAGTACCATACCAGGGTCCTAAGCTCTGGAGTATATTGGGGCATGTCCCACTGTCCGTGGACACTGATCCCATTTGGACCTCGAAGTGTCATTCTGGTACAGAAGTATAACTGAGATGTGTAATAGGAATCTGTCCCCATTTCCTGAAGAATTTGCCCTTTCTGTGTTTACTGCTGGAATTAATAAGTATGTCCACTCAGTGCAAACATGAGCAATTGTTTCCATCAGTTGCCAGCACCAATAGGAGGAAGCAAGTAGTTGGAGAGATGCTTTCCAAGAAGCTGTTAATGAAAAGGGAGGGGGAAAGTGAAGGTCCTATACCGGGATCAGTTCTCATACTGGCTGAATTACAGCAAAGCCCTCAAAGAAAAGGAGACTCTGCCTTGCACCTAGAAAAATTCACAGGCCAGGAGTAGAATCAGGCTTGGATTAAATAGTCAAGAGCAGCTATGTGAGCTAGCAACTTAAGTGTCAATGAAAAGATAGGGTTCACCTGGGTTGGGTAAGCAGAGAAGATTCCTTTCCTGAACAACACATAAGGCAACTGCAGGGAAAGAGAAAGGGAGAACTATAGGTGTGACTTGGTCTGCTGAATGACGGAGCTTTTGAAAATGGTTCTTGGGGTTCTTACAGTGCTATATAGGACTGTTAAAAGCTGCACCCTCGGTCTTCCCAGGCACTGAACCATCTTCCTCTCCTCCATTCCTATGTATTTTATGACTTCAAACAAACAGTCTCTTCTGCTCCATAAACATTCATCAGCTGCCAGGGTCAGAAGGAAAGAAGGTAATGTTTTCTGTATTTTTTATGTGCTGGTGGGTAGAGGTGGCTTAACAACTGATGAGTTCTGGTATGCCTGTGGAGCAGGTGAAACTTTAGCACTATCTAAGCAATGAAGTCTTCCCGTCTTAGCAGAGACACGTGTCCTGGCAAGCACTGCTCAGGCAGTTAACCCACCAACTTAAAATTCATCCTGCACTTTGAAGTGAGTCATCCAAGCGGGGAATTGAAATCTCCAAGGTACACAGGCTTCTCCCTGCCCATGTGGGATAGCTCACCGCAACAGTTCTTCAGAAACAGGGCCAGTACAGGGCTGTGTGACTCAAACAATCAGGTTTCCATCTCCTGCCTTGGGAGACTAGTCCACTCGTAGGAAAGTTTTCCTCAAGCTAATTTTTCCTTTGCTCAGCCTCAACCCACTGCTCTTAATTCTCTACATCTTGCGTTAGCCCCTCTCCACCCTGGACCTCCCTGAATGACTGATCTTTCTTCTTGGATGATCTTCAGATATTTGCACATCATTATTTCTCTCTCCTGCTAAGTGGTCTTGTAGCCCATAGTAATGCTTTTGTGTCATAATGTTTTGGGTCTTGTGTTTATCTGGAGTCATTTTCTTGTCTTCTTTTTAAGAAAAGAAGTCAAAAAATGTAAATGGAAAGCAAAATCAACCAGATTCACTCACGAGTCAGGATGCCATCTGCCAAAATGTCTTCCAGAGTGCTTTTATTTATGGCTGACTTTCAAAACTTCGCAAATGGAGCAGCATAATGGAAATGTTGGCACCACCTTATCTTTTTTCTACACTAACGTAGAGACATATGAACACACCAGGGATTTATGGGTGTGATACTTTGACCCTGTGGAAGCCCAGTTGGGAATAAACAAACATCCCTTTGTCTTAACTTTCTTTCTTAGAACTTCCTTAGGTTCATTAGTAATCATCCTCACCATTATCTTATATATCTAGAATGTCAGGCATCCCAAATGATACTTGTGTCCTGGACATAGTATCCATCTGTTTTTATACTAGGAGCAGCAAATGCTATAGCAGAGGAGCTCCGCATCCTATTTAACAAATGTCAGCTCCTTGAACAGGAAGATGTATTAACAAGAAGGTGTAAAAAATCATGACAGGGCCAATGAAGGAATCTCCAGGGAAATATTTTGGAACTGGTTAAACACGTATGTTTAGACAGGGGAATCACTTTCTAATAGTGACTTCTCTCCACTTGTTGCAAACAAGCTTGGATAACTAGCTTAGCCTGCAGCATCTCCCTTGTAGACATCTAAAATCAGGGTAGGAAGAAACACTGAAGTGTGAGAATTGTACTTTAACTGTCCTCTGTAAAATGGGAAATTAAAAGCAATGCGTACTGAGAGGGGAAATATCGTACAAACATTCTGAAATGCTCAGACACTTCAGACAGGGAGGCCACAGAAGTCGCTGCATAAGATGGATTGGATTGTAGTTCATTTCTTCTTTCCTTCTATGGGGCTCTTGACTTAAGTCATTCATACCCAAAAGGTAGGTTGTCCCTATGGAAGCACTCCGTTCCTTCCTCTGGAATGAACCATGATGGCTATTTCACAACTAACACTGAAGCTATGCAGAAGCTCCAAAGCACAGTGCTGCAAGTACAGGTCCATGATTTCCAACCCTGGTTCTGTGGATTACTCCTAAGAGGGGCATGAATGATGACTGCAATAAAATAGCTCACCTCTGCCATAAGACAACCTTCTAATGTGATGTTTCTAACAGTCAGTGCCTTCACTGGAAGACCCATAAAATAATCCTGAAAAAAACCTGAAAGGGACATCATTACTGTAGGAGGGGTGGTGAGGTGGCAGTGACATGGAAATGGGCCAGGATCTGAGAGTTAATGATACTGACAACTTAGAATTTCAATTTTCAGGAAGAAAGTTTATCTCCATTTCTCCCCATTGGCTGCAGCGGCCATACCCATAGCATAAGGCTCCAGGCCCCAACTGCTTAGACATTATCGCTTGCTGACTTTTTTTCCTGCAACATATTGCATTCTTTCTAAACATCTGTTTGCACAGAGAGATGTGTTGAAAAGACTGTGGTTATTCATTTACTCACATTTTGACATGGCATCGCTGAGTGATTATATTAGCAAGGCTGATGAGTTTTCTTTACAAAGGGAAGCCCCATGGAACAACATGAAACAGGCATTGTTGCAATTTTGCTGGAAAGAAAGAGGGGAAAAATTCAAACCCAAAAAAAGCCCTAGCTCAGGGCATGTCTCCACCCAGCAACAGAAAGGCAAACCAGAGATCTCTGAACAAGTCCTAATTAAGGCAATAAGTTCACAGAGCAACAGGCAGTACCGGGAGACAGGCTGCCTGGTCTAAGAGTAGCACGGCCGAATTAATGTGCCTGACAGTGTAAAACTCCATTATTCCTTCGGAACAGAAGTGGCTTGGGCACAGCACTGCATGATCTCAGCTGGACTTCTGCACTCACATCAGATGGAGGGAGAGGCTGTGAGTCATGCAATGACCTGGACTTCAAGAAACCTGTGTTCTACTCCAGGTCTGGTAACTGATTTGTTATATGCAGAAAAACCCCAGCTGTGTACAGTTCCAGTATGTGTTCAGTACTTCAGTCTCCTCTCCTGTATCGAAGCAAAAAGGGTGATTTGAGGCAAACCCCTGAAGATCTTGTACTGTGAGGATCTTCCAGTCACAAGCAGTGTGAATGGCTGCCATTAGCAGCTTGTTTGATTGTATAATTGGCTATTGTTTGGGGTCTGCAGCCTTTCCGTGGCCTTTAAGCTCTGCATCTCTAGGAAGCATGCTTCCAGAGTATTTTTGTACCATTACAGCCAAGGTCCAGCAGAAACCCTTCTTAAGCTAAGCCTCCTCTTTCTTTTTCTTTCTTTTTTTTTTTTTTTTACGTTGAAAAGTAAAGCAGATTTAGAAGAGCTTTGTTTCTGCTGCAGTCACTGTGAATTTATTGCTTGTGAAAGGGACTAGGCTGATAGCTCCAACAGCTTCATTTCATTTTCAGAGGATCAACTGCAGAGGCGGGCATTGGCCGATCCCCCGGGGTTGGGCTCCAGCACTCGTGCAGAGAGTCAGCAGGTGCCCATCCTCACCACAAACTCAGCTCTCCTTCTGAGCTGGCAAGCTGGAATGGGACAGTCACGTCAATGCTACGTGCCATGGCACAAACAGGATCATCTCTCCTGCAGTTGTCACCAGGAGGGTGGGAGGCTGGGAGGCTGCTTTATGTGTGCTGAAATCTACTTTAAATCCAGTTCCTCTGTGAAGCCAAGACTATCTTGAAAGCTTGTCCCCAGTTCAACCATAAGTCCCAGATTCTTTTCTGTTCTCTCCTTCAGAAGGAGAGGTAAACATGCTCTCTGAGAGCATTTCAGGCTAAAAAATATGACTTATATAGTGCCAGAAGACACACTAGATAATCTGCTGGCTTTCAGAGGGGTGAACAGCTTCCTCCCCACAGCATCCCACTGACAATCTCAGTAGAAATTAATGGTGCAGACAGATGTGCCCTCTGCCAACAGCTGTGCTGATGGGAGAAATCACTTCCCCTTGTACTTGTCACACCTCTCCTGCCAACAGCTTCTCCCATTGCATGCTCCCTTACCCGTTTCAGCCACAACGAGCTGGATTAGTTAACTACTTAAATAACGAAGTCTTTGCAAACTTGGGCCAATCAGATTGGAAACAAGTTGGGGAACTTTTACACAAGCAGCTCTACTCTTGGGTGGCTCAAAATAGAGAACATGTGTCCACAACATGGACACCTTTTCTCCTCCAAGGGGCTCATGCTCAATTAGTACAATGAATACAGGTCCCTGGGAAGTGCATCAGGGGAAAGTTGCTCTGTTGCTAATTGCTTTGTTTCTTCCTGTGGCTAAAATCAGAAGACTTCACTGGACTGCAAATCCCAGCCCTCCTTCCTTTTGGAGACTGACTGAATAAAAAGGTTCCCCACTGAAAAACTTGTAACGCTAATTTGATGGCCTTTAGGAAGTGGCTTCATAGCAATCCTGGAATTTTTTAATTTTTTTTTTTTTTTAATTTCCAGCAACAGAAGAGCCTTCAGGAGCAAGGATCATCTGAGATCACAGATTTGCAGCAGAATCTGTGTGTTGAGTTGCTTGCTTTCTTGTGTACTCCACAAGAGTACTACCCTTAGCAGGAGGAATTCTATGCACACACAAGCGTGCCCCATGCAGCTTCATGCGACAGCAGGGAAACATGTGTAAGCCAGTGGACAGTGCTCATGGCAAAAAAACCTACCAGTCTGTATTTGACGCAATGGTCTGTCCTGTTCCTTTAGTCCGTCGGTCAGGCAGACCTGTGACTGGAACACTGGATACACCGAGTCCCAGACTGGGAGAGAAGCCATGTAACTGAGGGTGTGCTAGGCAGTGGGGCCTTGGCTCATGGGATCTATTAAAAGCAATTTCCTTCCCTCCTTTCTTAGCAACCCAGTTCTTCCTCTGTCACGTGCCTTGACAAAATGCTGTTTCATGTGTCAAAGTGGAGCAATTATTCTACACATATATTCATCTTCAAGGACAGCTTGAGTCACTTGAGGTTTCCTCAAGGTGCTGAGGTAGAAGCTAATATCTCACAGAAGAGCTCCAGCTTGCAAACATAGCGCTGGGCAAGTCAATAGACTCACGCCTCTTGGAAGCATGTCAGGAGCTCACTGCTTTGTAAGGCTTGGCTAACTCTCCCAAGCTCTCTCCCAGGGAATTCATCAGTACAGATAGGATCTCTCTCCTTTGTGTGTGCAAGTTTATATTTTGCTTTGGCCCCAGCATCCATACTGATATCATATTTGATTTTCACAAATCAACCCCCCATAGGTGAATGGATGAATCAGAAGGAAGCTAATCGCATCATTTACCTCCTTTTCCTCCTCAGCTGTCAATCACCTCTCTGCTTTCGTGACCCAGAGTTCAGTTGTCTCAAGGTTTATTTTCATTTTAATTTTTGTGCTAATTAAATTTGGATTCCATGCTTAACAAAAGCAAAAATGGTATTGCTGAGGCTGGGAATCAGGAGTTATATTGCTGTTGTCTGAGTCCAGCCAGGGGGCAAGTGATACCAACTTTGCTAGAGGCTCAACAGGCCAAAAAACAAAAAGGGAGAGAAAACAAAAGATCCCTCCCAACTTGCAGTTTGCCTAACTTGTCTGTTTCATTTTTCGGGGGGGATTCTCTGTGTGCTCTGGCACTTTGCAAGGTTTATTTAAATTAGCATATGTTTCCCCACATCTGTGTGTATCTTACCCTATACAAGCCAGCATAGCAGGAGAAAAGCCATATGTTCACATCAGTGGTCTACTGTTTCTTTACGTGCCTGTGAATGTAATACTGGATGTGTGAGGCACAGAAAAGAAATGAGGGAGTATGACCATACTACTCTTTTCTGGTATACTATGGAAGCAGTTAAAGGCACTGAATAAAGTTTGGACCAGCTGTAATATGTGTTCTACGTGCACAGAATAAAGGTTAACTCCAAATGACCTCCCTGCAAAAGTGTCTGCTCACCTTTTTTTTAGCTTGTCATTATAGATTTACAGGTGGTCTTCCATTGTGTTAGATGCTGCACAAGTCATGGTAAAAGGGTGAGTCCTGTGCCAGAATTAGCATCCAGACTAAAGAGAGGGAGGGAAGAGAGAAGGTTATAGGAGCCCTGAAATCATCAGAAAGTTGGTGGCTGAACAAAAGCTCCTGGCTACATGTTCTAGCTTCTTATCATACAACCTTCTTTCTGAGCATGCAAAACATGCACGTTTTTTCCATGCATACATATAGGTCTGAGCAAGGCAAGATGCCCTCCTCCAGACCTCGCTGTGCTACGTGGAAGATGTCTGGCCCCTGGTCACTACCAACCGAAAGGATCATGAGAGCACTCCCTAATCTGCTCCAGTGCAGATTCAGCCAGTACCACTCAAGCAGCTGATCCAGGTGGTATGAGCTAATCCGGCTGACTTTTGCTTGAAGCAGAGCTGACTGCCAGCAGAGCTGCGGGAGAGGTAATCTTCGTCTGGAGGGCTGCGCCAAGTATCTGCGAGCTGTAATGGCTTCAACCGACGCAGCCACTTGCCGGCTGAACATCTGCTCGCGTCTATTTATAAAGGATAATTGGTACATTGGCATGGTCATGTGCTTGCCTGTGCGTGACAAAGGGCTCCACTTGCGATACTGCTCCCTGAAGCTGGGGTCGCCTTTCCTCTCTTTTCCTTCCCTCTCTTTTCCTTTCTTCTTCCCAGCCTTCCCAGTCAACTTTGCTGTGGGAAAACCACCGGCTGGGCTCAAGGTGGAGTGGGATGGAGCAGAGAGAGGAGAGGATTGCACTGGGGCATTTCATTTCTCACCCTGTTCTCTTGTTCTCTCTGTGGTTCACATGAATGCACGTGGTCTCGCGTGCTACCAGCTGGGCCGAGGCCACGGGCAGGGAGAGCCTCAGATGGAGCTGATCGTTGGAGCATGGTTCCACGGGAAGCTTCACGTTCAGGTGCAGGATGCTCCTCTTAGGTAATTGCTCAAGCTCAGCCAAGTCCCTATCTGCAGGGAGCTGCGCTTCCAGACCATAACACCTTGGCATTATTCTGCTCTCATGAGTCAAACTGTTCAGCAAGTCAGAAGTGCAGAAACATGGAACGAATTATCTTTATAGATCAGCTTGTTCAATACCTCCAGCTTCCCCAACTTTTCCTTGTGGGATGTTTCCCTTTCAAAATGATGAAGATTATTAGGCCTGTGGGCAAGCCATGATAGCTCTCTTTAGAGAGGACTGGGAGTGATGGATGACTTTTCTCTGTCTTCTCCCTCCTCCAAATTAATAATGCTATCCCATCATTTCCTTTTCCAGATCTTTTTTCCAGTCTTTGCTTGATCTCAAGGAAATATCTTTGCACTATGAAAAAAGGCAAGCCCTTTTTGAGAAGAAGGCATCTAAAGAATAACGATAGTAAAACATTATCTGTTAGTGACTAGTCCTTCTAAGCACAATAATGACCACTGTTGGGGTCCAAACCCTTCAGGAAGGGGTTAATCAGCACAGCATTTTGGGTCCTTGGAATATTGTGGAAGAAAATGACCATTCATGCAAGAAAGAGACCGGATGGGAGCTGGTTGTTGGATGGTAACAACACATGGCTCACATAGCGTTAAGCTTGCATCATTCTTTCCGTTATAAATCCTGAGCCCGTCTGGGCTCCAAACTATCGGCTCAAGGATGAGCAATATTTATTTTCAAATATTGTGCAAAATACTTTGAGTCTTTTTGGAATCCTAGGGTGAGGGGGGCAGGGAGAGGGAGGCAAGGCATGCTGGATCCTTTCCTCTTTTGCAGAGTGTCCAAACTGTTTTGTTGCTGAAGTTCCAGACCAAAATGGGCTTAATTTTAAGCAAATATTTATTCTTTCTTCAGTCAGGAGGGCTGAGGCAGAAATAAAAGCATCAGTGTTTGACCTCTAGCAAGCAAGTTCAGGCTGTGCAAAAAATGCATGTGGTAGATGAACCAGACTCCAGAGAGAAGCAGAGAGAGAAAGATAGGGGAGTACTCTGTGGTGCCCTGGAGCTTAAACTAACAGCAATATTATTTTGTAGGAGCTCTTAAAGGGCACCCTCAGATTGCACTTGGTCTTTATATGGGCACAGGAAATGACAGCTCCTCTTCCAAACCGAGCATCTAATTCTCATGTTGTCTAACTGGACATAGTTCAGACAAGACTCAGTTTCTCCAGCAGGACAAGGGGCCAGTGGAAATGGGAAGTTGACAGGCTGAGGAAAAGTGTGAAGGAAAGGAATTCCTTGCTCCTTCTGTTCTCTTTCACAAGAGCAACCATTATGAGTAAATAATTACCCAACAGCACCCAGGTAAGGTGGCTGCTTGCAAAGCATTTCATAAAATGATTAACTGCTTGTAATAGAAATATTAAAGCTATTATTACTTCTAAAGATTCAGGCTTCCTTAGACTATCCAGTGAGGACAATCGCCTTCTGGGGAAGTGGTTGCTGATGCTAACTCAGACTTGGAGCTGTGTTATTCATGTTACTATCCTGCCTCTTAAAATTCCCCACTGCTTTCTGATTTGAACATGCCATTTTATGCCCCTGTTTCCTGTGGAAGACCAGGAGAAAAGCTGGTCCTACACACCATGGAGAGTACAATTTCTCTTGAAGCTGTTATGATTTCCAGAAGATTTGCCATAGTTGGTAGTGTTTGCTTGCATAAGGATCAAACCTCAGGCTTATTTGAAATCTGCGGGGTGATCCCCATGTTCCTCTGAGTAACTGTTGCTTCTGATGACCATTCTGAGTAGGAGCAACAGGGAATATTTTTCCTTCCTCTTATGCAATCTCCCTACTATCTGGTACTGTATAGCTGCTGATTACTACTACAGCTAGGTCCCAACCTGTGGAGCCCATCATGGACCCAAGCACCCCAAGCCTTCGTACTAACACTAGGCACACTGCCTAGTGAGTAGCAACCTGATTTTTACCCAGACAACAGTTGAGCACCTACACTCTACACAACTGTAACAGAAAGTTGGCCAGTGCTCCGGTTTCTCCAACCAGAGGAATCACCACTAGAGTAATGCACAATTTCTCTCCAGTTCAGCAGGCTTCTCTTTGGACTCAAGGTGGGATTATGGTCATTTTCCAAAGAGCCACAAAGAACTGAAGATATTGCCCAGCTCTGTTTCCTTTTCCCAGGGGAAATGGGACAATCTGAAGGCACTTGGGTCTGGTTCAAGGTCACAAGGCTTACTCTGGGATTCTGCACTAGGTCTTCTTACAAGCAGAGGCAACATTAAGGTTTTTCAATTGAGCAAAATTCTTCACTCTCATTATGTCCTGGACCTACACAAAAAATTCTGCTGTCTAACTCCATTCACCTTTGAAAACTTTCTACAGCCTTGAAGAGATTTGGATCACATCTACAAAGCCTTCCACTGGAGCCTGCGTCAAGTCCATCAGTTCAGATTTCAGTCTCAGGTAAGATATCATACCTCAGGCAGTGACCCACACATGGACAGCAACAGATCTCCCAGTCAGCAGCTGGCCTGTGCTAATCATCAGTATCTACTGACGCAGACCTCAGTATAACTCCCTTTGCTGATCTGATCTGTTTATAATGCACTGGTGGTAGAAACAAATGTATTATCTTTTGGGGAACTACTCAATAGTTCCTGGTTTTGATTGCATGATTCATGTGATCACAGAAAGAAATGTAAATTAAGTATACCAAAAGATAAATATTCTAAATAATAATATATTTTAGAGACTGTATTAATAGAGAAAGCCCCTACTACATTAAGAGAGGAAAAAGCCCTCATTCACCCCTGCTCTCTTTCCCACAAAAGTAAACTGCTTAACTTTGTTGTCCTGTCTTGCTTTCATTTACAACAAGGATTGCTGACCTCCCAAGCCCCTTACCTATCTTAACCTCTTTTTCCTTACAAACACCGCTCCTCTTTTCTGCATTAAAACCCACTGTGCAACACTAAGGGCACACAGTAGAGCTAGCAAACTTTTTTCCAGGCTTTCTGTGGCACTGCAAGTCCTTATTGCTCTGTTTGTACTACAGGAGCACTGAACAGTAGATCCGCATATTCTTTTTGTGGGAAGTGTGAGCTGGAGACAGTTACAGGAGGCAGTTGACACAGGACAGATCTGCAGAAAGGAGAAGCCACTGGAGTACTACTCCACATTGCAGCCTGGGTTTAACCTCTGATCTCCCTATAGGCTTTTGTTCTGTTGCTATCTACAGTTAGCATGCTTCATTTTGGGTTTTCAACTTGGATTAAGCAGTCCAAGTTTAATAAAATAGCTTTTTCCTCCTGGATTAGAGAAGCAAAGTGTATATGACACTTTGAAGTTTTGCCTTTTAGGAGATACTGTAGGACCAGAGAGTTAAAAAAGTCTCTGAATCTGGGATATTTATCCTGGCAAAGGAAAGATTAATTTCTCTGGTTTATAACTTAGGAACTGCTGCCTGTCTTTATAAGGCAGAGAGCTGGTGGCACACAAGTGTGCCCCAATACCACCTTCTCCTCACATAGGATGTTAGAAAGTATTTGGGGGGAGGGGGGCTGTTTTGGTTTTTAAGGGAAAGAATATTTTGGAAGAATGTAGGCTTGATTCTTTCCCTTTGAGATACCAGTAACAGAATTCCTGTCCCTTTCTGAACTGTTTCTCGTAATCCCACAGGTAAAGAGCAATGTCCTTAGTGGGAATTTTTCCCCTTACAAATTCTTCTCCTTCCGTAGACCATCTTCTCTTTCAAGCTGAGATGCCATCAGCAAAATTTTGGGGGACATAGAGTAAAACACTCATGATTCTGGCTTCTTGTTTCTCTCCCCTGCAGGAGCTGGGAGGACTGGCTGCAACATCCAGCAATTAAAGAAAAATAAATGTGGGATCGGTCTTAAGATGATCACATATTCTGTGTTACAAATGCTACCGCCAGGATCTGGAAATATTTGTGTGATCAGGCTCCACAGGGTTTAGAGCAATAAGGACTGAGTTGCTCTCCCACAACCCCCCTTTTCCCTCCCTCTCTGTTACTCCTCCACCCCTGCTGTTTCCCAGTCCTCCCAGGTTTCAGGATAAGACACACAACATTTTATTATTCAGTCAAAACACTTGGGTGACCTTGGAGGTAGAAACGTCTGGCCAAATGACATCCTAGCATTTGCTCAAGCACACCCTTCCCTATTCCACAGATCCTGTGGGTTGCAGTTATGTTTTTAATATTACTATTTTCTTTTCTCTCCCCCTCCACCCTAGAGCAATTAAGTTAATTTTTTTTCCCCTTTCAAGGTTTGTGTCAATGAACAGTCAAAGAGTGAGATGTGAACCTGCGTAGAGGAACCTCTGGCAAAACCTTTGAATGCTGTGCATCAGTGTGAGAAGAGAAATGTCAGGAGTAGTTAGCAAAAAATGAATAGCCCTGATCCAACCCTGTGATTCTTCTCCTGCCAAGTTCTCCAGTACTCACTGGATGATCCAGCAGGGCTTTGGCAAGTCTCTCTGTTAAAGCTTTCTTCCTCCTGTTTACCTGCTGTCCAGCTTAATTGGGAAACTTTTAGTTCAATAGGAAATGGTCATTAAGGCTTCAGGTCATGCTAGCAACAACAGGCTAGAGTCAAAACAAACCTAGGCCCACCACCACAACAAAGTGGTGTGGCCCCGATCCTGGAGGGACTGGAGGAGTAGGGGGGAAATCACTGCTCTGAGCTTCCTCTGAACTGCTCTTGTCCCTGTCTGTTGGATGTGGAGCTGTGCCTCTGTACAGTGAGGAGAGGACCTGGCACTTGGGAATGGTGAAAGCAGGCTCCCTTCCAGCTGTGCAATGACTGCTTTCTCATCTCCCTGCCTGGAATTGACTATCATGTCCATGGACAGTTTCACCACTGTTCAGTCCCATTGCAGGAAACCAAGCAGCTTTGCCAATGCATAACTTGCCTCATCTGTAATGTCCCTCAGTCTTTTGCTCAGCTTCTCCTGTGACCTGAGTTATGCCAGTCATTCCCAAATGGATCCAATGCCACCTACGTACAGTTCAGCCTGCATACAGCTGCCATTTCCTTGAATTTTCTTCCACATCTGACAGTCCAGCTGCTGATTTACTAGTGCCACCTAAAAGATGCTTTGTTTGGGAAGAAAGGAGATATATGCATGTACACATTTTAGGTGAACTGACTTGTCCCAAGTCTTTCTCAGATGCTTGACAGTACATGCCTTTTTTTTTCCCCAAGAGGCTCATGCTGACCTACCAAGAAGGCTCTGTTTAACACTCTCCAAAAAGGGGCACATTGCTGGTGTTTAGCTGGGATGGAACAATGGCAGCCAAGTCAAAGTGTAATAAGGAGTTCACACATGGAAAGAAAAGGTGCTGCTCGGTCTATGATAAACCTTGTGGTGCAGGAGAAACAGACAAAGGTCACAAAATTTCCTCCTGCCCTCCACCCCCCCCTTGAATACTCCCCCTTCTTCCCTTCATCACATCTAGCCAGAGCTGCAGAGGGAGGCAGCAATAGCCAGCAAGCAGTATTTTACTAACTCCTTATTCAAAGTGCTGCTCCTACGTTAGAAAGCATTTAGGCACTCCAGGCTTACCTTGAGACCTGACTCAGTCTTCCAAGTTACCTCAGCTCCAGGGAATAAATTCAGCTGGTGGAAACTATCCCAGCTTCTAAATTAGGTAGACAGATTGAGTCCTTAATGTGTAGTGGAGAGAGAGGGCTGAGCTTAACTCCTCACTGACTGGAGATGAAGTAAAGTGCTCATGAGGTTTGGGCTCAGATATTGATTCTGAGCTGTCCTCTCCCTCATCCTAAGCCCTCCTGAGCAAGGCAGAGCAAAGCTAAGAGAAGTCAAGAACCGCAGTAAAGTGAAAGACTTATTATGCATCACTCCTTTTTTATCCATTTCCTTTGCTCATTTTCTCTCCCCTCTCCCTCCAGGTTGCAAAAACATTATGCAAGGCACAGCCCTGTCTTGTATCTTTGGAACGTGCCTAATGAGCTCCAGATCCTACAGCAACCTTAAAACACACAGTGGGAGAATAGGTTTAGTGGGGGAGAGTTTTCTGAGCTAGTCAGCAAAGGCAGGAGATCAGTGGTTGCAAGGTGAAGTCAGAAGGTAAACTAGAAAATGAGCTGCAAGTCTCTGACTTTCAGTATGAGGATAATTAACCACTGCAAGAGATTCACTAAACACTTCGTGAAATCAAGGCAGGGAGTTGTCTTAAAATTTGCATGCTGGTTCAACCACAAAATTACAAGCATAAAAGTGGGAATTACTGAGTGAGGCTTTCTAGCCCATGAGAGGGAACAGAACAATTAGAAGATCACTTCTTTTTTTTTTTTTTCTTCTTCTTTTTTTTCTGGCTGTAGAATACATAAATATTCTTAGGAAATAGGAATAAAATACTTTTAAATGTAATTTTAAAAAAATCATTTTAAAGCAACAATTCTAGAATATCTCTGGCTTTCTGAAAGAGTAGGGGAGAGGCTATTGAAGGGCATCTTACAAAACTCCCAGGTCAAAAAATATGAAAATGGGGGCTGAGGTTGGGAAAGTGGATGAGAAACTTTTCTTTCTTCTTCAACATGTGTAGAAATTGTTCACCCAGACTCATCTTTTCACTAACACCCATTTAAAAAAATAGGCTGGGCTTCTTTTCTACTCCTTGTCTCATCTCCCAGTTCGATGGTATGCATCATGCAGAGAGGAGACGGAGAGGAGAGGAGAGGAAGGGAAAAAGGAAAGGAAAAAGGAAAGGAAAAAGGAAAGGAAAGGAATAATCAACAAATAGTCCTGCAAGCTCCTTTCACTGTTACACTTTTATTTTGTTTCACACAGATACACAGCAAAGGATTTCCAAAGAGTGGAAATTAAATAATCATGCTGGTCTCTTCATCACTCAGATTATGTTCCTTATGCCATTCCCCAGGAGCCATACTTTCTAGAGTTTGCTTTGGAGTTCTTTCCGAAGAGACCAAACTTAAGATCCAGTCGGCTATTCCAGCTCCTGCACGCCTGCTCTAATTTTGTGGTTTTGTACATGCGGATGCTAATGCAGCTTTCCAGGGCTCACGGCCTTTCGGTGCATGAAAGTCAGCATGGTCTGACCTAGGGAGAGGAATGACTTTGCGTTGATCAGATCTAAGGTAGGGATTAGATCAGCTGCACAGTGAGAATCCAATTCCCCCTAGGTTCTGGGGTAGCAATGACTGGCTGTCTTCAGGAGTGACTGTTATTACTGTCTAGTTTCTTGCCAGATAATTTGGCTGTACCTTCAGATTTCTGTAGGGGATAAGCTGAGGGTGTTCACGCTACTATACTAGGAGTATCGGCTAGATTGCACCACGATTAGCTCCAAGACCTTCCCGCAGACAAGTAATGTGGACAGACTGCATATTTGACCTCAGGATCTCTCCTACTCCTTAGTTATAAACACAATCACTGTGCCCTTGAAGATGTCCTTCAAGAGGGCTCTTACACAGGCTCCTCAGATCTGAGGGATCTGGTTCACCTCAAGTTATATGTTGCGCTGTATTCGCACCATGGCAAGCACACCGTCCTCTAGGGTTCATTGTGTTACGTAGCAAAACCCTGCACAAGTGCTTTAACTTCTGAGCTGAAGGCTTGAACCAGTCACATCCATGCTCCAGAGGTTCCAGGCCTCCTTGTAGAGCATCAAGTGAACGCTGAGAGGGGTGTGACACAAGAACACACCACTCCCTCCTTGGACTTGCCAGAGGCCACTGGGGAGTCATTTCAGGGCAGAGATAGGAGTATGCAGACAGCCCATAGGGAACCAGGGGAGATGCCTGTCCACAGCTGTGGCACCCCTCTCTCTTGGGACTGCCATGCAACAAAACGATCTGTGGAGAGACTCAGTCCATTTAACTCCATGTCAGCAAGTCCTGCAAGTTTAAAACAGATTTGTAGTTATTACAGGCAATAATTTGTAAAGAGACATTCAAGCTTTTTTTCAAACTCAGGGCAGTTGTAGGGAGTACTGAGCTGCTCAGAAGCATAGATAAATTTTTTTTTTACTGTTACAAAATCAAGGTGTGAGACTGAAAATCAGTGTGAGATTGAAATTAATTCTCTTCAGGAGAGCAGTGGAAGCTATCAGTTTCTCCAGCAAAGAGCCGAGCTGTGCAAACAAACTAAAAAAAAAAAAAAAAAAAAAAAAAGAAAGAAAGAAAGAAAATGGAGATGGTATGAGAGGAAACAAACCCAGGGGACTGGATTTATAAAAGGAGGGGGTGGGGGCTGTCTGAAGGTGTGTCTGAAGTGCAGGACCAGCCAAAAATATGTTTCCCAGAGCAAAAGAAGAGCTAAGAAAGGTGGAAATCTTTACTATCAGTATGGAGTGGTCCTGAGCAGAACCACAGCAAAGGTGAGGTGTGATAGATACCAAAAGGAGGAAAATATGCACAAGCCCTGGAGGGTGCTGTGACTATACCAGAACAGGAGCTGCAGACCCAGTTTGGTGGTGACTGAAAGGAGGAACATGACTATGTGCATGCTGTAGGTGCTGAAGTTTCTCCTTTGACTCTGTTTCAGAGCTACACAATTGGGGTCCTTTTGCAGTGGAAATGGTTACATATGAGTCCACTGGGACACAGACGAGCTAGTGGGAAACAGGGAGTGAATGAAGCTCTTCTAGTCTATGAAGGAGTTCATGTGCCACCACCCTCCTAGGAGTGCTTGGCTTCTTACTTTTTACTGGAAGTTATCCTCACAATGCCCAGATGAAGTAGGGAAGCATTTTCTGTGTTTTTCCAGACAAACAAAGCACTGAGTAGATTCAGTAATTACCCTGGGGAATTTCCTTTGTCGCTACCCACACGTGTTTTCAACGTGACGTTGGTTTCTGGCTGGCCCTCGTTATACTTTGATCCACCAGACCATCTCCTTCAGCTTGCACTAACCAAGACCTGGGGTTTTTCTTCAGTGGGTAAGTCTGCAAGTTACTGGTGCAGCAAAGGTTTTATTACTGGATGTTAGCGGTTCTTTCTGTGAAATTCTGAGTAAGGGGAAGGAAATTCCAAGTCAATTATGTAGCAGAGAAAAGGAGTAAAATTAATCAAAGAAACAAAGCCTTGTAAATTAATCACTCAACTGATGGTCTTTTTTTATTTTTTTCTCCACTCACGTGGACAGGACCCTACGTGGCTAGAGGAAAAAAATTCCAATAAAAAGCTTTGGTTTTGCCTACACAGCATAGACTGATTAAAGGCCTTTTGCTGGGTTGTTATCCTTTTATTAGCATGAATCTAATAATAATAATATCACCACAAGTATATTTACTTTGCTGATGCCAGAGGGCCTCCAGGCAACTTAATAAAATGCAGCTCAAAGAGTGCTTGACCATTAATAGGACAATGTGCTGAAATAAAACTGAGAGCAAGGGTGAACTAAAAGCCAAGGATCCCTCTCCAGTGCATGTAGGCTGGTAATAAGCCAGCTAAAATGTCTGTCCTCTTTAGCAGCAGCTTCAGAGCACTGTGTATGTTGAACACAATGGATGTGTTAGCTGTTGGCATCTGCAAAATAAACAGATCCATATATCCCAGTCTTAGGCTTCTGAAAACAAGATGCTAATCCGTCTCTGCTCAGAGCTCTCTGGCTCTGGGATTTATCATAAGGCCAAACCCACAAAAGGGCAGAAAGAAGACCAAATCCAAAGCCTTGGAAGGCATCAGAAAGTTTTCAGGTGGGTTTTGGTCAGACCTAGTTTTCTCTTGCCTTTCCCTCTTACTCCAGCATGAAGACAAACCTTTGGCATAAGATGCTTTTGAAGGCAATCCAAGTTCCTTAATGACATTGAGAGGTTCCATCTGACTGCCCTGGAGACTGAATGTGACCTTCTGTTGTTACCACATGACAGAGTGTACATTTCCAGGCTCCATATTCCCCCCTTTTCAGCCCTCACTCACTGCTGTTGGCACTTCATAACCCTTGAAATATTCCTGCTCAGACAAGGAGGAGGAGCTGCATGGACTGAATTCCCCAGCTGCGTCTAGTTGGCATCTGCCACTGGACAAATGAAACAAATGTCTCTATCCTAATGGTCTGAGGAGTTTGTGTCGTTTTTCACCTATGCACCTTTTCTGCTGTCCATTGAGATGTGCTCCCAGTGATCCATGTTGGTAACACAACCTGCTGTAGAAGTCTGCATCCAGAAAGAGCTCATTCAGAGGTAAAGGAGGTGGAGGAGGCAGCCTACGTTTTCAGAAATAATAGAGAAGTGGATGGGAGAGACATGCTGAAGAGGCAAACATTCATGGAGCTGGGTGGAGAGAAGGGAAAAGGAGAGATCCTGTGGAGATTCGGTTCTGTCTTAACCTCCACCTGCTGTGGACTTTCCCAGCTTGTCCTCCATTTCCCCTTGCCTCTTGGATCCCATCCTTATCCTCTGTGGGAAAGCGCTGGCAGCAGACAGCTGCTAGGGATCAGATCCAAGAAGTGGCTCCATGCTCAAAGCCAGATGTGTGGCAACAGAACGTGGATGAGGAGGCGGAGAGGAAAGGAGCTGGGAAGGATAACCTTGAACAGCTGGGAGAGAGGAATGGAGCTGTTTGTCCCATGCCCATGACACAAGCGCCGGAAGGACAAGAAGTCTCTGAAGCTGAGCTCTGATATCAGGAAGAGCCTCCATGTGCTGCTGGGTTAGATGTGATGTCTGTCCAGGAGCTGAATGGACACTTCACGCAAACCTCTTGTGTTATATGTTTGAAACGATGGGGAAGTGGGAGGTGGCATTTCTTGACTGGCATTTTTCCAAAGCAGAAGAACAATACAAATCCATAACCGTTCTCATGTGGTGCCACAGACAGAGTTGCTAACTGGATCGTGTCCCCGATCCTTAAACACTGCAGTATGTGGAGCAGGGCAGAGGGACTGCATTGCATGGTACAGTCTTGACCATACCGCAGAAGTGCTATTTAGTGAACCCACAGGCTTCTTCTGGACAGGCTGTTGGGGAATATTGCTCAAACCCAGACACATTTACCTCCACATTGATTTTCAGAAGCCATTTTTGCAACATGTCAAGACAAAAATCACTGCCAAAACATCCTCTCTGTCCATCCAGTTACATGTTTAGGATGATGGAGGTTTAAGCTTCTTCACTTGGCACCAGGCTAATTATTTGAGGTTGCTGCCACACACAGAGAGATCCCACCACCAGGTTCGAAAAACAATAGAAGAGGGATTTTTTTCAATAAGTGAATTGATTCCTAATTAAACCAAATATAATTACAAAATGGCTGGTGAGTTTTCTGTGATGAAGTTCTCCTTGGTTGCATGAGTCTAAAGCTGCTAGCTCAAAAACCACAAACTGTGCATGGAAACACAGTACGTGTAATTTGATTACAGATTAAAAGAGATTTTATCAAAACATTTGTGAGAAACAAATTAAAAGTTGAAATTTGGAAAAAGTAAAAATAAATACAATAAAAAAAATTAAATCTAAATAGTAGTTGTAAAATGTTGACCATTTGGACAGTGCACAAATGCATGGTGAGGAATTGCTATATGAACTCTAGATTTAACAAGTGTGGGGCACACCATACTGGGTTATACATACTCTGTTATGTGACAAAGATGAAGCCAGGCTCTACAGATGATGTATTTTAAGGTACAGACATGTGGTGAAAAAAGGCAGAGTTAAAGCTGAACTTTTCTGCCATCCTTCTAAATTACCTTAAGATTAGTGCTACGTAGACAATGGCTTTTTTGCACAGGATGTTTTATTTTAGCATTAATCTCAACTCTCTCCCTCCCCTTCACATCTTTGGATCTCTGGGAATGAGAGTGGTTCTCACAGGAGTGCTTTCCTGTGACCCAATTATCTAAACAAATAAAAAAACATAAAAGGGTCCCCACCTAAGTCATGTCATGCTAACTAAAACTATTTTTTATCTTCCCTGAAAGGAGAAGCTAAAAATATACATTGTTTGTTTGTGACCGATGATAAATGGACCATGCCTCCTGCTCTCAGGGAGTAAGAAGCCACATCGCAAATGAACTAAATATCACTGCATATATCCCTGTCTTCAGCACTTTCAGATGAAAATCTGGTTTTTTTAATTAATAAGAGGTATGCTTCTCTCCCTCCAAACTCTACATGCCCTTACTTATATAAAGGTAAGGCCTCTGTGTTGCAAACAAAAGGTGTCTGAGAGGAGGCCAGTTTTAGGGAAAAGTAACCTAGGTGCTTATGGGGGATCCAGGTCCTGGCAAGGGACACTGGTATCAGTGCGTTGTACTTCATATCATTCAGTAGATGTACAGAAGGAAGGAAAGATGGTGGGGTTTTTTTCTGCCCAGTAAGTTATCTCCCTGCCTTTGATACATGTGAAGAGTAGCTGAACTCCATTTACCCCTGTTTACTCTCTACCACACCCATTAGCTCTGGCTGCGATTTGCAGTTGGCATCTCAAAACTTGAGAGAACAGAACTGAAGCCACAACGTCCTCAGGGCAGGGACTTCAGCAGCTCCTGTGCCTGTGACACACAAAAGGTGCAGTAAAATGGAGTATTACTGGATCACTGCTGAAAATCTTGAGCTATGATTTGACTGTGTGTGAAATTTTACATATTGCTGTTTGCCTCAGGGACAGTCTGCTATTTATGACATGAATTTCACAGTCAATTCACAAGGAAGAGCATGAGTGTCAGGTATTCAGGACTCTTCTCATGTCATCTAATCCATTGTTTATTTGGAAAGTGTGATATGTCATATTTGTTATTCCATATCAGCTATTCTCTAGTTTTGAAGACCATGGCCAACCAGTCAGGTAGGGGTTGCAACATCCTGTTAACTCTGGGTCCAGATTGGCAACCTAGCCAATCCACTGCCAGACACTGTCAGACATCGCCAAGTGATTATTCATCAAAATCATGTTTGAAAGGAATATGAACAGACCGACCAGAGCAATCCAGTCCCCCCCTGCCCCCAAGTCCCCTTTTTCCTCTCAGATCCTAACACTGTCTTTGGACAGAAGATCTTCTGAGGTTAGAGAAGGGGATTTATGGAACTGCTCTGCAGTGATCTAGAGATGAAATAAATTTGCTCGTAGCATCATTCATTTCCCCCATTTAAAAAAAATTCCTCCCCCTCATTTCAGAACAATTAGTTCTGTAGTTTCCCCTGGAAGCAAGCAACATCCAAACCAAGCCCTTTGTGTAACCACCGACCACTCTGAACTCCATCAGCTCCCTCACCCCACCTGCCTTTTTAATCTTCCTTGTGGGAAGACTTTCCCATTAGCCAAAAGGAAGGTTTTTTTCTTTCTTTTCATATGTCAGCATAAGGAATTGAGTGCAGCAGGGAGACTCTGCCATGTTAAAGGTCAGTTGCATAAGTTCTCTTAAATGGCAATTAAATGATTCTATGACAAACAGGATGCACTCGGAGTGCAGACATCAGCTCCGACCTTGGGACCTGGGAGAGTCTGGGAAAGAAAAAAACGCTTTGGGAAAATAAACATAACACCCAAAACTGTAAAAGCAGATGAATCAGCAGAGGAACGCTATCATTTTCCCTGTGTCGCTAGGGAAATGCAAAATGTAGTAACACTTCAATGTCTTACTCAAAGAAACAGGCTGTCTTAAGATCAGCTGTTCATCCTACAGTGTTAAAAACAACCTGTTGAATTACCCAGTGCCAGCCCTGTGAGTGATCAGGCATTTCAGCAATTTGAGGGTAGAAGAGTCATATTAAGGCCACATCTGGTAAAAGATACACAGCTCTGGTATGAGTCTGGGAAAGGAGTGATGTGTGATTACAGAGTGTTACATGAATGAGAGAAGAAAGAGCAATGCTTCCTGGGATGTTGAGGACAGGAGAAGCTGTCTCAGACCTGCTGCTCCTGGCCAGTAGCTGGACTGAAGCCTCAGAAAGGAGTGTTCAGGCACACGACAGCCCCATGAAGAGAACCAGTCCCAGCCACAGCCTTTTGCAGGACACACCCATTACCCACCCGTCCCATCCAATTGTCATGTATGTATCTCAGCAGGAGACTAACTAGCCTGGAGACTTCATCTAATGCTTGACCTTTTTCCTATATAGTTTTTTGCTGGAGCCTGAGACCCTTCAGCTCTGCTGGACACCATTGAGAAAGTTAAGGTCTGCATGTGGAAAGGGCTACAGTGTGCTGCAGGGTGGATGCATAAGGACCAGATGTCCTGGATGTCTCATATTTTCTGCCTGGGTAAAACAATGCACAAGTCAAAGCAAACAGGAGTTGGAGGACCCCAAAGAAGGCATCAGTCAGACTAGGCATAACTTGATTAACAGCACAAATCTGGAAAGTGTCAGTAAGCCAAGTGTTTTTCTGACAAACAGTGAGATTTTGACCTGCCTTGAAAAGCTCACTGGGCACAATATGATGAGGAAAGGAAGGAAGCAATAAAAAGCGCCGTGAATGAGGATGGAAAAAAAACATGCTTGCCAGCTAGTTCCAGATCTACAAGATCTGGAGTGGATTTCAGTGAGGAGAAATGTGAGTCAAAAGATAGTCTCTTGAGAGCCATTTTCCTGAGAAAGTTTGTGAGATATGTAGGCTTCCTTAGACAAAGTGACTGGCAGCAGAAAGCGGGGAAATGCAATACAGTTTGGTCTAGGATGTGTCTTTGGAAGACAGTTCTGAGTTTGGGATGAGAACAGGACAGAAAGGGGAACAGGGCAAAGTAGGTTCAGTTGAGCAAAAAAGGGGACAAATAAAAATAAAACAAAGTGGAAGAGTTCCTTGGTCTTTCAGTGCCCCCCCCCAAAAAAAAAAGGAATAATAATTTCTTATGGAGGGCAAGGAAATTCCCAAAAACTTGAGGACAACTCAACACATTGGGCTGGGAAGTGCAAACAGCTTGGGATGTAGCACATCACAGTGCACTGACAAAATGATCTCAGGGATGAGAGGAGGAGTCTGAAATTACAGAGGGAAAGAGGCAATCTAGGCCTGGACTCTCCCCTCTGTCTCTCCTCTCCAAGTCTTTCCTTGCCAGTGAGAGGTGACTTTGGAAAATATGAAGAATGGGATGGGGAAGCAAAATTTACTTGGCAACATCCAATTTCAGGGTCTAGAAAGGAGAACTGAAGAGGATCCAGAGGCTGAGTTCCTGACCTCAAAGAGAATCCTGAGGGATATTTCAGCCACATTAATTCCAGCAGGCAGCGGGACATCCTGGCAGGAGATGCTGCGGAAAGGGAAAGACTGAAGTGAAGGGAAATGCTCTTGTCTAAACTAGGGCTGATTAATACCTTAGGAACCAAGGGTCTGCTCTCTGGCTTCACAATGCACAGTTATTCACCAGTCTGTCCATGGCAACAGGTGAAAAATAGGCAGTACGCAACAGCCCGTAGGATCTTTCAAGGAAAATTAAGACCTGGCATGAATCACCAATTCCAGGAATAACTGGTGTAAAAACTCTTCTGTATTCCCTTCCCTCTGGTCTTAGTTTTTAGGTCCCAGCTTGAGAACAGAAACAGAACTGCTAGAGAAGAGCTTGTTCTTTTTGTGTTTTTCACAAAGAGATCACATTCCTAGTTTGCTAGCAGAGCTGGGAGGCTCTGCATGCAAACCTCAGGACTGAGCAGAACCAGACTGAGCAGATGATAATGATAACGTACTGCATCAGACGACACTTTGATCTTGACACCTGGCTCTACGCTTGAGCCCTTTGGCCAACTGGAGCATCCTGGCAGTAGCAAGTGTACAACTGAGGCCCCATACCCTGGGGATCTCAGTCCTCAGTCAAGATCCTGTAGCACAGGAGTTCAGGCTTTGCCTGGAATGAAAGATGCGAGGCCCTAGCAAGAACAAACACCACATTCACCTTTCTGTGGCATCGTTCATCAAAAACACCCTAGAATAAATGTAAGACTCACTTTATTTTGGCTAGGGAGAAACAACTTTTATCTATACTAGACAGAAGCTTAAGAGCTGAAGAAGAGCACAGCATCCTGTTGAAACAGAAGAGAGTTTGAGTCAGAAGAGGGTAAATCAGCAGAGCTGGAATACAGCCAGGACACTGGCATTTGCACCAGAGCTGCAATGAAATGTACTAGAAAATTTCTAAAAACCAGAGCTGGTCAGGAGCTCAGATTTATATCTATCAACCCACAGCAACCTTGAATACCAGGCAAGGGTGTTGGCTGACAGTTGATTCAAGGAATGAAAATGCCACCTTTGGTTACACTGCCTATAGCAACCAGGCAAGGCTCTGTAGGTCTCCCACCCAGCAGCCATCCAGTTTTCTTTATGGGCTCTGACAGGATTCGAAGACCTGAGGATAAGGGTAAAGGTCTCCTCTAAATCATGTTGGTGAAGTGGCGGAGTTCTTGGTCCTAAACTGTGGGGAGAGATAGTGCTTTCTAACTGGAATGACCAAGCTATCTGGAAAAGAAAATTAAACAAGTTTCAGGGGTAAGGCTTTCTTCAGATCTGAGAGAGATTCCACAGCCTCCAGACTACTTACAGGTCCGGAATAGGAAATGGAAATCCCTGTTTTAGTTATTTTCTCTTCAGTAGTTTTAATTAGGGGGTGTTTTGTAATGGCAAGTGTTATCTTCCAAGCTTTAAAAGTTGTTATCATAGCCTAAGTTTCACGGTTATGGGATAGGGAGGATTTAGAGGGAGGAACTATTCGTTCTGAGACAGCTACAAGATTATCACTAACAATTTTGTGCATACCTAAATGATCTCCTTGGGTGCATTAGCTAATCATCTCTCCTTCACTAATTGATTTTTAACTGCCCAGCACCAGTGTCAGAAACAAAAACTCACTATACAGATGGGAAACTGAGGTAAGGGGCAAATTAAAGTAGTATTTTCCAGGGCTGCCTGCAAAAAAGAAAATACTCGTACACATTTTGGAGAACAGCTCCTCTTCATCTTAGTAGAGTTAATGCCCTACTGTAAGATCTCACCCTCTGAGCTGTTGCAGTTTCTTCTGAGTCTATAAAATGGTGACAACGGCAGAACAAGAATTATCTCTCTGTAACAGGGAGGGAGGGTACTGTATTTACTGTATTTGCTGATACACATCAAGAGAAGAGAAGTGCAGGGTGGGAAGAAAGAGAAAGAGGCAGCTTTGTTCTTGCAGCAGTTTGCTCAACAAAGCCCAGACTGTTTCAGTGATAGTGGATGCTGCATGTTTATTCCGAAAATTTATGGTTTAATTAATTTTGGGGTGAGATAGCGAACATGGTTCAGTGCCAGATAGGTGAAATATGATCCTAGCATTTCAAGAATTCAAGCAGTTGAGGGAGTTGACTGAGTGGCACCTGAAATCCAATAAAAGCCAGCACAATGGGAAGCCCTGGTATCTTAAAGGAAGATCTTTGGAGATTTTAAATATGTCAAGCAGGGTGGCAGGGGGGAGGGGAGTGGGCTAGATTCATCCAGGAGTTCAGACTACCACAGTGCTTGATGAAAACATGCTGGTTTTCCTTGCCTGCAGTTCTGCAAATGAGCTTGTGCTTCAGAGAAAATCTTTGGAGAAGCACAAACCCCACAGAGCACAAAAACCACCATAACACTGAATTGCAGTGTGAGGGGTTTAAGGAAAAAAAAAAAAACTGAAACTCCTTTTTATTTGTTTTTCATTTTGAGCAGTCATATTCAGTCATTGTTCATAACTTTCTCTTTTCTGCCAGGAAGGCTGGGAACATACCTCTGGCTTTTCTTTTTAAAATATTGATATAGGTTTTTAAAGGCCAGATCTCCAGTCAGGGAATACCAGAATCCTGAGATTTAAAAAACAACCCAAGTATTGAAAGACTGATTCTCACATCCCATGTGCAAGTAACACTGTATGAATATATTTTATGTATGAACATGGCAATATTTCACAGCTGCAGTACTCCATGGTTTCCACAGCTGTATCAGAGCATCTCATAGTATTTGCTCTACATCTTCTTCAGAACAAGGAAGCGATATTTTTCACTGTTTATGAATAAGGAACCATGTCACAGGACACAGAGGATTTGCACAGTAAAAATAAAGACTGAAGCCCATATCTTCTGCAGTGTAAGTAAGTTACTGCTCTAAATACTGCACAGCTCTTCCCCTGGGCAGAGTGGGAGGAACCTGCAGTGACAGTACTGAAGCGGGAATGATATCCCTGAGTCGGACCCCCAGCTTTTGCAGTGTGAATGTAGATGAGGCAAGACCAGGAGTTTAAATCGCTCTCCAGAAGTGCCCAGCTCTCCAGAGGAAAGTGGGAGGAAACAAAGAACGTGGGATTACCTATAGCATCTCCCTTTATGCTGGAAGGAAATATATGGATCACTTGGGCCAGCCCCAGTATCTCATCTCCCTCGCACCTACTGCCTTCATTTTTATAAGTAAACACCCCAGCTTGTCTCTCACAGAAGCAGACACTGCAGCCAGGCATCCCAGGCCTGTCGTATAGGGAATGCTGATTTCTGTAGATGCTGTGGCTCTCTGAGATGCTTCAGCTTTCACTGGCAGCCTCAGAGCAGGGATGTAAGAACTTGGTCTCTGGAGAGTCTGTTCTGTTATCCACAGAGCTTGTCCCAGCTAATGACACGCAGTATTTGGCGGTGGGGGGGGGGAGCAAATAAAAAAATATTTCCTTTCCCATCTTCTTGTGGATTTTCCCATCAGCTGGTTAAGTTACAGCTTCTGCTGCATCACACATGTACCTTTTCATTTTAGTGTCTGGTCCTGACCTTTGCTCATGGCATTCAGTCTCCCATGCACACCCTGCTTACTCTCTTTTTGTAATTTATAGCACACACTGTACACCCATTTCCTTCTGCCCTTAACTCTCCTGCGTGTGTTCTGTTATCTCAGCTGCTCGATAGATTTGCCGTATTCTAGCTAGCTTCCAAGCCTGTTTTCATAATGGCCTCTTTCTCGGACGATATTCCACTATTTATGAGGGATTCAGCCCAATCTGTGAATTCACACAGCTTGCTATGACTTCTCAGCCTGGTCTACAGCCTTCCCTCTTGAGTGAGGGGCAGTCATATCCATGCAGTACTCAGGTCTTGCTTGGCTTTTGGGGTGTATAGGATTCATCCACTTTTTGAGGCTGTCAGTTGGATTTCAGTGTTGACCCTTTCCAAATTGAAAAATCAGCGCTGAACATGACTCTTCCTCAAAGGTCTGCTCCTCCACTGGAGGCAGATGACATTTGGCTTTTTTTTGATTAATGTTTCTCCTATTATTTTGGGCTGTAAATGAGAACATTGCAGAAAATGCAGGCTCTCTTCAGCCTGTGAATCTTTAGCGAGAATTTATTCCTCCTCCATGCTGGCTTTGTAGAAAATCATCACAATGCTCCAATTATTTCTGCTGAACTTCAGCTTCCCACTCTTCCAGCAGGCTCTTCTTTTGCCTCCTCAAGCCAACAAACACCTCAGACTGCTTCCGTCCTCGTGGGAGAGACAGGACATGAAGGAGAGATCTGTAGATCCCTCAGCTCCTGCTGAAGGGATGGGGAACAGGATAAGAGGCAGCCAAGAGAGATGTGGGGACATGGGCCTGCTGTGCGAGGACAGGTAATGCAGGGTGGTCAGCCAATGACTCCAGCAGGTTAAAAGCAGCTCTTAGCTGAGCATCAGCAGGGTGGAGCTGTAGGAAGAAGGTGGATCCTGCAGTGATACCTAGCCTTGGCTCGTTTAGCAGTGGAGAAGCTGGAGAAAGTGGGAGTTCGCAGGTGGACTTTTGAGAATTCCACTTCCCCTTTTCTCTTGGTCTTGTGTCTCCTGGTCACATAACTGTGTTGGTCTGAGACCTCCATTGACCAACTTCCAGTTATGAGTTTTGTGCATGATGCAAAGGATCTGATGAAGGAAGCACAGCACTCACTGTCTTTGCTGCTAGCCTCAGAAATCCCAGTCTGTGCTTTCTTCCCCCATGGTCTCCTATTCTCCTCTCTCTGCCCATGGACAAAGCCCTGTGTTACACATCTGCCTTTCTACAACTGGCCAAGCAGGGATAAGGATCTGCACAATGGTTGTGTAACTCTGCCCTTGTTTATCCAGATGGCTTTTCTGGGGCAGAAGTTATCTGAATGATGAATGCATTTTCCTCCTAGGAGAGGATCCATTTCCTGGGATGCATCACCTGGCTCTTTCTTCTCAGGTCATTTCTCTGAGCATCTGAGCAGCTGTCTCACATTTCTGGTGTCTTTTGGTATTTAGCTGAGGTTGACTGCAGGCTTTGAGGTGCGGGGGAGGAATGCAAGAGGAAGAGGAGGGAGCTCCCAAAAGCACTTCAACCATAGGTGTAACTGGAACCTACAGAATGGTACCCAAGGTAGCTTTGATCTTACTGCCTTATGTCCCTACACAAACAAAGCTGGAGTGATGCTGGTATCAGATGATAGAGGACCAAGCATCCAAGGTGCGCTGAGGCAGAGAATGGTGAAGACCAAGCTGTTGTAGCCTTGCTGCAATGCATATATCCCCCCAGCTTCCTTCAAGCTTCTGTCTACTTTCTTTCTAATCCAGCTCAGCAGGCAATTTGCCTTATTTTGCAGTGACAGTGCACTGGTGGCACATCTTCAGCCTGGTATCCATTGTAACACCCAAGTCCTGGGGAAGGCTGCTGCTCAGCCAATTGCTTCCCAGATAGTACCAATGCATGGGGTTATTCTGCTTTATGGGTACTTCTCCTTTCTGAGCGGTGTAAAGTGTCTGTCGGTCCAGCCCTCAAATTTCTCCATTTTACCCAAAAGTTCTGTGATTTGAAATATCAACCATTCCCCCTAATTCAGTATCACCTGCAATATGATGGGGATTCTTTCTGTGTCATCATCCAGGTCACTGATGAAAATATTGACCACAATACAGATGCCAGGGGTGCTCCTTTAGTTTACCAACCACCATTGGTGGACACCAAGCCACTGGTTACTCTTTGAACTCAGTACTCCAGACAATTTTTTTACCTAACAGCTTGATCATCTAGCCCATATTTCTTCAGCTTCATATCAAGAATGCAGTGGCAGACTGTCTCCAAAGCCTTAATAAATCAAGTTATATTACATCCACTGCTCTCCCCTTGCCCACATAGTCAGTCATTTCATGACAGAGGGTAATCAGATTGGCTGAGCCTGATTTGTGCTTGGTAAATCCATGCTGATTGTTCCAATTTCTTAAAACAGAATTTATTAGAACTGATACCAGCTCTAAGCTCTCCATTAACATAGTTCTTAGAGGCAGCAAATTTAATCAGTGACATATCTCAAGGAGAATTTCTGGAAACCTCACCTCTCCTCTCCAAAAACAGTTGGAGCATCCAGGTTTTACTTGTGTTTCTCCCTGTCCTGTGTGGTTATCAATGGAACAAATTAAGATTTTTTACCTTTCTGAGGCCTGTTCTGTTGTCTATGCAGCACTTAAGTACCAGTGAATGAAACCTTTCAAACTCCTTAAGAGGTTATAGATGAAGATGTTTACTTCAATATTGTTAAAATAAGCCACTGTAAGCCCTTCAGGAATATAATTCCTTGACTTCCTAAAAATATTTAAAAGGTCATAGCGTGTAGGAGAATGGGGATTTAATGAATCTCACTAGCAGCAGCCTTTTCCAGTCCATTTCCTGGAGGCATGTGATCGTCATGATTTCATTTCAGAGCCTGACAACATCATACGGTGACTCACATGGAAGAGGCAAACTTCCTCCTTCCCCACCTCTCTCTGGCAGTAGTGATTCAGGCCCCCATGCACTGACTGCTGGAGCTCTAGTTCTCCATCCAGTGAAATCAAACTGACATCCTGACAACTGTTTCAGTGACATTAAGCACTGTGCAATTGCTGGAGAAGATTTACATTTCTTGTAAATGCTTGACAAAAATTGAAAGATATTTGAAATTCACCAATGCAGGAAGGGTTAACTCAGGCTTATTCTCTGAAGGCAATTCAAAGTAGAGAAGAGACTATATGGCAATACTCAAAAAGAGCATCACTTCCCAGTTAGAATAAGCTAGAAAGGTTATCTGTCAGCTGGGGCAACTATTGTGAGTCTTGCCTTTATTTTAATCATTATTCTTCTAAGAAATAAATAAAATCACATAGAAGCTGATAAACATCCCACCACTGTTAGGATTACTTCTTGCCTCCCATTACTCAGGGCACTGGTTTCTGTGGACTTTCAAGCTGTGAAGTAATTTGTAAAAATCCGTTTTGGTTAGCATACTAATCGTGGAATGGAATTTACTGTTGCCTTCATATCTGCTGACTTGGAGAAGATTTCTTACCTTTATACAAATGTATATTTGCCTGTATTTTCATTTGTTACGGTTAGTTTTAGTCAGGGCAGGAAAATCCAAGATGACTGACAGCACTTCCAAGTTGAAAAGCTTAGAGGAAACCACATTGAAAACGAAGCTGTGTAATCAAAAAATACCTCTCTGCAGAAGCCATAGGATGGAGCACCAAAACTTCTACTGCAAGGGTGGCCACTGCTCCCACTAAAGCCATATGGTGATAAAAAGGCCACCCCAAAAATAAGATGTTTGTCCCTCACCATAAACTCATCTTTTCTCTGGTTGGTATTTGCACAGGGAGGGGAAGAAATGGATCCGGTATCTTCTGTTCATATTGCTAGGCAACACGCAGTACTGTTGGGGAGCCAGGTGGGTGCACCCAGGGGCTTGCTTCCAGATTAAAACCATATATATATATCAAAAATAACAGAGCCTGTACCTATGCAGCCTCTGGGAGATGTGCTCATGTTCTGGATCTGGTTTGTGGAGCCAAGTCCCTGGAACCAGTTTCATCTACACTGTCTGTATACACAGAGTACAGATGGGAACCGGCCATTCCTGCCCCGTAGCCGAGTTTTCTTGCCCGAACAGACAGCTGATGTGCTCCAGACCAGAGCCAAAGGAGCAGCCATCATGTGGGCAGTGTAGACAGTGAGTTAAGCTCTCATTTGAATTTCTAGTCTCATCCGCTCAAGAGATTACAGGCAAAGCCAAATCCGCTGTGATATTCTTGCCAAGGGTGAAGGAAATCAATAGGCTGTAGTATAGGCTTACGCATGGAGACATACCAAGTGTGCTTGGATGCATGGTTCCCAAATTAAACAGGGGAAACAAACAGGTCTCTGTTGTAAGCCTGAGAGCTGTTTGCAACATGCTTCTCGCTGTGCTTGTCAAATTGCCCTGGCTGACTGGAACAGCAGTCCCTCAGCCTCATCCTTGCCACCTTCTTCCTCTTCTCAGGGAAGGAAGAGCTGATAAATGCGTGTCCTACTTCAGGCTGCTTGTCCCCATGCTGCAGCAAGGACAGTTCTTGCAGCCTGTCCCTAACTCCCTCAGCTGGCTAGGAATGAAAATGTTCCTCTGGGTTCAAGCAAAACTGCAGAGGTCTTCATGGTGGAGGTGAAGGGAAATTAGAGCATCCTTCTTTCTATGGAGCCATAGCAAACACAGATGTTTTCTACCACAGGAGAAACCCAGCCCATGGCATGCAGGTTAGGAGTACAAAACCAATTAATCTTGCTATTTACAGCAGTCCCAGAACAGAGGCAGTCAGCAAACTCTTCCCAAAACTTTAAGAATTTGGGTGTGAGGAGGAAAACTGCAACAAGAATTGATTCCTGTTGGACAGTTATAGCAAAACAAAAAAAACAAACACCCCCCACACACACATTAAACCCCCCAAACAAATAGAGAGGAAGAAGAAAAAGCAGCTACTTTTTGCAGCTTCCCACTCAGAAGAGGAGCTGGCATCTTAAAACTGGCAACATTTCAGTGTCCCCTTAAAAGGCTACATTCTCCTTCCAGACTAGGAAAAATGAAAAAGGCTATGTGTAATAGCACCCTCTGGTGAATCCTGTCATAAGAGTATCCCTGGCCCTATAGATGGAAAGAGGGATACAGCTGCAAACCATCACAGAAGGGGGCTATAAGTGTAGGTGACACTTTGGAGATAGGGGGGAACAGAGAAAAGACACCCCTGTCTAGAATGGAAGAGCACAGATCCATTTGATCCTGCCAGGAATCCCCAACTGTGATGTCCTCCTGTAACACAGCTGTTGAGGCACCTCCGATTCAAACCACTGAGTCTCCTGCCTTGGAGAGAGAGGATATGCTAATATTTCCAAAGAACTGGCTTGCTCCCCATTTCCTTCTTGGCCCTTTGCTTCCCAGCCCATGAACTGAGAGACTACCCAGGTAGAGGGGGAGCATGCAGCACAACGCATTCAGCTGGAGAATCCGTTCCACAGACCGAGGCATTGCTGGAATTACCCACAGCTAATTTAGGCTCTGGTGAATGCAAAGTGTGTGCCAGCAGGGGAAGAGCACATGGAGTTTGCCACCCAAGGTGGATTAAACCAGCTTGGAAAGTTTCACAAGAGAAAGCATTTCTTTGAGACAGGCTGAGCGGCTGGCTGGTAATTCAACCATGAGAAGATCTGGCCTGTATGCAAGTCTGCAAATAATACATACGCTTACTCGTGCATTTCCATCACAGAGGGGAGAAGAAAGTGGAGAATGAGGGCAGCTCAGTGCAGGAACAACATTTCCAGCAGTAGAAAAATGCTCTGACTGCATACCCATATCCTGCACTTTCTAAAGGTATTTTAAGGCCACCAAAAATGTGTAGTATGGGGAAGGGAAACCAGCCCAATCCCTAATTTACAGAGCCTCTCCCAATTGCTTCTGCTGAGGCGCTGCCTCCAGAAGCAGCAGGAGATTCAGCCCCCAAGTGCAGGTCTGTTCTGCTGTCTCTGTATTGCTGGGTTATCATCAAGGTTCTTGTCCCTGACTCCTCCATGCCCCTTGAAGGCTATACCAGGGGCTCTGCCCATCTCCTGCCATGCAGAACTGTAGCACGCTCAGCTTTGCTTGGACTACTCATGATGGGAGCACGTGGGCGCCCATTAGGACAACAAGCCTGAGTTTGAGCTTTCTCCTCAAGATCACTTTATATGTTGGCCTGCACCTTCTTGTGTGCAAACAGTGTGCATGGTCAGCATGTCCACAGGCTGAGATGTGCCCTTAATCCCTGTTGCAGACACAGCTTTAGAGCCCAGGATTTGGCACCACAACTCTTGAAACACTTCTTGTTGTTTCTGCCCACTGCCGCTTCTGGAATTTCTCCTCAGCACAGACAAATTCTCTCTGCATGAAGACAACCCCTTAGGCTAGCAGGACATAAAAAGATAGCACTTACCCTAGTAGATGATAATCTACTGTCTCACAGATGTCCACCGAAACCTGGATGGCTTAGCAGTGAACAGATCAAGCTCTGGATCTGACAAGCTGGCCCTGCTGATAGATGCAAGGTGTGCAGGGAGAGGGAGATGGGTCCACAGGTCATGGCACCAGGAGGTTCAAGAAGTGGATGTTCCCAGTCACCTGCTGCCTGCTACCTCCTCTGCCAGCCTCCAGCTGGAGTGCAGCAGGCAGCTTACACCATTCTCCACGTACTCTCCTGGAGCAGTGTAAGGGGTGGTCTTTCAGGGACCCCTCCTCCTCAAATATCTTCTGCTTCTGAAACCATGTGGTTTTCCCAGGTCTGTGGCCCTTTCCTGGGAGGAAAGGCTTTTATGTTCTCCAAGGATAAGCTTAGTCTTGTCTGCACTGAGGGAGACAACAGAGACAGTGGCCAGAATAGATGCTTCAGAGGAAGACACCAGCAGCTTGTCTAGGTGATAAATTGATTTCCAGTCACAAGGAAAAGGGAGAATATGAAGATTGTCTTTTATTTTGGGGGGCTTTTAGACACTACAGTGAAAATCAAAAGGTTAGTTGTGGGTACTGTACACAGAAAAGGTCCTTCCGCTGTGAGTTCCAACCAAATAGGAAACAAGTTCAGAAGGGAAAAGTCTTATGCAGACTCCTCCAGGAGGTCAGGGAAAGAAGCAGAAAAAGAAACTAGTTTCCTTGATTCTCAGTGTGATTTATCTCAAGGGTAATCTCTTCCATAATATCTCATTTTTCCCCCATGCATATTCCTAACTGTAAATGTTTCTGTTACTTGCCGAAAGATTCATGCTTTCTCAAAAGCTTGTTGTGCTTGGCAAAAAATATCTAATGGCAGAAAACTCATCACTTACTCCTGATTGCTGTAAAAGCTGCTTGTGTGTGTACATCTGTCTACAGACTCAAGGAACAAGCAGCACATTCAGTTTTCCACTTTTTTCAGTTTCTCCTCACAAGCAGATTTTCTAGATCAGATCATATTGCCATCTTCTTCCAGTCTCTGTCTTTCAAAATATTAGAGAAGGCATATAGCAACATTTTACTCGGCTTCAATGGTTTTACCTTGATTCACTGCACAGGACAGCAAGTAGAGCCACAGGAGATCACTCACCTATTTCTAGCATTTTCTTCCCTTGTACCTGCAGAAAGAGTAGGTGTGTTTGACTGAAATACCTACAACGATGCTAAGGTGGTTTGCAAAATCCTGTGGTTGACTTGATAACTGTTCTCTATTCAACTAAGTACACTGGTGAGTCATGCAGAAATGCCAAAGGGTAGATAATATGGAGACTAACTTTGTTCTTTGAAGAGCCTGACTCCATCTGCAAAGGGAGGACTAGCAAAAGCCAAACCCCTCCCATACCCAACAAAGAAAGTTCCCCACTGAGCTGTATCTAAAAGTAGGTGGTATACACCACTAACAAAGCCTCTCTCATCTCCTGCTAACTCCAGCCAGCTGCCAGATGAGCCCTACTGAAAAGGTAGCTTGCTGTCTAACTCTGCCTGCTTTTATAGATGCCCCAGTTGCCTAGCCTCACCTCCCTGTTCCCCTCTGTTTTTAATCAGCCTGCCATTTAATTCACCTGGGATGCAATTAACCAGGAAACTCCACTAAAGAGTTCATTACAGAGAGAAATTCCCTATCTCCGGTTTTGAGCTTACCCAATCACAACACTGAACCTCCTACCAAAATGTCCTTCCAGCTACAGAACTGCTTGTCCCAGAAAACTATGAGCCTGAGGTTTGGGTTCACCACACTTTCCCAGGTGGGAGAAACACTCTATCCTACATGAAATGAGACATGATCAATGACTACATGTTTCAACTCTCAGTGGAATAATTTACAGGCACAGAGATCCAATTCAATCTGAGAACCAAAACAAAAAGCTCCATTAAAAATCAATAGAAAGTTAACTAGCCCTCTGCATTTTGCACGGTGCAATTTCTAACTGAACGCTTGAGTATTTACTATTTCAAACCAGCTACATCCTTTTAAGTTCAGAATTCCCCACAGAGGTGCAGAGCTTGTAAAAGTTTCTACCCAATTTTTATTTATGAAGGGGGAAGCTGAGGCACAAAGAGGTAAGAAGTAGATCTAGGAACAGATCCCAGCCCTGCCAATACACAGGCATCCAAGTTATCAGACAACGCTGTCTCCTCTATTTGTTTTCCTTTTGGTAAAAAAAAAAATATTTTTTTGCAAGTAATCAATGGAAGAAAAAAACAAACCCCAAACCTCACAAGGCACAGCCTCAAACTCCATTGTGTTACAATAGCTAGGATGGAACCTTACAACTAGAGAAGGGTCATGTTGAAGCTGGCATAACTCTGCTGATGATACGCAGAAGTCCTTTTCTGAGCCCTTTGCCTCCATTCAGTAAGACTGAATTGCATCAGCGTCAGTCACCCATATCCATTTCCATACTCCACATGGCAGAGTTACATGCCGTTTTCTTCCTTATGATTATGCTTTATTATTTCTATTACATCAGTGCCTGGAGGCCTTGGGATAGACCAGATCTCTATTGTATTCACTGCTGAATTTACACAATGACGTACAATCATGGCAGCAAAAAAAGTTCCTGAAGCACAGTATGCCGTGAGCTGGAAAGGCATTTGGGGTAATAAAAAAGGGAAGTTAATGATAACATGTTCTCAACCAAGGCACAGTGAAATCATTGTAAATTCCATTATGGGTAGGTGATTTAGCTTCGATGGTGCATCACTGTGGGGAACAACCTTGATGTAAGTGTCATAAAGCTTGGCACATCATCAAACCCACATGCAATAAAGCTACAGGGCCAAAGCATTTCGGCAGATCCTCTCCGAGCCCTTCCTCCTTCCAAGCTTTTTCCTCATCAACTCCCTGTTGTGTAAACTGTGCTTGAACATCATAGCTGTGCTAGAGGTGGGACACCACAGGGTTAGGACGAAGTTTGTTTTTTATTTTTTCTTCTTCTTTTCTCTTTTTCTCTTTTTTTTTTTTTTTTCAGTCTTCTGTGTTTCCTGGCTCTTGTGGCTTGAAGTCACACCCTTGATGTAACTTCATTGCGGTTCATTTTTCTTGTGGTCTAATTAAATCCGGCTCCAGACAGAGTTGTGTGTTAGCAACAATGGGAGGAGGAGGCAGGAATCCGGAGATCTAGGAATCATCAGGAATGTCATGGCCTGAAAAGTGAAAAATCAAAGTGGAGGTAAGGTAACCCAAGGAAAATGGAAGAAGAAAATAAGGAGTGGAGAAATTCCTTAACCAGTCTAAAGGCAATTGAGTTGCTTATCAGAGTATTGATAATCCAGTACAGATTTGGGTGTGGTGGAGGAATGTGAGTTCCTCCAGCCTGGAACACAACAGCTGTACACAAGGTCCCAGATGAGTCCTTGCCATAACATCTTTGATGTTAACAGAATTACATCAAAGATGTAAATTCCATGGGGAGGAAATAAAATTAAGTGCTATGTGCTTATGAGGTGAAGGCTTTGCTAGCAACAGAGATGGGGGAAGGGTCCGAAGGGAGAATTTTAGGGCCATCTCAAGGACTGAGTCTTTCTAAAGTGGTACAGTGGTAGTTCAAGCAGCTGCTGGGGAGAAAGGAAAGGAGATCATTCTATGATAAAGCCTCCACTTGATTTTGGACCCTGGTTCACAATCCTCTTGTTTCTGGCTGTGAAAGTTGCAAACCCCAGATGGGGAGGAGTGTTGTAAAAATCTAATTTACCAGAATAAGCAGAATTTTAACGCAGAAGGTAGGTTTTCTGTATCATGAATCTTTCTATTTCATTAAATCTTTTTAATACTGCTCAGCTATGTTACATTTATTGAATGTTCAGAGCTTTCCTCCTCTGTCAGTAACTGCTTAGCTCTGCAAAAAAAATGGACTCCCAAGAGAACATAGTGTTCAGCTAGAGTAAAGCAGGCGAGAGGGAGGAAAGCAATGTATTACATTGCATGTGTGGCTGAATCTCTTTGAATCAAGAGCTGGTTATTCATAAGACGCAAATCTGCATATCAACTCCTGCTGGACATGTCTGCACTATGCAGATTTCTCTGTGCTGTACTAACTAGTATCCCAGTCCTAGCATGGTGAAATACAGGGTGCACTCCTTATTGACCTGAAAGACATAGGATCTGTGGTGGCTAAGAAAGGAGAAGGCAAAAAGTCTGTTTCCCTCCCTGTGGTGAAGATAAGAGGATGAAGTGATTTAAATGCTGAAGTGGGGTTTAAGACACTTGCTTCTATGCAATTCTCTGTCCTCAGTGACTGGTAATGGCAAGGACTTGAATGGAACATCTCCTCCATTGGTGAATATTTCTGCTTCTCCATGCCTGTCTATTAATATTTATTTGTATCCCATTAGCTCCTAGGTGAGCTATCATGAGAAGAAATAAAAAGGTAACTACGACAGAGTCAGACCTACAATCCATGATCCGGCATCCTGTCTCAGAGAGCGGAAGGAAAAGAGAGTAAGAAGCAGAGTTTTTCTGAGCGATCTGTCCCTTGGGATCTCCTCCCAGCTGCCATAGCTGGTAGTTCAGGGATTTCCTGAGCTGCACCTTGCAGCTGGACTTGAGACACTGCTCGTTACAGCTCTTGTTTTCCACAGATATCTGTTCTGTCAGCCAGCAGAATAACAAAGCATAGTCATAAAAATACGGTGCTTTTTTGGTCTGTGTTGTTACCTGTGATCCTGTGATGGCTGGTAAAGCTGTCACAGGTACTGGATACTTGTAGGGGAAAGTAGTAGGTATCACCTCAGCCTGGGTGTCTAAAATGTAGTTTTCTACAGCTGAGCTAGTCACCCTAGACTGCCTTTACAGGGGGAGGCAGGAGGTGAAGGGTGGGGAAAGAAATGGGTGCCTTCAGCCTTTCACCTGTGTCTGAGATACGTAGCCCAAGATGAGACGAATTGCTCCCTGAGGGTGCATAGCTATCTCCATGGATGGTAAATGGAGTCTAGAATCCTAAACTCAGTCTTCAAAGTCAATGCCAGCAAAACCAGGTTGTTCAGTACTAATGAAAATAGGTGTTTCTTCACCAGCAGCATAGCTAAGCCATCATGACTACCACAGGTTGTTTACCTGGGTCCAAAACATGACTGGAGAGATTTTAAGAAGAAAATACTTTTTCTGAAACACCACCTCTGACTCAGCAAGAGCCACAGAGGACTGGAGGCAGGAAGGGTGCTCTGAGGAAGGTTCACAACATGTTTGCAGTGTCCTTGATGTCCCTTGACATCTGCTGGTCATGGATGCCAGCACAAGTGAACTTGTGTTCTGACCCCAACATAGCTGTTCTTATGTTCATATCTGGAAGTTTAAGGAGGGACATAAGGATCCTATCCCATAGCCCTGAGCAGGAGTGACTTCCTGAGCAATTCCAACATTTAAAAAAAATCATTTTCTTTTCTAATTTTGTAGGAAAAGGGCAGACATAATTTCCTATGCACTAGAGTCTACTGTTTGATTTTCATTATTTATTTTTAGAGGGGAGAGGGACAGGAGAAATGAAAAGACCTTTGTCTGACTGTTTCCTGAAGTGAAAAACAAGACCAAAAGAAAAGAAAAAAAAAAGTCAGCCAGCTGCCCTAGATTCTGGGAATTCCAGTGCTACTGCCTTGGATCCCAGGAAAACGTGGGGAATCCCTGCCATTCAGGGAAAGCCCCCACTTCAGAGCAGTTTCCTGGTGCCACTGAAGATGCTTGGAGCATGCAGAGTTGCCAAGAGCTCAGCTGCTTCCCGGCAAGATGCTGATGAGGCCGGGGAGACAGGAGTGTTTTCACCAGCAAGCCTTCTGGCTGCTCAGAGGACTTCTGTTGAAGTAAGCCACTCCCAGGATGTTCTCAACCAAGGAACACTGTCTCCTTCCCTGCCCCAGAGGTCACAGTTACAGTAGAGAAGACAGGCAAAAAGTAGGAGGAAAGACGAGTCCCAGGAAAGGGGAGGAACTTGCCTGGGGTTACACAGTATGTTGGGGTTAAAGTCGGGAGTAAGACCTTCATCAGTTGAGTCCGAATACAGTACCTTGTCCACTCTTCCTCTCTGCTTCATCAAGACAGCCTAGTGGCTGACTTAAGGCAAAAAGGGACAACAGTTTCCCTTTGAAAATCTTTCTGGTGAGTTGTGTTGCATTTAAACTGCTAACACCTTTCACTAGTTGTCTGTTTTTATTTTTAAGATATCTTTTATTATCACTATTCTTCCACCACTGTTTTCCTTTTTTTTTTCATGCTACCTTGCATGACTCCCTTCACTGAGGCAGTCTCCAAACCTCTCCTCCAACATTAACACATAAAATCATTTCCCTCGTGAGGAAGCTGGGGATGTTCAGTCATTCTAGTTAAAGAAAAAGCACTGGAAACTGCGTAGATCTTTTTCTTTTTCTTCGTTTTGTTTTCTTTCCCCTTGTGTTGGTTAGTTCTGTTGACGTAAGATTGTCCAGTGTTTACTTTTTAAATGGAAAATGGGTTGGTTGCTCTTCACCGGTCTCCAACATCAGCTTGGAATCCAACCCTCTTGATGCCATGGATCCTCAGTCATCACAGCAACAGGTTTGTTGTGATGATGCCTACAGCTTGCAGTTTATTCTGACACTGGAGCTATGCCAGGCTCATTAGGAGATACAAAGTGTTGTGATGGGTGTTAAGCAAGGTTATGCCAAGTTGAAGCAAGGGGTGTTAGAAGACGTTCAGAAGAGCAAACAGCAAAATCCTTCTGATTTAGGTTTGCCACGTCTTACAAAAAGAGAAGGGTAAAGTCTAATCTAGACTTCTGATTGTTGCCTTACAAATGAGATATGCAAATTCTTAAAAACAATTTTGCATCTTTGGAAGTCATTTGTGTTCCAGAAGGGAAGGGGGGGGGATGTAAAATTTGCTGCTAGGCAAAGGATTGACATCTTGGATAAAAGACACGTTCTTTTCACCTGCAAGGCACTGGCTCAGCTGTGTTTCACAGAGAATTTCTCTTAGGCTAATGGGAAGGGACTGTTTGGGCTCTGTAGCACGTGTTCTTTTTGGCTTCCATACTGATGTGGCCAACTAGCTTGAGTCTTAACTCAATGTCTTCAGAGCTGAAGTCCTTCAAGTTTTCTGCTTGATTTTCTGGATATGTCTTTACTGTCTGCTAATGGTGGCCTCAAGACTGTTCTTGCCTCCTGCCCACATGCTAAGCCTCTGACCATGGCCTCTTGCATAGCTGGAGAGCATCCTTCCAGGCAGGTAGGACTCAGCATGGTCAAATCTGCCAGCTGGATAGAACAGGACTCAGCATGCCCGTGGAGGCGGTCTGCAGGCAGGCTGGAGCTATCGGTGAGGCAGCCCAGCATTCAGGGTGTGGGTGGGACCCAGAGCAGAACAGGCACCATGTCTAGTTTCTCTCTTCAGGGGTTGAGAGGCCTGAGAAGGTCCCAGAGTGAGAGTGGCATTAATGCAAAGTAATGAACACTTGTAGGTGGTCTCTTGACAGCAAGTTTGCTTGTCAGGTCATTCCTGAGAAATGCAATGGCATTTGTGATATGGTGGTCCAGTCCGCAGACAGTTAGGTTGCTGTAGTCTAGGGACCATCTTTAAAATGTCAGCTTCCCCATGAACTCAGGGGGGATGGAAAGGCAGGTTCCTCTGTGGAGGTGGAGGAATGCTGGCCTTTTTCCATGCCCAGCTGAGATCAATCAACTATTCCTTCAGGAAACCAGTGTCTGGTTGCGAAAATTTTTTGTGTTACAGGAAGACAAAAACCTTTTTGGGAAAAAAATTGTTCTTCCTAATGTGAATGTACAACATTGAACCCAGGTCATCCCATATCTCAGAGATATTGTGAAATAAATAATAAGGGTGTAATTCTAGCAGCCTTGACATGATTTTTAGCACTCATACCTTGTCTATCATCTTCACTGCACTGTGAAATACACCCTCCACAAATTACTGAAAGAACTGCATGTTCCCTGTGCACTCAAAATTATCTTCTCTGGAACTTTGCTGTTCAAGAGTTTAAAAAAAAATCCATCTGGGATGTTGAAAATACCTCAGTCCATCTTTCAGAACTGCCTTGTAATGTCTGAACCCGTTCGACCATTTTTCACTGTACATATTAGAAATTCCTAGATTAGGTTGTTCAGATCTTGTCAGATCTGTTAACCCATTAACACAATGAATTTAGAACAGGAGGTGAGAGCTACCACTTCTTGTTCAGCAAAAAGTCAACATCTCTCCAGGGACCTGGGCCATGAACCTGCTGATCCAAAGAGTTCTGTTAAATACAGAGGTAAAGCAACTTTATTTGTAAGATGGTACAAAGGGACTGTTTAATTTAGGGTGTCTCTTAGCCAGTTCCAGATTGTAGATGATGACTCTATGCAGTGTCCCACCGTTGCATGGGGTGGGATGGGCAGTGGCTGTCAGGAAGCATGCAAAGTCCAACAGCCCAATGCCTAACTCACCCAAACTTAGAGTCAACAGCCCCTGTGGCCAAAAAAGGTAAGGATAATTCATGAAGGACAGGTCTTCTGGTGGCTTCCAAGTGTGATGGCCTGATCAGATCTTCCCACTGCTAATGGCTGGATGTCCAGAGGAAACAGGGAAGAGTTTCTCTGTACATGCTACATTTCCTGTAGTTCCAAACTAAATATTTACCCTAGGCCTTTTGTAGGTAGGGTTCTGGGCTGACTGAAGAAGGATGCTCTTGTGTTCATCAACCCTGTGCTTTTCTGCACCTAAACACAGCCTGGCCTTCGGAGCTGGGACATACTACCACCTCTGGGTGCTCATGCGTGAGAAAGGTTCCAAAACAGGTATTGATGTTCTGCCGCTGGAACATTTGAATTATCCAGAGTTAACTGAAAATAACATTCAGCTCTTCTGTATTTCTTTATCTTTTTACTTTGGAGTCTGTGTTTGGCCATATATATGGTGGCTTTTTAAGAAATCCATGAAGGCAGTAAAACCATAAATCCTATTGTCATTGTGCCCGTTCCCCATAAAGCAATATCCACACATAATCCTCTTGTAGCTCATTCCCACCAATGTATTGTTCAATGCTCACAGAACCAAATCCCTCTAAGGATGTTTGTACAGAGTGAATCGTGACAGTAATCCGGATTTATGCTGCTTAATTACTTACAGCCAATAGGGCATGTGACCGCATTTGCCATACTTGCTGAGATGTCTCCAAAGCTTGCATTGAGCCAAGCTGTCCAAGGTTGATTTGGTTTTTTTTTTTAACTCCATCAGACCTCACTCAGGCAGCACTCCCAATGACTTCAAGACAAGAGCTTCCAATTGTTCCTGATTTTCATTAATCAGGCTAAAATCAGATACAGACCAAAGGGAGTGTCACTGCTTATAGGAGGAGTGAAAACTATGGCAAAAGAACTGCTATATTGTATTATGCTATCACCTTCTTCCAGTTTATTTGCAAGTCCTACCTGTTAATTTCAATCTTGAAATGGTCTGAAACATCACAGGGACTGGAACACATAGGTTTCTAGGTTCTTTTGAACATATGATCCTCTCTTACAAAATCCCTCCCACCCTGTGAACATCCACCCATACTTCAAAGCAAAATGTAAATGCTGGGGCCAAGGCATTACACTAAAAATCAGGCAAAATTCAGAATTTTCATCCTGCAGCAAATCCTGACATTTCAATGTTTGTTTTTATCCCACATTGGAACAAAGAGCTGAAATGTCAAGACTTTTTCTCTGGGTGGAAATTTTGGGAAAAAGAAAAAAACCAAACAAACTTTTTTCTGGCAAAGTCAAAACCTTTTGCCTGACATTTTCAAACAAAACAAAACATTTCAGCATTCCTGAAATCAAAATGTTTTCTTGTGGTGTGTTAAAATGACCCCAAAATGCTCTGTTTCAAGTCACTTCAGTGTTCAAACTGTGCTTTCCCCTTGTGTTATAGCCTTCTGAGATATGTAGTTTGGAAGTTTGCTCTTTGCAGTCTCCATGCCTGGATCGTGTGAGTTGTTTCATGCCTAAAGACTCTGAAAACCCATATAGATAATCATCCTTGCACAAGGCAAAAAGAGAAACATCTGCATTGCATTATAGTATAACAAAGAGTGTCCCATCTACTGAGAAAATGTCCTGTACTGTAACCCTGCACTGTTACTGGAAAGTAATTCATTGCTGAACTCATCTGACTCAGAATGTTTTGGGCCAATTCAGAAATAAAATATTCTGTCTTGGGTCAGTGATTTTTTTTCTTTTTTTTTTTCCACTGTATATGGATTTTCCTCCAATTCCAGTTACCATTTTAACAAAATAGCAATATTTCTGTGGAGTCTGGTTTCCCTTTGAATTTTGAGTTAAAAATGGCACATCTGTTTATGTCCAGGAAAGAAGGGAAAGTTGGGAATCCTGGTATTTTCTTGATGCTCAGAGCAGAAGGCAGGATTTAAGGTCACTCCTGGTTTTGGCATTTCCAATAGGAAGCTTAAGGCAGTTCATTGGGGATCTAGTTTTTTATTCTGCTTGAGCCCACCTGCTTCTAAGAGGAGCCCTGGATGGCACAAGTCCCACTTGATGTCTGAGATACCTAAAAATATGTGGATCTACTTCTAAGGAGGTTTCCCATCACCACATGTAAAGGTTGTAATAGCACTAGAACTCCAGTCTGGCCTTGCAAGTTCTAGGCTTAGCAGGGTTGTGTAGTTTTACCTTCTCTTTGTGACACCTGTCAGACACTCACCACTTTTCCTGCTCAGATCCACCTTCCTTGTATTCATGGTCTTCAGTGAGAAGGCAACACTTGATTACTTCAACATGAAAGTATCAAAAGCAAAGTAGCCTTGGTAGTCTCGCTCCTGAGATCTCATAAATTACTGCCTTGAGATTCGGAGCACTCACAGTGCTTTCACTCTGACCATTGCCTAATCACAGCTCCCACTCTCTGTAAGGTCTTTGCCCTATGGACTGATCTAATCCCTCCAGAGAGTCCAACAGAGCAGTGCAAACTAGTAAGGATTAAGCACCTGGGATAACATGCCCTTACTGCAGGGTAAGGCTCTTAAATGGTCTGCTGCTGGGTTACAGGTCTTAAAATTCAAGTAATCCTCCTGAGCATGAGCTCTCCATTCTGCTTTGAACTTCTGCTTTAATAGCCAGACTCATCCCATCTAATTTAAGTACTCAAAACGCTGCCTCTCTAGTCTACAAATAGAATCATAGAATCATAGAATCATTTAGGTTGGAAAAGACCTTTCAGATCATCGAGTTCAACCGTAAACCTAACACTGCCATGTCCACCACTAAACCAGGTCCCTAAGCACCACATCTACAGGTCTTCTAAATACTTCCAAGGATGGTGACTCAACCACTTCCCTGGGCAGCCTGTTCCAATGCTTGACAACCCTTTCAGCGAAGAAATTTTTCCTAATATCCAATCTAAACCTCCCCTGGTGCAACTTTAGACCGTCTCCTCTCATCCTATTGCTTGTTACTTGGGAGAAGAGACTGGCACCCACCTCGCTACAACCTCCTTTCAGGTAGTTGTAGAGAGTGATAAGGTCTCCCCTCAGCCTCCTTTTCTCCAGACTAAACAACCCCAGTTCCCTCAACCGCTCCTCATAAGACTTGTGCTCTAGACCCATCACCAGCTTCATTGCTCTTCTTTGGACATGCTCCAGCACCTCAATGTCTTTGTTTGTAGTGAGGGGCCCAAAACTGAACACAGTATTCAAGGTGCAGCCTCACCAGCCCCGAGTATGGGGGGATGATCACTTCCCTAGTCCTGCTGGCCACACTGTAAAGGCAAGGTCCCTCAGAGAGTGCTTCAGGTCTTAGCTGTGATGAACCTTCCTCAGCTGACTATGGAGGGAGACTCAAAAGGCTCTCTCCCTAATTTTGCATCTTTGTTAGAAGCCTGGAGATAGGTGGGAGGAACAGAAGCATGTGTGCCTCCTCAAAAGTCCACTTTGGGTGTATAGATGTCAGCTGGCTGAGAGGCAGTAAAGTATAGCTAATGTGTATTTTCTCAGCAGTATAATAAAACCCCCAAACACATGGTAAAAAGCCAGTAACATATTACACGTATCTTTAAACACTGAACCTGCAACAAACTCATTCACATTGTAGTTGTCAAATTATGGCCACACATGTTTGTTGACAACAAGATAAGATTGCATCTTCCCCCACGGAGAGCAAGACAGTAATGCCATAGCTTTCAGACAGACTCTCCTAAGAGCTGTACCATAATCTGCTGAGGCAAAACCTGGGGAAAAATCCGCAGTAGTTATTCAGGCAAATAGTGTGTTGGCACTGTATTGCCCTTTCCCACTCTTAGTACATTACCAACCATGGAATATGAACTTTTGGCAAAGTGATGAGAGGGTTATATCTTTCAACAATGTGGAGATCACCTAACACACCCTGTGTACTAGCACAGTATAAATAACAAATATTAGCAATAATCTCATACTTCCACTACCTGGTGTTCCCAGGGGTGCTGGGCAGCTAACTGGTCCTTGTCTGGCACCATAATACTGCAGGATCTGTGTGAAGTGAACATTGGCCCTGTTTCGGAAGATGTTGTTTGCATGTCTGTACTTTCATTTCATTTGTAGCTGACCTTTTATTTTATGAGCTAAGCACTAGTAACCAAGAGGTTAAGGTACAGCTGGTGGTGTGAGTAGTTTCAAGCAGATACCTTCTTTGATATAGCAATGATTTTGCTCAAGGTGAGTTGTAGGGGACAGAGCAGGCAACACAGCCAGACTGATGACATATTCATAATATCTAATGACCACAAAACAGAGATTTCCATGAGATCATAGTTAGTCTCACACATATTCATTACAAGGAAGAATTTGGGCAGAAGATCACTTCTTCTTTTTTTTTTTCCTCTGGCACTGATCCTGAACCAAGGCAGGGAGAGTACAAAACATTGTGTGTGTCCACTGTGAACTTGACACTGATTTTGAGAGAGTCCAAAATATCATATCCTACCACTGCAAAGGGATTCATGCACATCTATCCAGCAGGAGACACCTTTCACCTCTGGACATTCCTTTTTTGGTCAAATATCCAATGATTTTGGTAGGATCTCAGATCAGTTCCCAGTGAAATAAATAGATGATGATTACCTGTAAAGTGGAACTGCTCCTGAATGCAGCATGGTCAAGACCTTAAAATGCCCAGAGTATTTGGAGTGAATGAATCTTCATGAATCTTGTGGTTCGGTCAAATCTGTTCCCCTTGTGGAACAAATATTAACAAATACTTGCAAACAAACAAACAAAAAACCAAAACCCCACAAATATTTAAAAATACTGAATGTTTCCTGTCCTACAGATGCTATTGTCAGAACACATTCATCTGCCTAGCTGGCTCTCACTGTTTGTTCTATGTAGGACAGGCAGAAACCAAATTCATCACTGTAAAATAATGTCAAATGCAAGGAAATCATGAAGTTGCTTTTCCAAGTTGATCTGTTACTCTTATTAGCAGGGTATCCTGTTCCAAATCGCCAGAAAAGAGGAATGCTTTCTAACAACTGTCAAGATTTCTTCTCACAGTATCATGGCTGAGGTTTCTTTCCCTAGAGGACAAGATTTCCCTTCCTGAGCAAATCAGATCTAGGCTTTTACCTAGCAGGGAAGAGGAGTGCTGTTCCTAACTCCTGTAAGTGATACAGTTATATCCTGACACAGGGGAAAGTAAAGTTCGTAACAAGTGTCAAACTGGAGGGAAAGTATTAGGATGTGTTCACAGATCCTCATGGATTATCTCCACCACAGAGAAGAGAAATAACCTGAATATAGGAAATATTATACAATGAAACCCCCTGTTTCTTTAGCCATGAGTGAGACAGTAAGCCTTTGATGCAGAGCTGTTGAAAAGAGGGGTTTTTTTATGGAGTCAGAGATTACTTTTCTAACTAAACTCAGATTATGACCCTCTGGCAATACAACTTCTTTTTTAGGTTTGTTTGCCATGTCACAAAGAACCTGACCTCCCTAAATGAACTTTAGAGCTACTGCATAACTAGTAGTTCTAATTATGCAGACCATAAGAACTTAATTAAAAAAATCCAGTTGCATTACTTGCCCCAAAGAGATTTCTTCAACCCAGAGGATGCAAATTCTCCATCCCATTGTTTTCCCCTCCCTCGCATCCATTAGGCAAGAGAAACACAGTGGGGCTGTCCCCTCAGTGACACCATGTTACCTGGGGTGGTGTTGGCTGAGGGCTCTTTACTTTTTAATAATCTTGTGGAAAATTGACAGAGAATATGCTCTAAAATTAATTCTTCAAGGGTTCCAAGATGAAGTTTGGTTGTCTTAATCTACCCATCTTCTGTAATTAGCTCTCTCACACATTTGACCTAGAAGACGCTTATTTAAGAGAAGCTAGAGAAGAAGGAACGTAGGAGTGGGGAGAAAAAGGGTTTTCACATCAATTTTTGGTATCTATTTATCTGGTTGCTAACTTTGATTCTTTTTACAGCCAATTGGTCCAAACTGAGCTCCTCCAAAGGGCAACTAGGAACAGGGCTGTCACTTAGATGAGCATTTCTCTGCATTAAACTCAGAGATATTTGATTATATTGAGAAGCCAAAGTTGGGTGAGTTACCTACTGTCACAGTGCCATCCCTTTCTTTAACATGGACCCACATTAGGACAAGTGTGACTTTCTACAAGGGCATCCAACTTAATTCATTAGTGAGGAGACACATATTAATGAGGGCAGAAATGTAAATGATACCCAGCCCAGGGCCTTTCTCACATGATATTTTGTGAAAACCAACATGTTCACTGCTTTCATTCTGTGGTTAGGAACAAGTGTGTGAGCTGCTCTAAAGAGGATTCTGGGGAAGTAGCCATCATTACTGGATTTAGATGATTGGAAGCTGACTGATGTTGCGGTCACTTTGGTATCACTTGAGGAATTGTTTTATGCAGAGATGAGTCATGTTATTGGTGGAGCAGAACCTGACCCTAGGGCCTGCAAGCAGTGGGAAGAACAACCGTTGCACCACCCTCTAATAACACACAGAGCCAGGCAAGAGCACTGGCCAGCCAAAATAAATTAATTGCATCATCTAGTGGATATTGTGTTATATCAAAGCCTCCTTCTCCCTTTAATAAGGGTAGTAAAAATGTCTCCATTAATTGCTTTCACTTCAACTAGCCAGCTTGCACCTTCCAAGCCTGCTGAGGACAAGAGCTGGTGTGGGGAGAAATCTCATTCCAGAAGCACTAGCAGAATGAATTTCTTGCTCTTTGAAGTCACAGGAATTTTGTGTTTACCAGAGATGGCTAAAGTGCACCCAAGATTTTCTAAGCTTTTAATGATTTGCTTTCTTTATATCTGTCATTCTACCTGCTGCTGTTCAGTAGCAGAAGAACCATGAGGCTATGATGGAGAATTAGACATGATAGAAATCCCTCTCCACTTCCATCACCAGTATGTTCCAGATCTGAGAGTCCACAGCATTGTTTCATCTCTCAAGGAGAGAAAAGAAACATAAAAAAAGGAGTCCCTGGAATTTAGGGCATTTGGCCGTCAACCAGACAGATTTGAGCAAATGAATAAAGGGAGAGAGCCTGGCTAGAGTGAACTGAGAAACCAGCACTAAGCCATCCTGGCATTGATAGGAGCATGCATCAAGGCAAGAGGCTAGAAGGCTAGAAGCACAAGTAGGCAAAAGGCTGCAAAATAAGGTGAAGATGGAGGTACTGGCACAGGGACAAATGTAGAGCTCTCAGGAAGTGCAGAGGTAAAGGAGCAGGAAAGACAAAGTTCTGTTGGGAAATCTGTCTCTTCCTCCACCACAAAACCTTCAGAATATGGCTGAATCCCATCACAGCTCATGGTATTCACCCTCCAAATTTCTTTTACTCCTCTCATAAATACTTGTTTGGACTTTGATCCACCCAGCAACTTTTTCCGTTTTGACGTCATCACCCCTTGCCTAGCTGCCCTCCACCCCACCCAGTCTACTGGCTTGTCTTGCAGCTTCCACACTCCCCTGTACTTTCCTCTCAAGGCTCTGCGTCTGCCTTGAACTAAGTTCCCTGATCCTTCCTTTCCAGTCCTGAGACCCAGCCTATTCTACTGACGCCTCTGGTGGCTTCTTTCTTACTTACATGTTCAAAGTCAGAAGTTCCCAAAGTTTTGCTCTTAACAGAAATGAGACCTTAGGGTGTGAGATGAACAAAGCTGAATTCATATTTTAGACAATATTCTTATGTTCAGTAGAGATAACATGATATTGCTAAACATGTATAATGGTATCATAGGCAGAACTAGACAGCACATCTGAAATTCATACTGGACTGGGACTGGTACAGCTGGAGAACTATAGTACCTATGACTTGAAGATCAGCTAATTCTGTCAGTGTTCATTACAGTTAAAAAAGTCCCTTGCTTTGGGAAAGCCAGGCCGAGGGACCAAGATACATGCTTTCTGTTGAATCACCGTTTTGTGTGTAGCTAAACTGTCTTGATGTCTCAGCATATTGGTATCCTCCTCCCAGACTAATTTCTCTTTCTCTTTAAGTCTTGGAATAATGTTCTCCCAATCTATTGTGCCAAATAAGATCCTCCTGCAACTTCCTTCTGCAAGACCTTTCAGCAGTTGGTTATTTTAGATCCCTGTGCAATCTCAGCTGGGATGCCTGTTGAGTACAATAGGATGGACCAGGTGCATACATTCAGTTTCCATTAACATAATGCCAGTAGCAAGTCTCTTCTTGCATGGTTCCAGTGGGAAACAAATATAAGATGAACTGCAGAAGAATCCTACAGTGATGGAATCAGCTAGGCCAGACACCCAAGACAATACCATCTGCCTCAGTCAGAGATCAACAGTTGTGGGCATCTGCATGTGAATCCCTGGGAGCACAAAAGAGCAGATACTTCAAAACCTTTGAGGTTGACCCATTGCTGAGCAACGTTTCTAGTGTTTGGCTCTGCCTCAAGACAAGCCTTGAGTTTCATGCATTTATAAGGGCAGAAGTCAGCTCTGATAGAATCAGAATGGGTCGCCTGAAATGAAAGCTCAGCATTGGGTGTGTAGCAAAAAACATGCCAGATGTCCAACTGGGCAAAACATGAAAGAGGTTTGAGTGGGTAAGAGGCACAAAACAAGCCTTTCCTCCTTGCTTGCTACGCAGCTGGTTAAAATGTGTCAATACAGGTATTTCAGGGATTTTGCAACTCTCCTCTTATCCTGGTAGGGGCCTTGAGTTTTGGACATACCTGATTCCCATTCAGACATATATGTGTTAACCCACATCGGAGCTGGAACCATATGGTGTGTGATAGAAATTAGATTGTCTCAAAACTTGGAAGAATACTTCTTGCTGCAGAAGCAAAGGGAAGGGACCCCTGATCATGGCTGTGTGTAGACACAGACTTCATGGCAGACCCAAAGTTTCCCATTCACCTCTGTGACCAGGATAAGGGTGAGCAGGCTTTTTGCAAGTAGAACATGAATGATACAGCACACTAGCAGATGTAGGCAAGTAAATGAGGCTTTATACAACTCATTCATGTCTCATGAAATGATAGTGTCATACCAAAGGGCGGAGAGTCTTCCAAATGGAAGGTATGCTCGCAGAAGCTGGTGAAACCAGAGACCAAACTTGATATACAGACCTGGGCAGGGTATATTCAACAGGAGCTATTTGCCTTGTTTGTCTTCTCAGAGCAGTCAGGTGGGGTTCAGCAGCACAGAGATGTTAAAATTGGACTGGAAGAACAGGCCCAACAATCCTCCCCCCCCCCCCGCCCCCCCAAAAGAAGGCTTCCTCTCCATGATGCACTCATACACATGTACAGAGCCTTTTCCTCAAATGGACAGAGACTCCACGACGCCAGAATAAATGAATTGCATCATTTGACGGATTTTATCTTCAATCAAAGTGCACCTCTCCCTTTAGTTGAAAAGCTGTAAAAATGTCTTGATTAAACATAGAAGCTCCAAGGTGATTCTTCTGAGTAGTGAAATGGCTGGGAAGTGACCTACAGGTTAACTCCTTTTAGGGTCCTGGCCCTGAGCTGATAAAAGAATACCCTGTGAGAGCAGAGCATTGTCTTTTGAAACCCAGTAAAAAGGAAGATAAACACAGATGCTTTCAGTTGTCAGGAGGGAGGTGACAGGTCAGATGGAGAATGCATGCATGATTTTTGGGGGTGGGGGGGTTAGTCCTAGGCTCTTGGATTGGCATTTTCTTATCAGCAAACAAAGGACATGAGAAATACAATCCAAGAGGGTTTTCCCCTAGGTGTTTTAACAGTCAAACCACTGCCTTGGTTTATTCACCACAGCTGGTGCTCTTGATACAGCAGGCCTTGCAACATGTACTGAGCAGACTTTGCCCGGCAGGCTGAGTCGAACCCGAGCACATGAATGAGGCCAGGAGAATAAACTCTGCCTATCTGACACTCATTTTAAGAACATCCAGGTGCTCCTTGTGCCTTGGAGAGATCCTAGACCTCTGGCACACTTTAATGGGTCAGAGAGAGGAATCACAGTCACGTTACAACCTTGTGGGCTTGTTCTGAGAGTAAGCAGAGAGGCTTATTCTCTAGGGCCATGAGGTGAGCAGTTTTAAAATTCATAAGAATGCACTGTATTTAGCAGAAGAACACTACAGAAGCTCTTTGCTGAGCTAGACTGGGATCTGTTGGCCTTGATGGCATAGCCAAGCCAGGGAAGTCTTCCCCCAGGGTGGTGGCACTCAGGTACATGAAGTGGGCCAACTATGGCTAGCAGAACACATGGTGGCACAAAGTGCCCTGATGTACTGCCCCAGCTTGTCCTTCCTTTCTGCATGGCATTTGCTGGCACCTGAACTGCCTTGTCATCAGCCAGCAGAAGTGTGGCCAACTGAGGGAGTTACCCAAGCTGGAAAAGTTACCACTCATCCTCCACACCCAGCTGACCATGTAAATGCTCCTCATTTGCCCTACTTGTAAAACAGTCACTCCAGTTGCCTTCTTGTGAGAGATGTGAGAAGCGGGCAGCCTCCAGACCAGCCAGCGGCCTGCTGAAATGGCTGGGTAAACCTTTGTGTTTGTCTTTTCTCCTCCTACCCTTTTGTCTGGCTTGTATCTGTAAACCATAACTCCTCAGTGTGGGAAGTCTCTCTTACTAAACACAGATCCCAACACAACAGAGCAAAGTGCAGCCCACAGGTATGACTCGAATGGTAATGCTAGTGGTAAAAGCCCAATGACCCCTTTTGAAAAAGTGCAAATATTACATCTTTCATCCTAACTGAGTTCTAGTCATGCAGTTATTACTTCAAATTACTCTGTAATTTCAGATGATGGCCTTCTACTCTTTTGGCCTTAAACTATGAGAATTATGTTGTCAGTTCGTATTTACAGGGTGACCCCCTCCTGCAGATGGACAGACAAATGACCAAGAGCAGCTCCATGTGGATGAAAGGTTAGGTCCACCGACAGCTGTCCAGGGAGTGATGCAGGGAAGGCTGCGTGCACACCTGTAGTCTTTACACTGCAGGGAGGTCATCTTCTCTGGAGACCAGCTAAGCTGGAGGTCCAGGTACAGATACAGATACAGCTTTTAAGCTGCTACCTGCCACATGCAGGGGAGGGTCTAACCTTGACAGCCATCTCTTTGGGGTTTTCAACCATAGACCTTCCTCATCAGGATATTGCTCATCACAACTGGTAGAGCCGAGTTTAAACACAAAGCTTAATCCTGATGAAAAAAAACAACTACCCCACCTTAGAGAGGGAAAAAAAAAAGCATGGCAAGGGTCTGCCCACATGTATGCACAGTTTCCATAGAGCACACAATGTCTTTCCCATTTCCAGCTGTTGATGGGATGTGGCATTCTTTCTTTGGCATCCCTAGCTGTCAGTATCCAGACAAACAGACCTAGCCCCTTGCTTCACTCCCCCTCTTCCTCAATGAAGAGGCAGCAACGCTATCTGACATAAAATCCTGGAAAGACGAAAGAAATAGCTGAATTCTGCCTCTCCCAGGCTGTGGTTGAGGGGGCGAGACAGGTAAAATGCATCAGGCCACAACATCTGTGAGATCAAGTTCTAGCTCTCATCTGTCTTAGAAGGGCTGACCCTGACAATTTATCTCTGTGCTGGGCTGTGTGTGTGTATATATTTTATTTGACCACACTTTGTTTTATTTCATTTTATTTTACTCTACTCTCCCTCCCTTGTTTGCGAATATTCACAATGAATTTAAGACAGCTCTCCAGCTCAGATTTACAGCTGCATGGAAAGCAAGATTGTTACTATTTATAGTCATCTCAAGTTTCTTTCATCTGCCTACACAATCAATTAACTTCAGCTCCAGCTAATTTTGCAATCAGACCAAGAAAAAAGTCTCTGGAATAATAGCTTGTTTTCTCCTTCTTCTCCCTGGAGCTATAAAAAACTCAGTTCCCCTTCCTTATCCAAGTCCTACACCTGAGTACAGCACTAACCGGACTCATCCCCCATGTCTTTTGCCTCTTAGCAGCTTCTTCCTGACTGACTTGACAGAAGAGGATTTACTTTGCATGATGGAGACCTTTTTTCCCCTCTCCAATGGAGGTCTGGAAAGAATAGTCCATCGTTTATTTTTCCATCAGCTAATTGCAAATATTGAAAGCGTCTAGACAGGGGGAAAATAGCTTTATAAATCATCAGCAAAAGGAATTTCAATGTTATCTTAAATCCCACACAAATACTTTTAAAAGATGTTCAGTAAATATGTATTTGTATATAGAAAAATTATGCTAACCTGGAAATAAGATTGAGCGCACATTAGGAATTTAAATGCGCAGAGGAGGGAATCACAGAACAAGGATGTTGTAACCATCCCACAAACAAGCAATAAAACACAGTAGATTAAAACGGAAGGTGTAGTGAAAAACAATGCTGAAGATAGTTGTTTGAGGCAACTCTTCAGGTCCCCATTAGTGAAGTCTTGGACTTCAGCAAAGCCTTGTTGATCCCATCTGAGCTAGGCCAGGGACCTAAGACTAAAAGGGCAGTGTAAACTCACTCAAGTCCCACTGCATCTATGAACTTACCAACAATTATACAGTAAAGAAAGTAAAGGCAAGGGAAAGGAAGGACAGGGAAGACTCCACACCCTTCCAACTCACCAGTGTTACAAACTGGTAGCTCACAAGTGGTTCAAGTGGTATAACCTGTGGAGATTCATTAGGTGTCTTTGAACAGCAACTGAAATCTGTGTTGATCCTGGCATCAGAGCTCCTATCAGAGTCACAAAGCGGAGGGATGTCTCCTCAAGCCCCAGTGGTGACAAGAGACTGTGAAGGCAAGCTTGCAACACTACCTACTACTTAATGCTGATATAACAGGTAGGGCTCACAAGGTGTCCTCTAGTCCACCTTCTCCTATATGGTAGGATCAGAAATGCTTAAATCAGTCCTGATAGGTGCTGCATAAATATGTACTTTAAAACCTCCAGTTGTGAATGTATTGCTCCCTCTTCTCCTGACCACTAAAACATACTCTGTTGTTACAGATCTAAGTTGAGTTGTAAGTCCAGGACTTTGCACACTTGCTTCTGTAAGTTAGCTTCCAGAGGGTCATAGACTGAAAGCATTGCCCTTTGGGAGTCCAGTCAAAGGATATCTCAGCTCAGACATGAGATTCCTGTGGTTTTTCAGTAATTCTACATGCCCATGACAACTTATTTAGAGAAACAAAAATATTGTTTGTCCTTGTGGGATAAACTATTTACTCAGCTCCTTTAAAACTGTCACATCTCTTTCAAAATGCTAGAGGTTTGTTTTGGTTTGGTTATGGTTTTTTTAGTTTCTTGCTTAGCAGAAGAGAGAATATCTTGAGGAGAAAGAAAGGCATGTGTTATACACTCACTGAGGATGGAGGGAGAGGGTTTTTCCCTTAGAGGGGCAAGAGCTTTAGGATAGCCTCTTTCCCTTTGGGTTACTGTTCAAGTTTGGGCAGAATTGAGGGCAAAATATGTAGATAAAGGTGGAGGAGAGGCTCTGAGACTGTGGAGTATAGGGAACAGAAAAGGGATGTGTGTTAACAGCATACAAGAAAAGGTTTAAAACAATAAAACCTTTCACTGATGGTCTAAAGCAGTCCCCACTAACCCATCCATGATGCACTCCTGCCTGTTTTGGCATCTTATCTCTCCTTTCAGTTCCTGTCATCCTTGAACTGTGGTCCACATGTGGCTGAAGACACACAAGGCCATTGTGAATGATATTTTTCCTTTAATGTTTGATAAGGTACATCACAGCCTGCAAATATTTTAGGAATTATTTTCTTTGTCTAATAACATATTTGCCTTTCCTTTCCCTGGCAACAATGCTCTGATTCTTTATGGAACTGGGGATCTGTTCGGCTTCCCTGGAATCAGGATCACATCCTTGCCATATCCTGCAAAGCTCTGCCTTTACTATGTACCAGTGCTAAATAATGCTGTAGGAGCTATGACCTTCTTCTTCTTCTTCTTGGTAATGGTAAGCAGAAGCAACCACATTTTATTCCCCAGCTCTGCAGGCTCCCAGGAGCAGCCATCACTCATCAGACATCCGCAACAGCTGTCGTCCCTGCTGGGCTCTATTCCAAGACGTGACAACTAAGCCCTTAAAACCTTTGAATTTCAGGGAAAGTTGATACTAACCTCTATACCTATAATGAGCCAGATCGGACTTTCTAACCCTTAAGAAAAGCCAGATTATGATGCAGGTTATATTTGAAGACATGGCTGTAGCCCATCTTTTACTCTTGGGATATTTTCTGTCTGTGTGGAGAGAGAGAGAGATGTTCTGAGATCTGAGGATCTGAGATCACTCCTACACCAACTTGTGCTGCTGCTAGATTTGGAAGTTAAGACAACACATGAATGGAAGATATCATGTAAGCTGAAGGAAGCAACAGGAATCAGTAGGGACTTTGTGGCATTCTTGGAGGAGGACAAGAGGTGTTGGCTGCTGCTTCCCTGACAGTGAGCTGGTAATTTGGTTGCTGGCCTCATTTCTGTGATATTATGTTTACAGAGGTTGCTATAAGAGTACAGCAAGCTCCTTTGAGCTACAATTGCTTCAGATCTGCCACTAGCACATTAAAAAGGCTGTGGTAGATAGACTCCCTGGCTGACATCTGTGGAGGGTGGAAGAAGTCAGAAACAGCATTTTCTGTTTTGCATCTCAAAGTTGTTTCCAAGCTCCATTCCACTAAAGCTGGGAGTTCCCCACCCCCTCACTCTCAGCTGTTCACTCCCCTCATCCTTCTCCACAATAGGAGAGAAATATGCCCTAAACAGCAACACAAAGGGCTCAGAGCACGGACCTCACCACCAGTGGTGATATGACATGGAGGGAGCAATGTGTTGTTGTTCAGAGGCTGGAATGAGCAGCCAAGGCTGCATGGTGCCGCAGGAACACTTACAGCTGGTGTACCCAATACCGTCTGTCTTATCAAACTGCAGACTTAGCTGCTGATAGCCTCTGAACCCTGTTTTTCCTCTACCTCACACTTTATCTTGTCCTTTGCAGTTGGATAAAGAGTATTAAAACCAGCTATAAAAGCTGGGGAGAGATGTAGAACTCATATTTCATTATCCCAGAATAACTGACTTGCTCAGAGCCACCAGAGCTTTTCTTATCCATTTATATGGCCATGGACATTATCAGACACAACACACTTGGCATTGCTCCATTGGCTTTACCCAAAAGACCAATCTGGTTAAACATCTTCATAATCCACAAGGCCAAATGAAGTTATTCCTGGCCTGGTGGTAGAAGAAGTTGATGAAAGGACTCTCCATGACTGCGTACATAATCCTTGCTGGTTTGCATTTAAAATCTTTGATGTTGATTTTCCTTGATCTTTCCCCAAGTTCAGTCCAGCTCAGAGAAATTTGCCATCTCTGGACACCCACCTTCTGAGACAACCCCAAATTCTGGTTTTGGTAAGTTAGAAAACCTACAGAGCAGATTTGTGAGGCTGTATTATTTCAAAGTCTGTTGTTTGGCTTTCTACTGTCTAAACCAGTCAGTCACTTTCTTTCAACAGGAGGAGGGAAAGAAGGTCAGATGAAGTGATGTTAACAAGTCACCTGAGACAAAGACTTCTTTGGCTGATGAGCATTAACCAACTTCAGCTTGCATATGTCTAACAACCTTGTAGATTATGCCAGGATGAGCTTGCTTAACTCTTGAATGAAAGGCTTCTGAGAAGAACTATGCTGAGGTTTCTGAACTATCTTGGTGTTTGTGCAGCACACCTTAAAATATATTAGGAAACTAATGCACACTTTTCACAAGAAGAGGTACTTCAAAGCCCTGGCTAGTTTGCTAATGTGGTAACTTCTGTTTCCTTCAATTTCCCACATAGTTTGATTTTGATACAACATTCTGCTTGACTTCTTGCTCTGGAGTACAAGAGCTGCTGCTTCCCACTCTGAAGATAGCTGCATGATCCTGACAGATAATATGTTTCAGGATGAAATGCAGCTACCTCCACAGGACCGCATATCTGCCTATCTTCATCCATATCCAGGAGACCTGATACATGGAACAATGTGGCTTAAAAGAGAATAAGTGCTTTGGTGGAAAAGTTGCAAAGGCTCATGGCTAATTCCTGTTCCACTCCCGCAGACTGCTGGTTTTGGTTGTGTGGATGCCTTGTGGAAACTCTGCTCTTAGGTGAGATACTGGCCTCTGCTAGCAGGGATTTCTTCCTGGCATTTCCATATTTCCCCCCATTTCAAATGCCACCATAACCTCCTTGAAACACCCACCTCATGAGAGAAATTTCCACTGGAAGGTGATCCACAGAGGAAGACAGCAGTCAGTCAGACCTCTCCCATGGTGCTCACCAAGGCAGGTGGATCAGCACATTCATGTGCCTGAAGAAGATCATGTGACAGAATTTAAATAATAATAATAAAAATTAAAAAATTCACTGGCTACTACAGCCTGTGACAGCGGGAGAAAAACTTTACACAAAGGCCTCAAGGCCATCAGGGATTTAGTCAGCTCTACTACAACAGGCTGAGCAGGAAGGAGGGATAAAGAGCTCAGTTTTCCCAGGAGGGATTTGTTACATACCTCTATCATTTCTTTCAAAGCTTTCTTTGCTCTACCTGGTGCAGGCACTGGATATGGGCCAGGTGCCCTTTGTGCCCCTGGATGTGAATCAGCCAGAAGCTGGGGGAAGCCGAAACTGCAATACAAGCAGAACTGCCAATGCACTAAGCTGAGCCGCCAGTGTCAGCCCTGAGGACGAAGGTTATTCTTCTAGTGTTTGATGCCAACTGGCACAGCCTCCCTCTTCTTCCTTCACATAAGTGTTGCCTGCTTCCCCCTCTCTCTCCACGGTGTTTTGCCTTTGAAGTCACTTCATCAAGAAATTCTTCATCTGTCAGAATTAATCTTCCACCTGTCAGGCCATGAATAGCCACCTTTTTATGTGTCTGCAGCACATTGCCAAAGAAAGGGAGCAGAAAGGAGTGGGTAAGCCTGGCAGAGGTAAATGGTGCAAAGGATCACCAAGAAATCCCACCGATACCTTTAACCCTAAAGCAACACAAGGTACTTGCTCCTCCAAAGCCTAGTCCCACACAGGGTTTTCTCTAACCTGGTTAGATTTCAGAAAGGTCTGTAAGCCATAAACCTATGTGGCCAGATGCCTACAGAGGAATTTTCCCCTGACTAAATCCATGGTGAGAGCAAATATCCAGGTTCCTGACACTTAAAGGAACCTGAATACATATTTCCTAGAAATAGAAACATGCCTGAACCAGGACCTTGGCTGTCCCAGGGGATGTCTTTCTCAGTACTTCACATGGAAGCTCGTCTATGGTTCCTAGACATCTCTGATATTCATTGGGGCTCAGACTAGTGGCTATCGGCTTGGCAAATCTGTTCCCATGATGCTGAATTCTTTCCTATAAAGCTGAACCATCTGAGTGTGAATTTTGAGGAATATCTGGATCATCTGGATATCTGATTGCCCTACAACCATGTAGGAGATATCTCTAAGAAACACTTTGGAGTCATAGGGTAGCCCAGCCCTTAGCTGGAGACCTTGACAAACGCAAAACAGACTGAGTTAAAATCTAATGATATGGAGCATCTCCGAGGACATGTGGATCCAAGATGCTTTGTAAGAAGTAGGAGTTGAACTAATATTTTTTATTCTTTCAGTGAGTATCCTAGAGAAAAGACTACTGATTTTTGTGCAAATAAGCTACCATGGCTCCTAGCACAAAGAGTTTTTCATAGCTGCGTATCCCAAGTAGGACAAGACATTTTCTTGGTACGTGGTCAGATGTCAAATTTCCTCCAACAGGTCACATCAAGCAGCTGTATAAAACATTTCAAAGGTGAACTTGTGTAGAGGAAAGCAGGAATAGGATGCTCAGCAATCCTGAATCAGGCTTACTAAGGTGGATACATAAGAAATTTCAAGATCAAGGCACTTTTGCCCTGGATGCACTGGTGTCTTGACTCTTGCTCTCCCTTAGGTGTAGACAGCAAACAGTGAGGTGTCTTCTAAAAGTCAGAAGGAGATTTCTCATCACAAAGCAATACTCTGGTCGTTGGAACATGGGGCTGGGATGCAGGGTAACTAGCTCCTATTCCTATTCAAACTGAGAGTTTTGACTCTGAAAATCTGATACTGCTTTCATTTCCCGTTTTCACCCTTTGCCCTCCTCATCCCTTGAGACAGCTGGAAGAAAGACCGTGTCTGCATATACATGTGACCACTGGACTAGGAGAACTGAACAATTTTTACGGGGTTTGTTTGTTGTTGATTTTTTTTCAGAAACCTCTCAAGGTTCTCAAGGTTCTTTTAATATGACTCCTGTCTCTTAGTAACCCTTACCTTTGAGGAGCAAGGGAAGCTCAAAGCACCCCCAAGCAGAGGAGATAATAGAGCATTAGACACCAAAATGTCAGACTGAATCTCTTTCCCCCTTTCTCTCCCACAACTCCTACGTGAAGCCAAACTGCTTCACAGGAAACACTACCCTGGAAATCTGCCTCCTGTTCCATTTTACATTCCTGCAGCTCAAAATACAGCCAAACCAATTTCATTGTATTGTTAAAAAGGATCTAATTCTAACGCTGTTCCTCTGTGGTATAAACATAAAGACTCGTGCCTCCACTTTTTCTATTTCTTTGAGACACAATGAGGAGTCTTTCTAATGGTGTTCTGGTGGTGCAAAATCAGGGTGGAGTAAAGGTTTGAATCACATCTGTGTGTACTCCCCAGGCTTCAGACTGGAGCGGGGCAGGAGCTGAGGACTCATATGGCAAGTTGAACTGAGAAGCAGGTTTTTATGGCTGAGTAATAAACTCATGAAAATTGGGGGTTTATTAACGAAAATGTTGACAGACCTTTAACTTTAGTGGTGCTACTGGGCACCACTATATGTAAAAAAGAAACCTTTCTGCACTTAAAAAATTTATTAGCTGTAATTTTATTTTACTTTTTTGCTTTTCACATATAGAATATGTGCTAGGGAAACAAGAGCACTTTATGCCCTGTGAAACCAGAGCTCTTTTTTTTTTTTTTTCCCTAGAGGATTTAAGTGTATTCTTTTTTAATACATGCTTTGTTTCTCAAGCTCTGGCATGTCTGAAAGTCCAACCCACTCCTGCAAAGTTCAGTGGGATTGTTGGCTAATTTCAGTGCAGCCCTACAGCCAGTGTGGAAAGTCACTTGCTGACGAAAGGCACGCACCAGAACAAGTGGCTCAGACGGAAGGGGAGAGCCTTGTTTCCTGCTCTGAAACACAGCTTACTCCATCCTTCCCATCAGCTTGTGTGTTTTCCCAAATTAGATCAAATCTTGCCATCAGAAATGACAGAGGAGATCAGCTGACTTTTACCCAATTATGAACCAAGAAGTTTGCCTTGGGGTCTCAGAAACAAGCTGTTCCCCAGGACTGACTCCCTAATCTTTCCTGTTGTTTCTGCAAACCCTCCTCTGCCTCCGTGGCTTTCCCAGTGGCCCATGACACTTGCCAGTGGTTTGGAGCAGAGACCCAACCGCTTGCTCCTGCTCCAGGAGGTAACACCACCCTCTCCAACAGCTTCCTCCTACAAACACATGTCTACTTTGCTAATTACCCTGGAGTAGGAAGTTCCCCAAGTGAATTACTATCATCTTTTGGATAGAGGCACCATCCTCTCCTCACTGCCCCCTCAACCCTCAGAAGTTGACAGCCCTTGTCAGCTAGCAGTTTCCCCTTGACAATGATGTTCTCTTTGCAGGGAAAGAAGAAAGCACTGGGAGTTGTTCCTGCATGCTAGCTGCTCATCAGTAGCTTCTTGGCCACTGTTGGTTGTAGCCAGCAAATGATAATGCCTGGGAAAACCAATGCCACCCCTCTGAGACCTCTTCTCAGCACAAACCAGGCTGAACTTTTCTCTCCTTCCCTGGCTGTGACCATGGAGGGGCTGAGGGATGCAGGGCAGCCTGCCCAGGGTTGGGAAAGCCAACTTTGTCTCTTGCCAGTAGTAACAAGCACCACAGGAGAGCGGAATAGCTCCCCATGCTATGAACAGGACCCCATGCACAGCATTTTACCCTGATCACCAAGAAACCTTTTGATTTGCACGCAGGACCCCACAGCACAGCCAGGAGGTCATCACCAGCTTGGTCAGAGCAACTTCTTGCTTCAGACTCCAAGAAGAGCCTGAAACACAGTGAGGCACATGCCTCGAGTCTCGCAGGCTTGCTCAGGTCACTGTATGGAACAAATCAGCCTGAAAGTAACACAGACCACATTGAAGATCTGCAAGTGATTACATATAATGATTATTCAGAAAAGGAGCTGGCATCAAAACCCTCTTCCCTCTCCTCCAGTCTAAATCACTCCCTCTCCCTTTTTCTTTCACTCCCTGGTGCTTTCAAGCAACAAAGAGTATCTGAGGATTGTTTCCCTCCTGTTGTGAGTCACCAGAAATTAGCTCAGGAGCAAGGCATAGTGGAGGCACAAAGAAAGGCTAGCAGGAAGCAGGGAGAAGAGAGAGCTGGTCCCATTCAACTGTGCCCATCCTCCTCCTCGTGGAAGCATGCACATGGTTGGGATGGGAAAGCATGGAGGCAAAACACATGGGGAGACAGGGACCATGCAGGCATCTCTGTTCTGCCTTGCTGACACAACCAAGAGGGAGGGTGAGCACTCCCAAGAGTAAAAACATTTCCCTTCACCCAAGAAAGCAATGAATGGTGTAATGTCCAAGGTCTTGCAATTACCTTCTGGTTTGAAAACATCTTAGAACCCTCCTTCTCCTTTCCCCAGGTGGGAAGTATTCACTTGGTCTCACACACACCCACACATACCCCTACCCCCTCGCCCCCCCAATCATTCCTTGCATTTGCAATAGCAAATATATTCCTTTTCTTTACTGTTAAAGCAAGAACGTGGATGAATGCAGTTGGAAACCTTTGCTTCTCCTATTGTAGTGCCATACACACACAGATATGCAAGAATAAAAGCAGCACAAAGCCTAGGGGAGCAGAAACTTTGGCTGGGGGTGATGCAGAGTACAGAAAAGCCTGCAGAAATGTTTGACTGTACCTTTGACTGAGAAAATGAAGAACTCTTCTCTGGGGCTTGTTAGAACTGTAACTGTCTAATTTAGAAGAGCAGGATAGGGTGAATATTTTATGAGGGTTTTTCCACAGGGCTGTTAACATTTAGCAAACAAAAGACATCCGTGATTAATTTTCCTTCTCACAGGGGGCAAACGAGTTAACAGAAGTAACAAGGGAATTAAAAAGGGATGCTCCAAGCGCTGAGAACAGCTGTTGCCTTTAACAGGTACTTGGAAAACTGGGAGCACTGAGGTTCATGCAGCACCTATAGGATGAGGTGGGTCTAGGGTAGAGCTTGCAAACTGATTCAAACTTGTTTTCTGCTCCAGGGTCCCTGGGTAATTGCTGCTGGTCCCAGTCCTGAGACTGAGGTGTCTAAACACCTTTGACAATCTATGGCTATGCTCCCTTTCTCTAAAAAGGTGAAGGAAATCTGCCATCCATCTCCTGATCTAGTTAGACAGTAACTCCTGGGCTGTGGTCAGCATGGCCCAGCTAGTCATGACCTGACTCCAGGTACTTCCCCAGGTGCTCATCCTGCAGAGGAGGCATGAGACTGTGTTCCAGGGAGGGCTCTGACCACACTAGGAGAGGGAGCAGACAGCCCTGTCCACAACAGCTGCAATCTCTGCAGGGTTGTGGGGCAGGGGATTAGCAGCAGTGGGGATGCAAAGAGGTGCTGCCTCTCCCATCTCCTGCTGCGGTGAATCGGCCCCTCTGCAGCACATCCCATCATCCCTGTGGTAAGTCACTTGGGCAAAGAAATGCTTCCTTTCCACAGGGAGGTGTGCTGCTCCAGAGCAGGCAGCCTTGGGCACCTTGCCCCATCCTGCCGACTCCACCAGCCTATGTAGGTGTCCTGAAATTAGCCCAAACCTTTGAAAAGGTTGGTCCACCCTGGGCCTGTGCCTGCTGCATTGTTAATGAGTGACTGAGCATGGCATGCTCTGTCTCGCTCCTGGCTGCTCAGCTGCCTTGCACAGAGCCTGCAGACAGCCTGCTTAGGCATTTTTTTGTAATGTATGCTCCAGAGGATGCTCTCCACCGGCCTCTGTCATGGATGAGTGTCCAGCTTCAGTTTACAATGTACAGATTACAAAAAATCTGGCTACACATACCCCTAGAGATCGTTTCTTTTACATACATGCAAGCACCACCACCACCCGCCCTGCACTTCTTATGTAAACACATAGATGTGCATATAATAGAACACAGTGCCATAAAAATAATACTAACACTCCAGGTGAGGCACATCACCAGCTCTATCACTAGACTGGTGATAAGCATTTCAAGCCTTGCCTTTGCTAAGCCATGTCATGCAAGGTCTGTCTCCAGGAGAATGTGCCCATTACTGTAGTGCCCAGATATTTACAAAACTAAATAGGAGCCAGATGCACTAAAGAGCTCTAAGACACTGAATGTTGTTTTTTTCCTAGTCCTTCCTCCACATTTTGCCTCCTTGTTCAGAAGTTCACGTCTAGCAAGAGCTGCAAAACCTGTTCTTGCAGTCTTCTCCAGAGAACCACATCAAAGCAGAACAGCGAGATGATGACCAGATATACTGGTGCAACCCTAATCCTTTCCAATCTCTAGGCTTCCCCTCCCTCCCACTAAATTTGACCACAGCTCTCTGCTGTGGGCCCAATACTGCTTAGCCCTATTTTAATCCTATTTTGGAAATCTTTTACTACTGGTTCTAAAACGTACATCGGGGACTAAACACAGATCACAGGCAGAATGGAGCTTTTTGAATTGGTAGCAGGAAACAGACATGATGCAGAGTCCAGGTCTAAAGCAAGGCAAGTCCCTCTTTGGATTGCACTCTTTGTCCCTGGAGTGCACTTCATATTTCAGCAGGGCTCACACACCTGTCTGTGCTGGCCTCTGCTTTGTTTTTGTCCTGAAGAAAGGCTAACAAGACAAACAATAGCAAAATTCAGGCTCAGTCCATGTTCTGACATGATTCTCTGCAGTGATTTTCTGCAGGCAGCTCTCTTCTGATGCTGGAGGTCCAAGGCTGGTCTCCTTCCATGCCTGAGGACCTAAAATCATGGCAGAAATGTCATCATATCATATCATAACACCTGTGTCTGCCAACTGCCACCTGCTTTGACCAATCTCCCTGGTGCCTGTGAAAGCCACGATAATGCCAGCTTGCCAGTTAACTGTCCCAAACTTGCTTGGAGCTCTCTTACTTCTTCAGAGAGCAAAATTATCCTGGACTTCCCCTCACCCACAGCCACCACCTTGTGGCACTTTCTGTGTCCAGCCTGGACAGAAACAGATTTTAGTTATGTTCTGGAATATGATGGTGAGAGAGCCCAGGCCCACATCATCCCTTATGCTGGTCCCAACCATGCTTCTATCTATGCATGATTTCATCTACCCCCTTGCAACTTTAGGAAACAAAAAACAGGTGGGAAAGTCTTCTTGGCTCCTTTCTAAGGAAATGTGAAATCACCTGGAGCAGAGTAGAAGAGGATATGCAGGCAAAGGACTACCAGAAGTCATGCTGATGGTGATCTGCTCACACAAAGCACAGATGAAGAGCATGCCACATGTCAGCCAGCTGCCTGGCACACACTCCCACGGAAAATACAGAGGTAGCCTCCAAGTCTTTGTGCTTGGATTGGACCAGTGGAAGGCATGCAGCCTGCTTCTACATCCTGAGAAAGAAAAATATGGGAAAACACCATGAGTCTCAGGTTCAGACTCTCTCAAATATTTATTAGGCTAGTGATTGAGGGGCAAAGGGGAAGAGGACCCAATATACACCATAGAAACCCACAAAGAAAGTCTCTGGGCAGTTGATTCATTTTGTGGCTTTGAAACAAATACAAATCTCTTTGTTTCTCAACTGACCCATCTGTGAAGGGGGAATAAAAATGCTAAGACTGATGATTTTATTTAGTGGAAAAAGCAACTACATGTGGCATGAAAAGGCATTGTTTCTACTAATATTTGCAGTGATATTTATACTGATAGTAGAATGTATTATTATGTACTACTTGTCAGGAAGTTGGATGGCATGCGTTGAAATGAATTAGGAGGCTTAGGAAGGAGTGTTTCAACAAGACCTAACACAAAAGGCTAAATGACAAACAATAGCAATGTACTGAAGACAAAGGTGAGTGGTTCTGTTTGGGTTGGAATGCATTCAGCCTTTTCCCGGAGATGCACCAAGAACAAAATTGCTACCATATTTCAGCTTCTGTTCCAGTCTTTTTCATAGGGTGATATTCTTTTATTATTTGGCCTTGGGATGTCATCATTATTGAAAACATTATTGCATGATGCTCGTGAAAATGAGAGAGCATCATGATTTGTAAGGACAGGCCTAATGGAGTGCTGTGCACTTCTTCCTAAAGCCAGTTCTGCTGAAGCAACTCACTTCTGACTCACAAAATGTATCATACACCAGTGATAACTCACTCTCAGCTCCAGGTTTCCCTGTCATGGTTTACCGCTCTCCCTAGTATTCTGTGGTTGAGTTTTCAAGGCCACTGATGCATAAACAGCTTCTTCAGCCCTGAACTTCCCTGGAGTACAGTCTGCTGTTTACTTAGATATACAAAGAGATATAGATATATATGTGTTTATATACATGTATAAGTGTATGTATAAATATGTATATATGCAGCATGTACTTTTCCAAAGCTCTCACACATTAGTTAATTAACTGTATGGCACAATTAATTAATTCATTGTTTGGAAATTCCAGTAGCATTAGATGAATGATTCCAACAGGAACTTAGCCAGAAGGATGATTTCAAAAACTTCTCTCCATGGCTTTGTCATTCTGGGGAACCGGGGGTTTTTTTGCAAAAAACCTTTACAGAACAGATGGCTCATGTGAAATACTTGAAATTCCACCAAATCAAGGCTGATAAAAACAGATAGCTTCACTGAACCTGGTGGGAGCTAGGTAACTCGCAGGGGAAATAAATTGTGTGTGAGGTTGACACTGCTAGTGGTTATTGTTTTGGCTTTTTGCTGTGTCCCTTGTTTGAATGTTTTGCTTTTTAATTAAGCTTAGGTATTTGCACTACACTGTACTGTGCCGGATACGAGATAGAGCACACGAGTCTTTCTACTTCACTGCACTAACACAAGCCTCACTAACCTTCACAAGCTTCCTTATCTGTTCTGTGATCAAACAGCACATGGTGACACTCACTGCAAGCAGTTTTGTAAAAGGGGATGCCCTACCAGTTTCTGCAACTGAAAAAGGGAGCAGAGCATGACATATTCCTCTGAAACTGGGACTGTGCAGGATTTAGGAAAGAAGAAGGGAGGAATTTTCTTTAAGGAGCTTCTCTCTGTGAAAAAAAAAAAAAAAGATGAGTCTGGGTCAAGACTGACATTTTATTGACTTTCTCTTAACTAGCATTTTTCTGGGAAATTTTAACAGTCTAGTCTCTGTATTTTCAGTCTGAAATAAACTTTTAGAATTTCTGAAGGCCAAAATGGAGGGAAAATGTTTCCATTTCTTTCAAAACAACAATTTCAAACTGTCTAAAAACCTACAGTTTATGAAGAGAAAAAAAAGAGAGAAAGAAAAAGAAAATCAGAACTTTTGTTTCTGTGTTAAACTGGTATGAAGCTGTGAGATTTTCTTTTGTTTTGAATTCCAAATTTGAAATGAATTTAAAAGTCATGTTCCTGTCACACTCCTCTTTTTATATTCAGTTCATTCACCCATGCTGGACTGGTATCAACAACAAGAACAGACACATTATAGGTGGAGAATCAATGTGATCAGCTTTTACTTTGGTAGAGTTCAAGAAGTAGTTCTGCTTTTAGGGAACATTTGTCATCAAGCAGCCAACAAGCAGCAAACTGTCCTAGACTGGGAAATCAGTGTCAGACCAATGATACTTTTTGCCTGAATTGCACGTGTTAACTTCTGATCTTTGATCTAGTAAATGTAAATCCTATCAGTAGGGGTACCTTAAATACCTGTAGGTATGAACACTTGTGGGGACCTACATATCGACTTTAAGTGTCAATGTCCAAACATGCAAACTGGTCTCTCTGAAGGAGAAAATTCAGAATGACAACCAAAGGTTTGTTGATGGGTCTTTCTCTAGGCTATCTTTAATGCTATCAAATGTATCAAGTATTTCATGTGTGCATTTCCTCTCCCTTAGTACCTCCATCAGTCTACATGGGCCTCCCTTCAGAGTTCCTCCATAAAGTCCTGTTTACTCCTATACTGTAGATGGAGTCCTGAAGGACTCACAAAGGAGGAAGCTGAGCCTGTGATCCAACTGTCACCAAGTAACTTCTGAATAACCCGGAGGTGAGTTCTCTTGGGAAAAGGATACCCACTTAGATAAATCTCTTCTAGAGGGATTCAGTATGGAAGTGCTCTGATCTGCCCGGTTGCTAAGGGAATTAATGAGGAAATGGGCAGAGGCAGGTTCTGCAATTGTGCCATGCTGCAGGAACATAACATTTCCTTCAGCTCTGAAAAATAATATAAATGGGATAGCCAGGGAGCTTTACTAGCCAGGATTTTACTCAACAAAATGTTTCCAAATGGAAAACAAACACATCCATTGGGTAGCTGTAGGTATCATGAAGGTTTCCACTGCTAGTCCCTTGCCAAAACCACATGAAATGTCCTTTGCCTCAGTAGAGGGTAGCATGTGGACAACTCTTCAGTGACTTTGAATTGCACAAAATATGCTAGAATTTCCTTCCCCCCTGGCACAGCAGGAAGGAAGGCACTAGATGGGTAAAGGGCTTCACAAATGCTTCTCGAAGACATCTTCAGGACAGCAAGGATATTTTTTTGCCGTTTTACCAGGGATGAGGATTAGGAATAACTAGGTCGGGGGATTTTGCTGTTGCCAAAGAGGCTGGCCAGAGGAGCTGGGAAATACACCAATTTAGTGATGGATCTAGGGGCTGTCAGAGGGTAAGTACAGAAAACATTAATACTGTTCAAGGCCTCCTCTTTATAGGAGACTTGAGCTAGCAAAACCAGCTGCCAAGGTCCTGACTGAGCAGATGAGTCTGCTGCTGGGCACATATGTTGAGTGAAGGTTGCTGGGATACTCTGCACCAAATTCCATGATTTGTGTTTTCATGGTGAGAATTGTCCTTGTATTGTTAAGACGTCTGCCAATTCCAGAAGGATCTGTAAAAAATTGTAGTTCTCCTCCTTGACTACTTATGGACTATGTCTACAGAGCAGTTCTTCAATGTTTCTGCAGGAGGACACCTTACTTCTTCTGGGTCACATGTAAATGATTCAGTCCCCTTTCCTTGTACTCCTTTCTTAGGGAGTGACCCTCGATGAATTCCAGATGAATACATTGTTTTGTTTTGTTTTACCCAAGTGGTCTCCACTGTGGGTTGAAAGCCAAGCTGGTAGATTTTTCTTTGTATTATCAACCTTTGGAATGTATCTCTCTCATTGTTTCAGCTTTCCTCCTTCATATTCAGCAGTGAAATGTGTAAATTGCAAATTCTTTTAAAACTGTTTTAACCCTTTCACAACATGCAAGACCTCAGAGAAAAAGGAAAGAATGCCCCACTCTCCCCTGCTTTAATTACTTGTAAGTTTTAGTATTAATTACTACTGTGTTAGGCTCCATACAGAGAGATAGCAGGATGCAGCCTTTGCCTTTTATAGCCATTTCCAGTTGAAGAGTAGGAAACAGAAATTTAGAGCAGGTACAGGTTGAAAAATCGAGACCTCAAGACCTTGGACATCACCCTCCTGACTGCAGTGCTAAGAAGCCATATGTTCCATCCATATCTAAATTGAAGACCAATTTAGAAAATAAAAGCTCTGAACTCTTCTGTGCCAATATCTGTTTCACAGAGGAAGCTTTCAACTATTACACACCTGATTTAGACATTTCAGTTTGATATCTAATGTTTAATAGCTTGAACCCTGGCCTGTGGGTCCAAGAGTTGGGTGCTTTAAGTATCTGCAGGGTTTTTTTACTTCACTTGGGTATGTAGGTGCCTCTCACTTCTCAAAACCAAATTCTTAATGGTTTCTTCTAGTGAGTTTCTGTAAGGAAAAGGAATTTAATTCAGAGCTTATTAGTCCAGCCTGGAGATGTTTGGCCATCTGGGTCATAGGCTTGGGACTTTCTCCTCTGAACACATGCATCTGTCTACACTCACACTAGGGAGAATAACTGTGCTTCCCAGAACCGGACTTGCCTCTGCTAGTTCCAACCAAAGAGGGGAATGAAAGTGCTGGCTTTTTAAAATGTAATTAATACTAATGGGAAATAAATAGATTCGTATGTTCCCTGTGGCCCGTGATGGCCTTTTCTGAGAACACTTGTTCATACTTAACTGCAATAAGCAGTGGGTGGTTTTCCAATGAGCAATCACCTCAAGCTGGACGTTGGGAAGGAAAGGAGGGAAGCCAGATGTCCTGAGCAGAGGGCTGAGCACCAACAACATCAGAGCCCATCCTTGGTAAAGCCTATAATACAAGGGACCTCTCAGCACAGCCCCATACATCCTAGGCCCTGTCCAACCATCTGCATCTTAATTCAAAAGTTTGCATGGAGCAGACTCTACCCCTGCCACCCATCTGAGCTGAACTGGAACTGGGCCACCAGCAGGGTCTGCTTTTGATTAACCTTCTCATTCATGCAGCGTCAACCAGCTTAATTTTTTTATTATTGCTGTGAGAGAGAAAAATTAAAGAAGGAGTTGCCTGGCATGGTGCGGCCTGCAGCTGTTTCATCTGAATTTCAGAGAGTGAGAGTGGAAGTATGGAGAGACTTGGCTAAAATGGAAAATGTTAAGGGGGATCGGGTACATAAAACACAGCTGCTACTGGGCAAGGGTCTGACTCTTGGGCCAGAAATCTGGATTGCAATACCCTCTCAGAAGCTTGGAAATAACATCTGTATTGATTGATGTTTGTCCTTTTTCTTTTAGCCAAATCCTGTTTCCAGCTGCTTGGATGTTTTGACAGAGCCTGAAATTCAGCTTTTCTTCCTATCTTCTCTTCCTCACCCCCATTTTCACTCTACTTTCTTCCTGACACATGCAAAACCCACTAAAAACCCAACACGATCACAGCCTCTTGACCTTGATCCTCTTGTACTGAGGCCTTGCTCACGGGAGCAAAACAACTCTGTTCTGCACAGTATTTCTCCCTGCACTGAAAAGGACCGACTCTCATTTAGATCACCTTGGGCTTGACGTTGCCTTACTGTAAGGAGTTGAATGTCTAAAGTCACTGTAAAATGAGGGTCATTTATGTGTCTTCTGGTTTATGCTGATACCCGTCTAGCTTGTAGCAGCCAGTTGTGCCCACTACACAAAGCACTTTTGCAAGAAAGGCTGATGCAGCTCCTCAGAAGACTCTTCATGATGTCGACTGAGCTGGCCCCAGAGCCCAGGCTTGGTGAGTGATGTAATCTTTCACCTCCAAGTTCAACCTGGAAAATTGCTTTCAGGGCTATTACTTTGGCATCTTTTATGTGTTTGAAATTCCAGAATGATGAAAATAAGGAAAAGAAATAAACAGAAATATAAGTTAAAAGAATAAAAAGGTTTTTTAAAAAAAAGAGACAGAAAAAGAGAGAGAAAAAATTGGACAAAAAAAGCAACATTAAGATTCTTGCATTGAGACTTGTTTCCTAAGTAATTGCAAGAAATGAAAAAAGGCCAGTTTCCCAGGTGAACACTGCAGAAGTGTACATGGACTTTATTAGTTTCCCAGAGGTTTAAACAGAGCTTGACATTTCACATTTCACTGAACATTACACTCATACAATGGGTTGGGTAGTATATTTTTGAGCCAAAATTTCTCAAACAAGGGCGTCTAACTCTCTGAAGCCAAATCCCTGTTTGGGCACCTAAAATTTCTGAACACCCACAGCTTTTTCTGATTTTGATTAGATTTGTTTGTGCTCAGCACTTCCGAAAATTCCCTCCCATTTTATTTAGGTGCCTGTTGGCAGGGATGTCTACACTTCAAAGAAAAAACAAAATGGAGAGAGGAAGAAAATGGAAAATAAGCAGTATTCTTAACTTGAGATGACTTATAACAGAGGTTCAAATTCAACTTTGGGATCCTTTATTGGCCTAACCCAAACCATTCTGAATTGTTTTGGCTCCACTAGTGCTCTAAACAATGTTGTCTAACTTAGGCGAGCTATGCCAAATTAAGAACATTTCTAAAATGTATTTTTTGCATAGATTTACTCTGTTGATTTCTGTATGTTACCTTAAGGACCACAGCTGGAACGTTTTGCCCCAGGACCTTACTCATTGTACTCCAAGCAGAAATATGACCAGGAAAGGGAAACATTGTTCTCTCAAATCATTTCTCCTGCAAGTACCCAAGACCAATTTCCAGCACAGTCTGCATACAGGACAGCAGGTTGCAGGGAGAACCAGAAACCCCTTACAGAAGGGCTCATGCCCTGCCTTTTGGTACCTGCATGAAGATCAACAGGCAACAAAATTGATTTAGTGTGGGTCCAAGGTTTATATCCAAAAGCAGCTCTATGGAAGAGAGGCCAGATCAAGATAAGAAAAACAGCAGGAAGTTATCCAGTGCCCAGCAAGGGGTGTCCCAAAGAGCAAAGCTGCTGGGACAGGTCATCATGGGTCATGAACGAGGTAAGAGATCCTTCCTCTTTCCAATTTCTATGTCTCATTTCCTCATATCTCCTGCCATTTTCACTCAATCCCTAGTCTTCCTTCGGGCAAATTTCCGTTGGTTTTGCCAGAGGAAGTACAGAGTAACAACTGAGTCAGGTTCTGAAGACTTGAACGTGTGATCTTATACATGACACACTGCAGAAATATGCTTCACTGAGTGATGGGTTTGGGAGCAAGGGAAAGGAAAACCCCAGCTGCAGGTGCACCCCCTTTACCCCAAAACCAAAGGAATAAAGAACTTTTAAATCTCTCATAATATTTAGTTTAATTCTTTTCAAGGGGGAGGGGGAAACCTGAGCATCAGATTATGTAACTTTAAAAAATGTGTTTCTACTTAAAAGCTAATCAACATCTCCTACATCAGACAGTAAACGTGGTGGTGTTGAGCAGGATTATTCCTGATCTCTGCTTTGTCTCAGCTGTGGATTAAAAAGTGTAATGTTATCCTGTTTAATATTTTAACCGTATGGGCTGCAATTTCATGGGCAATTATATGACAAGGGAAGTGCTCAGCAAGCCATTCACAACCCAAAAGATCGTTATTTCCCTAAAAGCTACACTGAAATCTTTGCCAACAGTAACAGGGGTCACCTCTGTCTTCCACAAATCTCTCTTTTTTTTCTATTTCTTTACACCTTTAGTAAGTCACTTCTTTCTCCAGTAGCGCAGGGAAGACTAGAACTGGGACTTGTGCCCACAGAGTGGGTGCTCAGCACCAGATGCACACAGCTGCACATACAAAGCCATTCTCAGCACATCAAGATAACAACTATATCCCACTCCACAGCCCTAGCCAATGTTCTCTATTTGAATCAGCTGGTGGATTGTGCTTTTTCCTCTTTGGTATGTCTTGCACTCATACAGCAATGAGGATGAACACTGAGGAAAAACTAGGATGAATGTTAAGCTGGGTGTCAAGAAACTGTCTTGTACAGAGTGTGTGGATGGGTTTTCTCAGCCCGTTGCATAGAATAGAATAGAATAGAATAGAATAGAATAGAATAGAATAGAATATTATTTCAGTTGGAAGGGACCTACAACGATCATCTAGTCCAACTGCCTGACTAATTCAGGGCAGTGACTGATACTGAGTCAGTGTAGTTCCCAGTCCAGTCCTAGAGGACACTGCAAAACTGAAGTCTGTCCTGTGATGAACTTATTTCCAGCCTCAAATTGAACCTTCTATTTCTCTATCAGTGGCCTGCTCTGAGCAACTTTGGTATATTTTGCAAAGCTGGGCTCATTTAGTGTTGGTGTCAAGATGAATCGTTACTAAACCCTTCATTGAAATTTTTTTCTAGCATGGCAACTTGATTCTTTTTACCCAAACTTTCACTGAAGGTGTAATGTTGTTTGTTTCCTGTCATATCTCACAGCAAAATGTTGCTGTGCAGTCTTTCAAATGACTTGTAGCTCATCGTAGTCATCACGGCATTTCACCTGTAATGCTATACCTAGTAGCTAGGTATAACTAGCTTTTAAATTATTTTGCAATGAATTACACAAAAGTTGGAGTTATACAAGGGCTAAAATCTGACGTCTTCACTGAGACAAAACTCACATGCAAGCCAATAGGAATTTGGCCTAAGAAAGGAATTCAGAATCTGACTCAACAGTAAATGATTTTAATAACACTAATACTACATTAATACAGTTCATGCAGAACACAGATTGAATTACCTTTTTTTAGAAAGAGTCAGAAGATTTGTATAAGCAAATAGATTAAAACTCTTCATCGTAAATGGGAAATATATTGGGCTACAGAGCACTCCTGGGTTTTATATATATATATTTGTGAAATTGAAAATAAGAAGCATTTGAACTTTGTTCTGGCACCTGCAAAATCATAAAGCAATGCAGATGAAGTAGCATGTATGCTGGCCGAGTGTTTGAGTTCCTGGTGTTTCACTGTGATCAAGGCCAGGAAAAATGAGTTGTGCTGAAAAAAGGGGAAAAATACAATGGTAGTGAGTGAAAAAAATCAATTTCACATGTACAAAAGCAAACAGCTAATCAGGTCCTGGACTTGATTGTCCAAAATGGCTGTTTCCTAATGTTCTACTGGTTTAGAAATTCAGTTGGATCCCTCTGTAATTTTTTAATGTTACCAAGTAAATGTAAATATAATTGCATAAAGTATAATCCATGGCATGGTATATTTGAGCTCATGAGTTCCACATGGCTATAGGAATCTATTTTATTCCCTATAAAACACTAACAGTCTATGGATCATCTTTGTTTCCTTGTTGTTTTTCTGGGTGCAATGTATATAATTTCACATTTGGATGGATTTTGAAACAAAAGTGAATACAAACACAACATAAATGTAGTTTATGTGACTTCCCCTCCTAATGAATGTGTTCTTAAGCAAATATACATAATCCTCATCTGTAATTTGGAAACAGATTAAGTACCTGTGAAATGAAAAATATCATCATGTACTTTTAACAGTTTAGTAAGAGAAACTGGTTTTCTCTATATGGACCAGTCAGAGGAAATGTGAGAGTTTCTAAAGACACAGGGAAGATGATGGCACTTTAATTAGGTTATAAGTAAAAATAAAACTGTGCAGAGATTTTATGACTAGACTGTAAGACTGATTTGCCCTTAATGAGGGCCCATGGGAAATGGCTCAGCTCCTAGGAAGGATACACAATGGGATATTGCTTAAGTTTCTGCTCAGGATAGGTTCCCACTGAGTGAGGTGTAGGGACTTTCACACCACATTCATCACATCTCATAGGCACAATTTTGGAGACGGGTGACCTGTTCTCTGGTACGTGGCATGTAAGTAGTCCAATGGTTACTGCCCAGAGCTGGTCCTAAATCCTTGTCTTCTCACCAAAAGTACCTAAGTGCTAGGAGGGAAAGGCTGGCCAGCAAAAACAGAAGCCATCTGCACAAAGGGGATCTATGATGTACAGCTGGGTGCTTATTTTTCTGATGGTCACAGAAAACTGAAGTCAAGGAAGGGGAAGAATTAGATTAGGATTAGGGCTTTCTATCCATGTCTCAGGCTATTGAAGAACATTTCATTAACTTTTAGGGACTTTTAACTACACAGATGCTTTTGCAAAGGAGGATTTCCAAGAAAAGGAAGGTTAAATCAGACCAACCAGCTCTATCCAGTATTACTAGGAAAGGGAGATTGTATCACAAGTCAGAAACAATGTTAATGTCATTTATACCAGAACACAGGCTTGTGGGCATGTGGCTGTAGGGAGGTGCTGAAGTCTTTGCTGGAATAGCTAAGTACCTTGTGAGCTGGAAATTGTACCAGCATCAAATCTTCACATCTTCAAATTCTTGGCAACATGGGATCCATGACAATTAACTGATAATTATGAGGAACTCACCACAAAGAGCTGTCTTGCAAGAGCAGGCAGAATATGCTGATTTTTTAGTTTGCATAGATTTGCCTGGTAAGTCCCACATAGATAGGTCTACTCTGAACTGATGGTGATGCAGCATGTATGCCCTTCCAGAACAGAGAGGTGTTATAGGTAAAATTCAGAAATCACTGTGTACTACAAGCCAGTTTAAAGAAGAAAATAAAAAATGAAGGTGGAGAGAGACATGATAAATTGTCTTTCAATATGTGGCAAGTTGTTATAAAGAGGTTGATGGTGACTTTTTTACTATAGCAACTGATGAAAAGATGAAGGGGAAAAATCCCAATTTACAGAAAAACAAATTTGGGTTGGAAAATAAGAAAAATGTAACAGTAACGAGAACAAGAAATTTAGGAGGAAATATACTCTCTTTTTGCTGAAGCTTTTTGAGGTTTGACTGCTGTCTATACAATATGTTCTGCGTATACATCTGCCTCAATGGAGGGTGGTAAAATAGTGTTTCTCTTGAGACCCCTTTGTGTTACACAATGCTGCAATCTCTGGTATTTTACAGAAAATAAATAATTATCTGTGACTATGTGGGTATCTAAACTGAGGTCTTGATTTGGCCCCAAAAATGCCAGACAGAAAGCAGTAATTGTAAAGATTAAGTCCAGAACAAAACCTCCCAGGAGTTTAGATTAATTCAGATATGGGACTTTGATTCCGCAGGTATTTTGGCTGGCTAGGAAATTAGGTCATTAACTATCATTATAATTTTAAAAGTTGTTTATGGAAGCTCCCTAGGTGCTTTCCAGGGATTCAGAAACTCCTGCACACTGCTTAGAAGAGCTGACATGCTGGGATGTAGTCTTCCCAAAGTCTGTGGAGGTCTAGCTCTGTGGATTTTACTATAACCACGTTCTGTGTAACAACAGTTCAAAAAATGGGAAATTAAGAATTATTACAGCCTCCCCATCCTAGTAACAGGCTGGGAGAAGGAGCCAGGACTTGACTCCCCATTCTCCACAAGTCCATGTCATTCCAGCTTTTTGGAGGGTTGGCTGGGAAGGAGGCAAAACCATGCTAAGACTCACCCCACCAGTAGATGCATTTCATTAAAATCGAAAGGGAAAGGAAAGAACTCACATTGGGTATGAAAATTGCAGATGTGAGAGCAAGCCTTGGTGTCAGGTAGAATTTGCCTTACCTTTTACACACTTCCCATAATTGCTCTTACCACATCAGATAATTACCTGGTCCTTCTGTGTTTCAGCTAGTTGTGGGCAGGGCTGCCAAAAGCTTGGAGGTTATCTTTGCTTAAGCATCCAAGTATTAAAAGGCTTAGCCAAAGCTTATCTCAGATTCTGGAGGCTTCTACGCTGGCCTCTCCATCACCTTCCTTTGCAGGATCCAAACCCTTTTCCCTCCTAAGTCAAAGGTGGCCACTGACTTCGAGGAAATCCAGATATATCCTATCCTTATATTACCCAATTATTTTCAAAACACTGTTGATTACAGTAGCAGTACTATTGCTAGAGATGGGCTTTACCTCTTCATCTGAGGCCTGAGTTGAACCTTCCCCAAGACGCAGATCCTGATTTTGGTTTGATTTAAATGGATTACATAGTAGTGCCTCAGCAGCATTCACATCTATATATAAACTCTGCAAGAGTTCAAAGTTGTTCATTTCTGGCTCGCTCCTGAACACTTGTGTTCCTGCACCAGCCATCGAATCATACAGTCTTTATTTTTTACTGTCTTTATCTTCTTGGTTAACTGATAAAATAGTCAAGATGAACTTTACCAAACTTTCTGGCTTAAAATCATCTTTCAGGTGAGAATGCACTAGGCACTTATCTTAAGCAACGAACAGTTTTGGAATTGTTTAAGAAGAAAAATGCAGCTGCCTGAGGATAGTGGGAGGTGAGCCAAAGTGAGCTGAGTTTAGGTGGGAAAGAGAAATTATCAGCAGGGTACCAGAAGGGAGAGGCACGTCCAAATTTGTTTCTGGGCCTTCAGTCCTGCCATCCTTCCTGCTTGAAATTTGATATTGTAAAGTCCCCAAAAGAGTTACAAAGCTGAAATTCCTCCTATTGCTGCAAATATCTCCTGTTTTCAAACTGTTGCAGGTTCCACTTCTCAGTAATACATTCCTTGTGTAGCAGCATGAATCCATAGAAATACACAGAAACCAGGCTGGATTTCTTAAAGTATTCAAATAATATTAGTCTGAAAGTACTAGAGAAGCAGTTAAAATACTTGTGAGGGTGGGTTTGTTTGTTGGGTTTCTTTTTCTTCTTTTGTTTTTTTTCCCTCCCCGGACTTCTTCTGTTTCCTTTTCAATGTTATCTTAAGCTTTCAGGTTCCCTTTCCCAACCGTCTTCTTGGAAAATGGGCTGTCATTTCTAAGCCATCTCCCTAACGATCCGTGGTTTAGAAAAGTTTGTTTTTCAAATACCTTAATTGTATGGTCTACCCAGAAGTGATCAGTGCCGAAAATTATATTTCAGAACTAAACACAACCAGATGGAGAGAGAAAAGCCAGCCATTTGAAAAAGCCTAAAAAACCTTTCTGAGTTCCCCATGTGGTTTGGTTGATCACTGGTTAATTTCATAATGATTTCTCTTGCAGATGGGTGAAAACAATCTGGGTTTATATTTATCTATCAGAAGAAAGAGCCAGGCTTTCAAAGACGACTCAGACATATCAATATCAGGCAGGCTGTGGAGTTGGTACAACTGCAGCTACTCCTGGCTTCAGGGAAACATAAAACCCTTTTCAGAGGCAAAGTTTTTCTTTGTAACACACCGACACTGGACTCTTGGTTTTCATTAGCACTCGCACATCCTGTTTGAAGACAGAGATTCCTTGCACCTTGCTTTTGCTTTCAGGTGGGTTGAATTACTTGCTTTTTTAATTCAGAGAGAAATGGAACATCATACAGTATCATAGGAGATAAAAATTTTATTGGGGAGAGACATTCCGTGCCATCTACTATATTCACATAGACTCTATAATGAAACATATACACCCTGTCCAGTGCCAGATTCATCCTCAGGAATCCTTTTGCTGGCCTGGGTGAGTTTGTTCTTTCCTCTTGAAGCCCTTCTGAAGGACAGTTTATGCCCCTCTTTACTCAAGTAGAGGTTTGCTTCATTGTCACAGCTTGCCTGGAAGGTCTTTGGACAATTCAACAAGGTGGTGAAGGACAGGTGGACAAAGTTGTCCTGCCATCATCCAAAATCATCCATATTCTCTTGTGGTTGAGAGTGGGACATGTCTTCCAGAAGATAGTGCTGATGGCATGAAATAACCTTGATGATCTGATAACAGTTCCTTCTGCTCTGGACAATCAGAGGTATTTGTTCATTCTTGTGTCTTAGCATGGCTACAGTCTGAGAGAGATATAGGCTTCAGGGCCTGACATCTTACTCAGGAGTCCAAACAAAACTCACACTGTGAAAACACTCAGATGCAGCAAGAGGCAGTAAAGTCAGGAGAGGGGTTGAAGGGCAACACAAGAGTCACTGGGATTACAAATCCTTGCAGATGCTTGGAGAGGAGCTTCATCTGAAGTTGAGACCCTGTTGGCCACCAGAACAGGTTATTTCCATGTCCTGAACTTGGAGGAATCACTCAGAAAATACAGCTCTTGAAAGCTCCCTGGGCTGGACCTCAAAGTGGGCTTGTTGTCAGAAGCCTTCAAAACTATATGCTTTCCATAACTTGCTGAGACAAGCTAAAATGAATTGGGCTCATTGAATTAACAGGCCACAGAATTAAATGACAACTGCAGAGTGGTTTAAAGACAAATAATTGTATTAATTTCCCTTGCCTGTAGAAAAGAAGCCATGTCCAATAAGCACTAGAGGAGGAACATAGGCTTTACAGATCTGCTCGGGAAGAGGATACAGAGAAATTTTTTAAATACTCCTTTTTCTATTCAGCCTGGTAAGATACCTAGAAATGCACAGGGCATGGTTCTGAGCATGGTTATATTGGTTTGATACCCCTACAGCTTCACAGCTGTTGTCAATGAGTCCTGGTGCAAGCAAGACCTAACTCAGACACTTGATTTTACATGTGTTGCTTGAGAGAAGACAGGCACCTTGTACTTCAAAAAAACCAAAAATAAATAAATCAACTACAAAGAAGTTGCCTCAAGCAGGAGCCTTCTTCAAGGCTCATGTTTAAAGGCACAAGTGAGCAACAGCAGAAATAAAATAGACCCCCAAATACAGAGGCAACACCCCACAGGTTTTCTTACCAGAAAGTGTCCTTCAGGAGTCTCCAACAGCTGTTGGACAAATTCTGATACCCTCACTTCAAAGGGAAGTTCTTGCCTGAACAACAGCAGCCTAGTTACTGAGGGAGGAAAAGTCTGATACCTCTTCATGGAGATGCTTGACTAAGAAGTGGGTCTGAGGGAGACGAAAACAGGCGAGCAGAGGGATAGGGGAGGAGAGGGCTCAAAAAACCCCACAAACCCTGTGAGACTCATTGATTTAAGTGTAAAGAGCAGGCTGTGGAGTGAGTGGATAGGACTGGTTAGAGAAGGAAGTGGAAGGGAGCTTGGTGAGGCTGATTGCTACAATCCTGCTTGCAGGCATAGGGAACAATTTTGCTCCTTACTGAAGGGTTAGAGGAACACAAGATTAATTAAGTACAGTTGACAGGAGATATCATCCACAAGAGGTGTATCATGGAAAAGAAGGAAAGAAGGGAAAGAATATGTTGACAAATCATAGATCTGTTCAGCTTGAGATCTAAAGAAAGTACTACCATGTTTTCTTAGGTATCAGAGACCACTATATTTCATCTGCTATCTCTTTATTGGGCCATCAAGGCCCTTGTCTTCACCCTTGACAATTTTTGCATTGCTTTTTATGCCTCTCTGTGATATTAAGGTGTAGAGGAATATACTAGCTACCTCCCCGGCTGCTGCAAATTAATAGACGAAAGAGAAAGTCTACAGTCCAAGGAAAAAGAATAGTCTTAATCAAGACTGCCCTGAGAAGAGTAGTTGAAATGGACTGGTGCACAGCTGCTGTGAATCAAGGCTCTCCCAGGTCTCAAAAGGCTTGACAAATAGGACTAGGGAATAATGAGCTTTTTCTGTTCCATCACCAAGCAAAATATTGCTGGAAAAAACATTTTATTTTGGACTGAGATTTTTTAAATTATTTTTTTTGAGAACAAAATCCCAAAACTCATTCTGGACCAAAGAAAAATATTAGGCTTTGTTTTGAAGTGATTCAACACTTTTAAAATCTTCTATGAAACTTTTGTCTTTAAAAAGATCAACTTTAAAATGAAACATAATTTCAAAACAAGAAATAGAATATTTTTATTTGATTATGTCAAACCAAAATTTTTCATTAATTTTAAAAATATTGCCACTTCCTTTGACTGAAACTATTACCTAAATCAAGTTCACAGATAGCTTACATTTCCTCTGCAAACCTTAAGCCTCAGTGAAATGTTTTCTCCAGCATAATTTACATCATTCTGCTGAAGAAAGCAAGGGCAGTGGCACCATTTGCATACAGAGGTCATCCTTGTATTAAGAGTCATGATTCTACTTCTAATTAGCACTCCTTTCTGTACTATTATAACATCTATTGCATTGTTTCCTTCATTACGATGTTCATAAATTACAGGCCTTTTAAGATCCCTTTATAGCCCATCTCCCTGCCCTAATTCAGGATCGATTCCAGCTGTTTTATCCATACAGACGTTTCTCTAATTTGTTCTTAAAGACCTCCAGTAATCCTCCCAGGGGAACAAAACCCCAGGCAATGCACTCAAGTGATTCGGTACCTTCTGATTAGAAAACTTTTTTTCCTCATTCCTACCTGGGGTCCTCTCCTGTTGTTTAAGCCATGAACTGTTTGGTCTGTCATGAGCATGGAGAAACAGAGCATCCATTTCCTTCCTGCAGCATCCTTTTACACACCTACAGTCTAGGATAAACAAAGTCTCTTTCTCCAGGTCATGCTTTCTAGACCTCCAACCTTAACACTCGCCTCCCAACTTCCTCCAGTTGATCTCCATCTTGTTTGGTATCACAGGTCCAAAATTACCCATAGGACTTTAGAAAATCCTCTAGCTAAGGCTGTATCAATGCTGAGCTGCGGAAGAGGATTACTGCACATATTTTGCAGGTGACACTTCTCTTTATACAACCCTCACACTGTTTGTCTTTTTTTGCAATATTATGACACTATTGACTCATGTTCAGGTTACGCTCCACTGCAGCCCCAGATCCCTGCTTCTACTGAAGACCACCTTACTGTTTTTTCAGATCATTTCTCCAATTTGTCATAATCATATTAATCTGTCCTCCTGCCTTCCAGCATTTACAGTTACGCCCAGCTTGGTGTCATCTGCAAACTTAAACACAAATCTCTGTATTCCATCATTCAGTCATTAATGAAAATATTGAATAGCACAGGAAGCAGGAACAAATCCCTGTACAACTTTACTGCTATATCCTTCCATTTTGTCAGTGAACCATTGATAACTGCTCTCTGAGTACAATTTTCCCACATGTTCAATTACTTACCCACTATGACCCTTTCAGAGCCACCACTCTTCAGACAACAGTCCTCTTTTTTGAGGGTATCATCTCCAAAATTATTTGTTTGTTCCCATGTATGCACTTCACTTGAACAGGCTCAGTTTATCAAGCATCTTGATCACTACATCTCTACCTTTTTAATCAAAGTCTCACTTAATTTTCAAGAGAAAAAAATATCCTCAGAACATTTCATGAGGGGTTGAAATACTGATTTTGTTCTCAAACAAGTTAAAATTAGGCTAAGATTCAGATTTTTACCTATTTTTCATCTTTTTCATTGCTTCCTTGCATGGCAGGAATGTTTGTGTGTGGGAGGATTGTTTTGTGCTTTTTAAAAAAAAAAAAAAAAAAATCAGTGAACACTCCTGCTAGTTCTTTGCAGTTTTATCTGATCAAGCTATTGGATAACACCAGGAAAAGATTTGAGTCCCACATCTCCTCTTCTAACTTCTACAGTAAACCTTCATTTGTAAAAGTGCCCTAATTCCTAAGTTTTTTGTTGTACAGCTGTTTAATCAGCTCCCATTTACTGCAGAATTTGTTGGAATGAGACAGAGCAACTTGTTTTTGAAATGAGCATGTTGGGCAAGATAAAGTCCTTACAATAGTCCATTATCTTTCCACAGTGACATTTGCTAACCAAACTTGTGATCTCATCAGAGAATGAAATTGTATTGGTTTTACATGGCCCATTTCTATTAAACCATGTTGACTGACATTAAGTAGATTTGTTCTCTAATTTTTAATTATTTGACTCCTGGTTTTGTGGGTTTTTATTTTGCCTAAGGCTGGTGTCAAGCTAACTGACTTACTATTAGTTGGGTCATCTTACTTGGCCTTTTTGAATATTGGCACAAAATTAGCTGCTGTAATCTACTGGAATTTACTGGGTAGGCCAAGATTTATTCAAAACTAAAATGAGTTAGCTAGAGATGTCTTCAAACAACCTTTTTAGGACTCTTGGGTGCAAGTTATCCAGGCCTACTGATTTCAAAATGTTTATCCCTCACTGAAGTTGTTTAAAACCATGCTTAGTTACTAATGGACTGGGATGTGAGTTCACTGTTCTCATGTGTCCTGGGTTCAGTTGGGATAGAGTTAATTTTCACAGGAAGCTGGGAGGGGGCGCAGCCAGGACAGCTGACCTGAACTAGCCAAGGGGCTATTCCATACCATGTGACATCATGCATAGTATATAACTGGGGAGCAGGCTGGGGGGGTCTCTCTGCGGGGGAAGCGGTGGAGCATAGGGTTCTGGCTGGTGAGCAGTTGCACTGTGCATCACTCGTTTTTTTATATTCTTTTATTAGTCTATCGTTGTTGTTGTTGTTGTAAATTCTCTCCTTGTGTTGACCCAGTAATCTGTCCTTATCTCAAGCCACGACGTTCTATTATTTTTTTTTTTCCTCACTCCTTTCTGCTTCTCCTCCTCATCCCACCAGAGGGGGCAGGGAGGAGTGAGCGAGTGGCCTCCTGGTGCTTTGCTGTCGGCTGGACTTAAATTGTGACATCATGTCATAGGAGTGCAACATCCCACTTCTTTCGAAATGTAGAAGCATTTATAAAAAATGTTTGATTTTTCTACATTGTTGCTAGCAAAAATTTTACTACTCTGATCTAGCCATGGACCTCTATCACTGTGATGAATCAGATGTGATGTTATGAAAATCCTGCAGTTCTCAATGCAGAGCAAAAGGAAAAAAAACAGTTTGTTGTTTTGTCCAACAAGTGTAACTTATGTCTGCTGGATCCTGTTTCCTTATCTTTTTTCCATTGCCACTTCTCCTTTCATTGTCCATCTAAATGGAGAGAGGTGCTGGATCCACACAATGTAAATGCATCACGTGCCTAGAAGTGAGCCAGGATGCAATAACAGGGAGCAGTGCTGTGCTACTGTTGCCTGCAAGTGCCTTTCATAAATAGATACACATGAACAGTAACACCCGAGATCCAGATAATTTGTGGATATAGCGGTCACTGTAGGGACCAAATTTCTCCTCTCTTCTGCCAACCTGACCTCATAAAGACACGCAACTCCCTTGTGTCTTTCAACAACTGAGCTGTTGGGACAAATGTTTTTGTGGACAGATGTCTCTTTCCATGTTGCAAGATACAGATCAAAGCAGATCTTCTCAGGGAGACTGTTTTGTGTTGATTTGAGTCTTCCTACTCTGGCCATTATAATCCAAACTTAAAGCCTTAGGGAAAAAGGACAACATGCTGAGGAGAACCAGAAAACAGAGACGCTAAATTGGCCTCTACATACTGAAGACCTTGCAAGAACCTGACGGGTGTCACAATTCAGTGCTGGAGACTAAGTAAAAAAAAAAGTCTTTTAGCCTAGTCTGAAACTAGGCTAAAAAAGATCTGCTGATGAATTTGCACAATCAGACTAGGTCATGTAAAATCAGTAGCATCTGTCCATGGCCTATGCATCACCATGGCAAACATGAGAGAGATGTGTCTAGCCCTTTTGTTAGTCCAGAAAGGGAAAAGTGCATGTCTGGATAGCATTCACTGGTTTTACACATTCCTTAGTCTTAGGAGATGCTTCACCCCCAGTTACTGTCACCCAGAATGCAAGCCATTCCTTAACTTTTCCAAAGTTACACTAGCTCATGAGACTTTCTAGGGGCATGATGTTACTGAAAGCAGATCAGAATAAAGTGTCTTGTATTCCCTCTGTGCCTTGCATATCCCTATTACTCTTTTACGCTCTGGATATTCCTCTATCTCAGGAGCAACTCCAGGTGCTTTCTTAGGGCAAACTGCCAGGCGTTTTGTGCTGTCTGGGCACTATAGTCAGGGCTGGAGATTTAGTCCAGGAGCTGTTATTCTCCATGGGGAAAGGAGGAGGTCTCTCTGGGTTTGGACTTCACATTAAAGCCAATGCTGAAGGCTCACCTGGCTTTGTTCAGCAAGACATGCTGTTTTTGCAGGTGCAGAGTACTGAGCCCTGAAGGGTGGAAGGATAAACAGTCATAGCTTTGAGCAGAGAAGCCACTGCCTCATAGGGATGGAAGGGTTAAACCAAGCAAATTCCCACGGGGAGGAGGGAAAGAAAAAGGAAGCTGCATGCAGCAAAAGTTTCTCTTGGTGTTTTATACATGAATAATAGGTCCCCCTGGGGTTAGCTCCTGGGTTCAGAGAAGGATGTTATCTTGTCTAGACATACGATCTGAACATCCCCAAAGAGCTGGCGCCTGAATCTCACAGGAGACGACGTTTCCCCCACTGACTCCCATGGGATGCATCCAAAAGATTTCTATTTCAGAAGCACCTGCAGGTAGATGAGAGGAGAAAGGGGAGGTGGGAACAAGAATTCAGACTATCTTCTATGGGTGTTGCTTTTTAACGTAAGTAATGTCTGAACTCCTGGATCTCTGCATGCAGGGACTGTGAAGATTTAGTAGCCTCCCAGATGCCTAATATGAGGAAACGTGACCAGGATGCCCTCTAGGGAGCCTGGTGCCAGCTTCATATGAGATCAGTTCATGTTTTGGGTGAGCTCGGGACAAACTTTAAGTGACTTTCAGCTAGTTTATGATGTCAGGAAGACAGAATCCAACCCTCCATGGATCAAGTATGTCCTAGTGTTTCTCAGGATCACCTTTACTCAGCAGATAGCAAAGCCAGGGACTAGGAACACCTGGGTGTGATTCCAGACCTCAACTGTCACCTAGGGAATATCACTCCATGCAGCACTCTGTGCTTCTAATTACTAATTTTTAAATATAAAAAGAACCTATAAATCAATTTATTTGAGCACTACTCACAACTGGAACTGTTTTACTCTCTTTCTGTTCAGTCCACTTCAAAAAAATGCACAGGAACAATTTTTCTTTCAACTTCACAGATGCATTTGAGAGGATGGCATTTAAGCAACATACCAGCATGAATGGAAAAGACAATGCAATAATCCTCTAGATTTCTTAGTAGTTTTCCTCCACCAGCTTGGCTCAATGGAAAGACTCCTTGGTGCTGTGAGGCTCACAGGGTTCAAGGACTTTCCTTGTTCAACCAGCCTTTAACACTGGCCTTGATCTTGTTTACCACTAGCATCCTGTATCTGTCCAGCTATACTCAGAAGAGAATTACTCTGATTTTGGTGGATATTGTGTCCTCCTTTGTCACGCCACCTTCACAGATACTTGGTTGCTCCATATGCAAAAGGCTGATTTGGTATTTGAAGTAGAATTCTGATGAAATCAGCTAGGAGCATGCAAGGCATCTACATATGTACATCTTTCTACACCATGTTTTGCCTCAAACATTGCACATCATAGGTGAAATTATTTCATGCTAGATGAAAAAAATCAGCAAAAGACAAAGGGATAAAACAAGGTATGAAGTCTTCAACTACCACATCAGATGTTGCCTTAGCATAAGTGAGTACCAGAAACATGTCATTCATGATTTGCTGAATAGAAGGAAATCTTGGTAGTTAGGTTTAGGGTATCCTGTGACTTCACAGATTGGAGCTTGATGTCCTGTTGTGTTTGGGTGACTCATGTAGACAGTTGCTCTCTCATTCTTTCCCTCTCTTTGCCTCAGTTTCCTAAAATGGGTATAATAACACTTCCTTGCCTGTTTCCTGCTTTGTTGACAGAGACAGAGACCCTCAAAAAAGGCCAACAGAAAGACTGATAGCTTTTAAAAGAAAAATAAGTCAGGCGGGTCCTCTGTATTCAGGTCATGTAACCACATCAGAAAGGTCAGGAAAAGGACTTTTTGATACTGGGCTGAGAAAAAAGTTCCAGTGGACGTGAAAGGATGTTGCCACAGGGATACAAAAATCAATAAACTCAAGTGAAAGACATGGTACAACAGTTAGAATACAATGAGTAAGTCTTAGGAGTAAGGATCCAGGAGGGATACTGTAGAGATGTTAGCTGAGTAAGAGCATGAAGAATGAGAATGTTCTCAGATATTATGGATAAATGGCAAAGTGTTTAGAGATTTCAGGGTGTCTCACTCCGTCTGAAATTAATACAACTTGGCTAGCTGAATACCTCAAAAAATCTGGATCATCATGTCTATGATTCCGCATCCCCCTGCTGACTGAACCAGGCAGTTTATCAACCATGTACTATTGCTGTGACAACTGCTTTTAGCAAAAAAAGAAAAAAGAAAAGAAAAGAAAAGAAAAGAAAAGAAAAGAAAAGAAAAGAAAAGAGAAGAAAAGAAAAAAGAAAAGAAAAGAAAGGAAAAGATAAGAAAAGAAAAGAAAAGAGAAGAAAAGAAAAGAAAAGAAAAGAAAAGAAAAGAAAAGAAAAGAAAAGAAAAGAAAGAAAAAAAGAAAGTCAGCTTTGTGTAAGATATTGTATCTGAACATTATCCCCAAAGTCTTTTCTCAGCAATGAACCCAGTGTCTGCATGCACATGGCCTGGGCTTTGTTAGACATAGCTACCCACCAGTGATGCTGTGAAATGAATTACTGTGCTCAGCACAGTTCCCACTGAGCAGGTGTCCACAACAGAAGACGGACCAATAGGACAGAATGACCTTAAGGGCAGCTAGAAAGTGACCTGGCAAAAGAATTTTCTCCATTTACTTTTTCCTTTTTTCTTTCTTTTTTTTTTTTGTCTTTTTGCTTCCTTTTTGATAGTGAAAACAGGCTTAAATTTTTCACCTAAGCTCACAGCAAGAACAAGTCTGACCTTCCTTGATTTTTCCCACATTTTAGGTAACTTTAAGTTGTTCAGCCTCCATCAGAAATGCAGAGACATTAGTTCTTTAGCAGTGTTTTCTCCATTCAGTTGAAAACAAGAGTATTTAAACATTCCTGCCAAGTCTACTCTCAGTCCTCTTCTTGGTGACCAAAGCAACTCTTTGGGGGGAAGGGTATTCACAGAGTTGATTGCTGGGAAGCATTCTGCATACCCTCCTGAAACAGTGTAAGGGTTAGGTTTTGCTTTACAGTAAAACTATTTTCTTCTGTCTATAATATGTATAATTCTCTATATAACCCTGCATACACATTTGTAGGTCTTTGCCATTCATTCCCAGTTCTGTTGACTTTTCTTTTTTTTTTCTTATAGTTGTAGGCTTTCCTTACAGACTTCGTTTTCAATAACGGGTACAACAATTTTCCCCAGTCATACATCTTTTACCTTCATAAGCCATATTCATGAAGAGCAGATCTTTATGTGTTTGAAAGATATGGACAAAAAAACAAGGAGCATGTCTGCAACTTGTGCATGAATTATCATTCCGGCTCTATATGCCATTCACCCGACTATCATGATCAATCCCAGGGGAGATAAGTAGCCACAAGTTCTGTCTTCTTCTTTCCTCTACCTCCTCTAGGTTTCTAACCAATCACTGAAGTATCTTTGTCTATATCCAGTATATTTGTATTTTCTAACAACGTGGCTGGGGAGCGAACTCTGATAGCAAAGAAGAATATGCAAACAATCCATGACTCCCAGAGGCATAGAAATACTTAGGAGGGCTCTTGGGGAAAAAGAAAAATAAAAAAAAAACAAACCCAACCCAATCATTGCTATTTATTTGTTTTGCAGGACATCTCTTTCTGTTCTGCTCTTTTCTTTTTCTCCTCCCTTCTTTGCTTGATCAAGCAAAACATTGTATTGCAAGAAGATTCCTTCCTACCATGACTCTTGGAGATTTTACAGCACAAATGCAGATAGGATTTAAGTAAGGGAAAAATTCACTGTGATGAGGTTATTTTGCAAGAGTGGGTTTTCTTAATCTGTTTATGGTTTACAAATGCAATCCCTGTAGGATCCGTTCACTAAATCCATGGCCCCGGTCTAACTTTGGACTCTGCAAAGATATTGAATTTCCTGTCTTTGTTCCAAGAAGGATTATTACTGAATGGCTATTTTACTTCTGCATTGCAGGATTAGTTTCTAAATTTGCCAATTAGTGCTTGCCAATTAGTGCTGTCATATAGTCCACAAAAACCTGAAAGCTTAGTTGCTCAGTCGGAAAATGAATGTCGTCTTTGTATTTTGCAAAGACGTCTTCCTGCGTCTTTCATCCCTTCTAGGTTCTCTGGGTGGTGGTTTACATTTTAACTCTGTAAAAGGTCAAAATCTGGGCTGGATTGATTTATTTACTGAAAAAAATAAAAACGGCAACAGCAAATTGTTCTCCCTGGTGAGAATAGAAACTAATGCCCTGGAGGTCAAGTTCAAAACAGATTCACTAGAAGACAATGTAAGTAGCCATCTTGTTGGGCCAGCCCAGCCTATGCATTGTCGCACACGCATCAACCCCTGTGTGGATCTGTCTTCGATCCAAGCCCATGTGACTCTGTGAACTCATCTCATCACAGCTTAGAAGCACCGTGGGGAATATTTTCCACTGGAGTTCATGAAAGGAGGTCATCTCCCCAGTTGACCCCATTCCCAGGGAGGATTGCAGCTGTGTGCAGCTCATTCTGGGAAGGAGAGGCTGGGCAGGTATCAAATTAAACTAATAGAATACAGGTTCAAAACAAAAAAAGGTGGCTCCTCTCCTAACAGGTAACTCAGTTCTGGAACTCCTTGCCTCAGGACACCAAATTCAACAAGTGATTGGATCAGTTCATGAGAGAGAAATCCATGGAAAGCCATTGCATACAAAGTCATCCATGTGACTGGAAACTGCAAGAACAGTCAGAGGAAAGACTGCTATAGGATTGCCTTCTACCCATGCTCTTCTCCAGGCACCCACTGGTGTCTAGTGTCAGGGGAGAGCTTCTGTGGATGGGGATGGTCACTTGGCCTGAGCAGCAATAGCTGTTCTTATGTTCACAGCTTATTCCCTTGAGCTGTAGATCAAAACATCAGCAGCAGCAATCCCAATCCTCCAAGGCACAAATCCTCCAATCAGTTTATACCTAGTAGGTAAAGACCAAGGTTGTAGCAATAACATCCTTGTAGCAGTCCAGCTGCATTTTAATGGCCCAGGAGGAAAGCTCCTTGTCTGGCATAGACCTTTGTCCTCTGGAGGGTGGACTCCTGATCTGGACAGGCTGGATCAATGGGCCAAGACCACTTGTATGAAGTTCAACAAGGCTAAGTGCCGGGTCCTGCACTTCAGTCACAACAACCCCATGCAGCGCTACAGGCTTGGGGAAGAGTGGCTGGAAAGCTGCCTGGCAGAGAAAGACCTGAGGGTGTTGGTTGACAGCCGGCTGGATATGAGCCAGCAGTGTGCCCAGGTGGCCAAGAAGGCCAACAGCATCCTGGCCTGCACCAGAAATAGTGTGGCCAGCAGGAGCAGGGAGGTGATTGTTCCCCTGTACTTGGCACTGGTGAGGTCGCACCCCGAGTGCTGTGTTCAGTTTTGGGCCCCTCCCTACAGGAAAGACACTGAGGTGCTGGAGCGTGTCCAGAGAAGGGCAACCAGGTTGGTGAGCGGCCTGGAGCATAAGTCTTACAAGTAGCTGCTGAGGGAACTGGGGTTGTTTAGTCTGGAGAAAAGGAGGCTGAGGGGAGACCTTATCGCTCTCTACAGCTACCTGAAAGGAGGTTGTAGTGAGGTGGGTGCTGGTCTCTTCTGTCAAGTAACTAGTGATAGGACGAGAGGAAATGGCTTCAAGTTGTGCCAGGGGAGATTTAGGTTGGATATTAGGAAAAATTTCTTTACGGAAAGGCTTGTCAGACATTGGAACAAGCTGCCCAGGGGGGTGGTTGAGTCACCATCCCTGGAGGTATTAAAAAGCATGTAGACAAGGCACTTCAGAACATGGTTTAGTGGGCATGGTTGATGGTTGGACTCGATGACCTTAAAGGTCTCTTCCAACCTAAGTGATTCTATGATTCTATGACTCCTGTTCAGAAGGATAATTAAATGCTTCAAAGCATTATAAGTGTGCGTGTCTCACAGATGGTTTTCAGTGCACCCTATCTACCATCAACTTCTTTTCTTCACATGGCTTTTCATGAAACAATCACTGCAAAGGCATAAAACAAGGGGCATCCTAGGTTGGAAGCATAAAAAAAATAAAATTAATCTTCAACAAATAAGGCAAGGCAGAGCAGTTCTTTTTTATCATGGTTTGCCAGAGCTGTACTAGTGTTCAAGCCTTCCCCCCTGCCTACCCAGTCTTCTAAATCCTCTTCCCTAAACAATGCAAAGGACACTGTCACAAAGCACAGAACCAGCTACAACATTAACCAGCCACCACTTTCACTACTGGTTTATTCAAACAGGATATGGAGTTATTCCTAGAAAAGTATTCAAACCCATGGAGCTTGAAATCAGACTTTTCTCCAAAGCTGAAATATCCCCAGTGGGCCAGGAAGTTTCAGTTTAGCAATCTGGTTCATCCCCCTTATTAAAACAAGCCTGAACCTGGGAAATTCTAATCTTGATTGAAATCTAAAGGTGACCTTTATTTTTACTTTTTTTTTCCAATGGAAGCTGAATTTGGGTGCCCTGGCTTTGAATCACCCTGCAGCTTCCCTTGCCTTGACAGGCAGTTTGTCCTTTCCAGGGCAGACTGGACATTTGCTCTCCAAGGGAGGGATCTGGAGAGCTGGGTCACTGTGTTTATTGCATGGCAGAGCCATGTTGATCATTGTGCTGGGGATGGATGGAATGTCTCAGCGAGAAGGAAATCAAGGCACCAGATCCCATATAAAAGTGGGGAGGGGCTTTCCCTATGGGAAAAAAAACCAAAAAAAAACAAACAAAAAAAAACCAAAGGAAAAAAATTAAGTAAAAAGGAGAGATCATTAATATTTAAAAAATGTACTTGGCAAGTATTTCTCTGCATCCCCTCCACTGTTATTGCTGATCTGCGTGTGTGAATAAATTGCTTTTTTCTCCCTTGGGCCTGGTGTGCCTTTTTGCTGAATTCTGTACTGAAGTTTGAATTCAAGATGGGCCCAAGCCCAGCCCCACCACCACCAAGCTCTGGATACAGATTCTGCTCTCGTGGCTCAGGCCCCATCTCTCACTATAATCCTGAGCTAATGATTTCACCATCTACTGTCATCACGCCCGTGCCTGGAGCTCCCTCCCTTGCTCAGTGTGCCAGACACACATACTCCTTTTCCTTTTCACAGCCCTCTGGCCATAAAGCCCACACAGGCAAAGGAGTGACAGCAAAATCATTGTCACCTACACCCTGACCATGTGCTCAGGCTGGAAGAGGTGGGGGGCTGTGTTGTGCTGGACCAACAAATTGAACCAGCATCTCTGGAGGTAGGAAGATGACACCGCTTCTCCGTGGTACAGGGTTGCCCCTTGCCGACCTCCCCGCCTGCCTGCAGCTACAATAAGGAGCAGGATTAGGACACGGAGGGTGTGATCAGGGCTTCGATGTGCCCCAGGATCTCAGATTACTTTAGCGTCGCCTGGTGGATAATGCTAGACAGTATTATTTGAAGTTAAATTCAGGCAGAAAAAAAAAAAAAACAGAACAGGGATAGGACTAAAGGTTATGGTGCTGTCTCTTGGAACATATAACATGTTTTCCAAGTATGGCTGAAGATGGGATTTAAATACAAAATCTGTGCTGTCCTTCTGTTCCAGAATCATGCTTTTTATGATATGTCCCTGTATGTGATCATCTAAGCAAGGTAAGAAAACATATGCCACATCACAGCTGCTCTTTGGAGCTTAGAAAATAGACCCCAGGTGAAAGTGAGAATTTTTATAACAATAGAGGCAGTCACATCACAGAAAATTATCATGACAGTACTGTTTTATTACATTAGGTCTCTAGCCCACTACTGGTGGGAGAACTAAAAGGTCTTGACTGGTGTTTTATAGATGAGGAAATCGAGGCAGAGCAAAGGACTGACTCTCCAGCTCCTCACAGCTTGTACAGGCATGTGTGGAAGCTGAACAGCAGGTGATGACAGCCATTCAGGGTATTTCTCCTCACTCCAAAGCAGCCAGAGGATGATGGGCTCATTTTGATATTGGCAAGGCATCACAGGGCTGTGGAACTCCATGGAGACCACAGCTGGCTGACCGCCCTATGAAGAACATCTCAGCCTGCCATCGGGGCCAGGGGTGGCCTTACACAGGTGAGTCCCACGTACGTCTCTTCCCAGAGGATGGACTTGAGCTGTGAGGGACAAGGGGCTTTCATCCTTCTAACTGTTGCCATTTTATTCCTTGCTGATCTAACTCTGCCCATTACTGTCTTCCCCTAGGAAAAGTCTGTTCCCTGCTCAGTCTTGAATCTGGTGTCCTGTGTGTCTTTTTGACAAGGAGCTCCACACAAGATGTCCGAAGAGAATGAAAGGGGCTCTGCCATTTTATGTCACTGCCTGATCTGACTTTTCTCTGCATTTTGTGCAACCTGTCTCCACAGGAGTCCCTGGTCCCGTCAGGACCACACCTCCAACACTCAGTGCACCAAATCCTGGCAGAGGGGTGTTTCCTGCCAGCAAAGGATGAGCTAGGTAAATTCCCGGGGAACTGGGCCTCACCAAGTTGTATTTACAGAAGTGGGCATGGAGTCTGAGTGCAACGTCACGGTGCCTTATTGTGTTACAGTAAACTACTGATGTGGTGATAACAGTCAAGAAAGACATGCCCCCAGAAATGTCCCCTCTTTGCTTGGGGTAAACACCATCCAACAGGGCTGCTTATGAAACATCACTTCCCCTTCGGTATAAGAAGTCAGCAGGGTCTCCAGAGGGGCCCCTCTACAGTGTTGCATTTACAGTCCTTCATGCAGAGACAGCTCTGCTGCTTGGATCCTCTGAAAAGCATTGTTCGCTGCGAGGCCACCAGTTCAACTCCTCTCTGGACCAGAGTGAGTCAAATTTCTCATAACTGAAACGCAAATGAACTGGAATCGCAGCCTGGTTTTGAGAGTAGAAATATTCATCATCTCAGCTGGCCCCCGGGCTGTCAGGCCAAGGAAGATGATTTTCCTAGCTTTCAGCCTGACACATGGAGAAAGTTCCCATTGTTTTGCTCTGCAGATAAAACCGGCCAAATCTGCAGGATTTGGGGGTAAGATCCACCAGAGACCAGATGTTCTGTGCCTGACAACAAAATTCTTAAAGCTCTGCACTGCCATTTTGTGCATGTGTGAGGTGGTAGACGTTCTGCCTCCACGGGCAATCCCTCCACAGACCTCCCTCAGGTAAAAGTGAGCTGCTTCCAGATGCTAGAACAACTGTGGGGTTAGGCAGGGCTGTTGTGAATTTCTTGCTAACATTTGGAATCCTGAGAATATGAAAACCCTCCAGGTATCTCACCCATCTCATGAGTCCTGTACCAGGCTTAACTGAAGTCCTACAATATCCTCATCTAAGTCTGGACTGACATCCTATGAAAATGCAGGGAGAGGACGTGCTGAGAACTATAGAACTGTTCCAAAAAAACTCTGTAAATAGCATTAAGAATATTAATCAGGAAATAAATTTTTAAAAGGGAGATACAGAGACTGCTTATCCTAATTCCAGCTTTGCAATTCTGCTCTAAAGAAAATATATATGCACTTTTATACAAAGATATTTACTTGTGCATGATACTTATTTGCTTATTTATATAGCTAGATGGACAATTGTCCTGCTGTGCCTGTTGGTAGCAATTCAACAAGCTACCAGCATCAAATGTCTTTCTAAATCTGCTCTTCCAATTGAAGAGGTTTCAGAGAATGCCTTGCCTGATGCATGCATGTTTGCATCTGTTTCTCATGCCTTTCCAAAATGGAATTCCATTCATTTCTGTCTTTGTTAAGGAGGGGGTACAAAGAGAGAGAAAGGACTAAAATAAAAATAAGTGTAGAAGCCCGTTCAAAAATAGCACTTCAGCCTTTGACTTGTTCTTAAAGCTGCGTGTGTATTTTAGAAAGGGAAAGAAACAATTGCTGAGGCTTTGGAAAAGGTCAATAATAAAAAATAAATCCTGCAGATCCCATCAGCTGCCAATTTCTGCCTCCTTCATGAAAAGGAAAAGGGGAAGGAGGAGGCATTGCAAATCAGCTTTCAAACTTTGGGAGGAATAACAATAATCATAATATTGACCAGCTCTTATACAACACGTTGTGTCAGCAGATCTCACAACAGACCTGCAAAGGAGATTCCAAAATAATTGCATTTATTTTCCAGAGGAGGAAACATCTTGGCACAATATCACCAGCCTGGTGGCAGAGATAGGAATAAAATGACAATTTTTGAAGGCCGAAAGCACGTCCGAGCCAGGAGGGCACAGTGTCATATTTGCCATTTCTAACCCTGATTGATTATAGGAAAATTACTGAAAAGGAGGCGAGATTAGTGGGGAAAAGGATCCTTTGTCGTTATAAGCATTTTAACAGTTTGTGGGGAAAGGCTGAGAATTTGATAAGAAACATAATGGCAAGGGTCATTACTATGGCAGAAAAGCAATGTGACTGCCCCTTCTTTCTTTTATCACTTCTCCAAAAATACATGATGCCAGGTCTTTCTGTGACAGCTGTAGTGTTACCCTGCAAAACACCTTTTCCTCATATTTTAAAATCAAGTGCCTGTTGGGCTAGGCTCTGTGCAAACCAACACCAAATGGGGCAGTCCCTGATCCAGAATTTCAATGTCTGCAGAAAGTATGTCACTGTGAGGAGGCAACACAATGAAGGGTAACCAGAACAATTTGTACTTAATTGGACACCCAGTCCTACAGAGGAATATTTTGCAGCCATACAGTGATGTAGATTTTAAGAAGAAACTTTAAAGGAGCTGGTGATTTTCTGAATGTGGCTGCATGTTTAAAACAGGCATCAGAAAAGGGAAGAGGCTAAAGAGAAAAGGAGGCAGAAAAGAACTGAAGCCACCATGAAATGGCAGAATGAAGGCTCCCATCCATGTATTGGTAAGTGCAAAGACCTGCTAAACTTTCTAAATCTTGAGGTGTCTGGGGAATGCACTGCTGCTAGGAAGAAGACTGGAAGTTAAATTCTCCTGGCAATTTCAATTCTTTGCCTTTTTTCTTTTTTTTTTTTCTTTTTCAATTCTTTTCCCAGGTTGCCAGGGCAGTGCTGCTTCCAGCTGGATGCGAAGTTGGCCTTTGTTCGGTTATAAACCTTCTACGTTATGCTACAGCATGCCTGGCAAATAAGTGCCTGGTTCAAATTAAAGCGGAGGTGAAAAATTACCTTAGCCACTCATGTAAAATGCAGTTGTAGATTGCTATATCAACGAATTATTAACGACTAATCTGTTTGGGTGACAACAATCCTGGCTGTGGTTAAAATGGCTCTCCATTACCAGATGAGCTGTTCCTCTGCTGTTAAGTTACTAATGAAACTGAATGATCAGGGATTTCAATTCCATTAAATGATGAATGCAAAGTAACACATACGGGTGTGGGGGGAGAATCACTATCCAGATGAGCTATAATTTAGCTATTTCTATTCACAAAGAGATTTTGGAGTCATGACAGTTGCTTGTCTAAAACTGTCAGCTCAGTGCCCACTGGCAGCCACAGGGGCCCACAGAACATCAGGAATGCAACTGAGACCAAACCAGAGAATATAGTTTCACCATGGTTTAAACTGAGGGTGTGCGAGTGGAGTTCTGGTCCCACCCCAATAAAAAAAAGATACTATAAAGCTGGAAAAGGCATGGTACTACAGCTTTGCCAGGAGGCATTGAACAGGCTAGAGAGCTTCTACTTAGAAAAGAGCTGACAGAGGGGAGTATGACAGAACCCTATAGAATTATGAATTATGCAAAGCAAGTGAATAGGGAACAATTAGTAATTACTCCTCTATTACAATAAAGTTAGCAGAACACCAGTGAAGTTAACAGGCAGTGCATTACCATTGAACCCATAGAAGTGCCTTTTTACACAATGTGTATTTAAATCAAAGACTGCATTCCCACAGGCTATTATGGAACTTAACTTACACGAGGGCTCAAAATGTGATTAGTCCATCAGTGATATGTTTTGGTGGGCACTAATCCCAGCAACCTGAGAAATAACCTTTAGTCCAGGGTGACTTTAAATCACGCAGAGGCCATGGGAGGACTGCTAAGAGGAGGATCATGCTGTATCTGCCTTGTGTCCTATACTTCTTCCCCAGATATCCCCTATGCCCCTTTGCCAGAGGTAAGGTACTGGGCTGCATAGGGTCTTGTGATTTAATTTTATATGACTGTTGCTCTGTGTTGTGTTAAATGTATGCTGTCGGTTCCAGGTGGCACCTTGGCAAGAACCCAAGGCCTGTGCCAAAGTTATGTCAGTGCAAAAATATTAATGCACATGACCCACGTTATTTGCTGTCTCTCCAGGAAGAGGAGCCAGTGGGGTTTTTTTGAGTTCATCAGCAAAGGGTCCTTACAATTAGTTAACTTTATCTTTTTGTCAGAAAGCACAATTGTTGATGGCATTTCAGAGACCTTTTGGCAGCGGTTATACTTGGTAACCAAGTGGAAGATTGCTTTAGAAGAAGGGATCATATAATTAACATGGCAGCCACTCAGCAGTGCCCATGGTATGGAAACGCTTTCAATTACAACTCCCTTTTGCTTACAGCTTACTGTAACATCAACTTCTGGCTTGATGTGTCCTACCCATCATCTACTCTGGAAAGTAGCAACTAGTGGAAAATGTTCCATTTTGTCAGGTTCAAATCTGGCAATGAAATGAAAGTGAATTTATCCTAATTTTAAATGCTTAACTTATTGTTTCTCTTTATAACTTGTACAATTGGAAGTGTTCTCTAATCATAGAGCTAGATTGAATTTAGGGTAGCTGCGTCTTTGTTATTTGTGCTTAAAGTTAGGTGTGAAATGACCACTCAAAATCAGGTTCGAATGCTTTCTCTGACCAGTTTTAAAAACTGTCTTTGAACTGATGTGGCTGTGACTACTTAAAGAATGAATAACAAACTGGTGCAGTAGAATGTGTTTTTGCAGTCACATTATAAAAAAGCTTTGGGTACATGTGTGTCTATTTAAGATTGCACTTTCTGGAGAGGCAAAAGCTCTGAGGATCTTTTGGGTCCCTGCTTTTGCAGACAAAGGTGATCAGCACTGTACTATTGGAACTGTAAAGCAGCACTTGTTTATGATCTAACTCATAGCATCTGGAAATCCATGCAAAGATTCTCCTTGCCTGCATAAGGTTTTGAATTAAGTCCTTTTTCTCACTTGTATTAGTTCAACGAACTCAATCTCTAGAGATACCACCTAGACAGAGGTGAAGAAAGGAACTTGTTAGCCTCAGGTAAACAGAGCAAGATGAATAGTTGTTCCAAGGCAAAGATCCAGCAAAGAATCTTTGTTTCTTCTTATCTGCTTAAATACCTACAAAATTAAAACCAAATGATTAGAATTCCAGCAATCAAGAATGTGATCTCCTTTATTGCTGGAGGTGCTTCCCTGTCGTTGATGTAATTATCAAGGTCGATGTGAGCTTTTGGCTTTGGAAGTCTCACATATTTGTAATAGTGACAACTAAGAGGACAGCTGTGCCATGAGTTTTCCCTGACTGAACATGCTTTGTTTTTCTCATGTGTTTTTCCTGAACTCACTGCTTTTTGTTGCAAATGCAAACAGCAAAGCAAGTGGAAGATGCAATGCACAATGGTTCACATTACCAGAGGAACCCTTGATTTGGGAGTTGGACTTTGGAGCCAATGACCTCGTAAAGCTGACACTGCATTAAATATGGTTCAAACTCATATTGAGAGCTAAAAACAGAAATGCACGTCTCAGACTTTCCAGTGTCAAGTTTTGGAACCTCTCCCCTTCTTCTCCATTCCTGGACGTTCCCCTAATGGAGCAGCTGAACTAGTAATCTGAGAATGACAAGACCAATTCTACTCAATCTGAATGTGAACCAGGAAGCTTCTGTCCAGCAAGAAAAGATCAGCCAAGAATAATCAATCTTTTGCTCTCTCTGGCCAAGGGAAGCCTCTGTGATAGATGATGAGGAAACAGCACATGCTGTTTATGACCGTACTGGTTATAGGGCAGAAGCCATCTGGGCAAGTTCTCTTAAACCCACATGGTCTTTACACCTAATGGCTCCATGCCATTACCTTAATGCCAGGCAGTCATGTCTGGGTTCCAGGCTGTCCTCTGAGCAATGTGTCTCATGGCTCTGTATGAGATATGTTATTCTTTGGTGTGCTTGCTGGTAGTTTAGCAGCTGTTACTCTTATCAGTTATGTTTGGATGCTACACATCAGCTAGTATATTGTTTCCAAACTCAATCCTCCCCTCTCCATGCTGTTTCTCCTGCACCTTTTGGAATAGTTCACCTCATGAAAGCAAGGGTTGCATGTCTTGGTGTGAGGATTATGCAGTGGGATGCATTCCCTCCTAGATGAATCATTCAGATTCAGCCTAGCTTATTAATAAATGCAATCAGATAAGGCTTTTGCAGTGGCTTCCCAAGTGGTGCCTCCTTTGCTGGCACTATCAGTGAGATCAAAGAATGAACAATGCCATTCAGAATGAACTCCCTGGTAGACCCTCCAGGCTGGGGTAGAATTACGTTTGTAAGTGACTGTGCATGTGTTTCACTAGGTGCTGTTGCTCTTCTAGCTATGAGGACAAACAGAGGCTTCTAGGCCCCATATCAGCGTGAATGCAGATATTAAGACAGATAAAAAGCTACCAATCTTTCCATCTCCGTAGAGGGAGAACTTCTTGATGAAGGTTCTGACAGAAATTACTGACTATAACCTGTCTAATTCAGCACTAGGAAAGGATTGTTAAAGGAAAGTGGCTTACTAGACCAAGTTCATTTGAAGTGTAACTATTGACAGCACATCAGGGAAGGAGTTTGGCCCATTTTTCCTTTTGTAGCTTCAGCAGGTAAGAAGGGAGGACTCATGCTGGGGCCACTGTGAATATGATCACCGATGTCCTCCTGGAGGACAAGCCAGTGACAAATAAGCTGACTAATTAAGGAAAACCAGAAAAGGCAGCAATGGAAAAGAAACATTTAGGCAGAGTTTGAATCACATCTTCAGAACATCCCCTGTCCTTGCAGGAAATCCCTCCAGCACCAGTTTCTGTTATCATTTGTCTCTCATGGGATCAAAGTTTGCATGGGACTGGGATTCTGTCTGCCCCAGCAGAGGTTGCCCTTTCTAAGAAGGAGTTTGGGTTGGTCAGTTCTTGCTGAAAAGGCTTCACCCTAGAAGAATGTTTCTGTCTCACAAGGCAAATGCTATTCTGTTTGTGGATCACTAGTGAACAGCACTTCAAGCTACACAGAAAACAGGCAATAGTACAATCCCTGAAGCCAGACCCTTAAAGAACCTCCCCTAACTTTCTTCATGATATTTCACCAGCAACAAGTCTCATCGCTAACAGATTAACTTTGGCACCCTTAAATGGGTGCCCTATATGGCACAACACCTGCTTGATTTTGCACTCCTCCTGATGCAGTGATGGAGACCCCCAATCGACTTCCTCTGGGCCAAACCACCTCCTGGCTCCCTTCCATTAAAGGCAGGATTGTCCCCAGTAACAGCTGTTGCAGTAATGTCTGGGTAAGACAAACCCTAGTTTGGTGCAAGAAGTGTCTCAAGGCCCTTTACAACAGCCACATACTCACCTGTATCTCCAGCACGGCAGTCTGTGATCTAGTATACACATACACATATATACAAAATATTATCTAATCCAACCATTATTCCAAACTGTCTCTGACCCCATGAAGGCTTTTGGTCCCCAAGAAGACTTCCTTATGCCCTGGGAGTGGCTGCTGCAAAGGAAATTAGTTCTGTTTGACAAAGCCAGTCTGATGCAGCACATCTTACTTGCTGATCTAGATGCAGCTTCTCAGGGTTCACAGACTGTACTCCAGCCCTTCTCCCTCAGCCAGTCCCATGCTTTTGGGTACTGGCTTATTTGAGCCTATTCTCATGGCACCTCTCCCAGCTGTGCCCTCCAGGTCAGATAACCACCCTGACGCCAACCAAATGGCCTGAAATCCCTCCAGTCTGGATTCCTGTCTGGAGCTACACTCTTCTACTACATCAATCTTTAAGGACATTCACCATGCCCGGCCCAGCTGCCTCCGCATTTCCCAGCTGCTCTTTTGGCAACCAATGTTGGACAAATAAGCCCACCCCAGAATCCACTTTAGAAGAGGCTTGAGATCATGTGCCCCAGAGGCAGATGGGATTTGCGGGCTGTGTGAGCTCAGACTACACTTCTACAGTCATAGGCTATTTATCAGTGAGAGGATGGATATCTAGACATGGATCAGAGGAGAGCACCAGAACTCAACCCACTCCTTGGCTTAGCCTCCCCGAAGAAAGTGTTGATGCAACTTCACTTCTTCCAGTGGCATCTTGTGATCCTCCTCCATTTTGCATCTGCTCTTTGCCAGCTGGGAAGGCACCATGCTGACACTCAAACAATCCAGTATGACTCTGCCAGTGTGGCGCAAGAGGGACTGAGTAAAACCGACCTTCCTGTTCCGTTCTGGACAGTTGTATGACAGGAGGTATATATGCCAAAACTGAAGAAAAAAAATGGGTATATTTCTCTGTAACGTTTACATTTGCACAGCTGAAGTTTCAATGGAATATGAACTTCAAATCCCCTCTTTTCCCTCTCTCCCTCTGCAAACTTTATTTCTTCTACTTTTCCTCCTATATTTTTTCTGTTTTTCCTCTATGTCTTTTTTAACATCCTAAAGCAAGTGGGTTTGAATTTAACGTGAGGGTGTGGATGTAGCTGGTACCTTTGATCCCCTACCCACCCTTTCCTTTCCCCTCTCCAGAAATCAAAGCTGGAGAGTATCAAATGAAAAATTGCACAGTACAGGCCCTGATCTGTCAGCGTTTGGGTTTGGATCAAACTTGTCCAAAGCCATAGATGCAGCTGGAGATTGCTAGTGGTTTCAGCCACTTTTTCTCTTCCCTTCTGAGATCACTAGGTCAAAGCTGTTTAGAGGATAGTTCAGCTCTGAAACATCCCTGCCTAGCAATCATTTTTAAAAATATTAATTCAAGTAATTTTTTTAAAATTAAGAAAAAACAACAAAGGGGAGTGTAAAACCTCTTGCTGAACTGTACTTTACCCTCTGTCTATTTTACTTTTGCTAAGACAGGTATTTTGTGCTCAGTTCACCAAAACAGTAGACCGTAAGAGTCTGCTGTTTCAACTGAGTTAACATTTGTTAGTACAATGAAAGGCAACATGAAACCAGAAATCTTTGGAGAACAGTTTTCATGCCAGTGGAAGATAAAACTTAAAGGGCATCCATGTCAATGCTTAAACAGACATGAGAAACAAGAGACAGGAGGAAGGCTGTTCATGCCAGAGTCTATCCCACAAGAAAATTAGGTCAGTCCCTTGGTCATCACAAATTTTCTATAATCGCCTGTGTTATTAAAGGTCTTCGGGTTAGAGGACCATTCCTGAAGTCTTCTGGCATCACCCTGTCCAAGACTTCACAGACAGAGTTCCCAAAGGGTGCACATTTCTTGCATGCCCATGTAAATGTACAGCTGCACACACAGGCTCCTCATCTACAGAGCACTAAATTGAGGTCTTTTTTCTTGGCAGAGGGTGAAGGAAAGCAATTCCTCAAGGGGATCTCAGACCCTTGAGGCCTGAGAAGATTTGTAACCTGGGCTCCCAGGTGGAGTTGAATTTGGAAAAGGTCCCTGCACTGGAGCAAGAGAGCCAGCCTCCACACTAGAGCTCCCCTCTGAGGATGTGTTCAAAGCCCTGCACTAGCCCAGCAGCCTCACTCCTCTCACTCCTGCTCTATTTTCATTCATTATTTCAGGTGTGCAAATTAAACCACAAGAGGAGGGAGAGAGGTCCCTGCCAGTAGGGAAATTAATTAGGATTTGGGAGATAATACTTCAAATCACAGTTTTCTTCGGTGATCTTCCTTGCAACCTCAGGCAAAACCCTTTGGACTCCATCCAGGCTCTACACCACAGTGATTACGGCAGGCTTAGGTAGCTGCAAATGGTGCATGCATTGAACAGAGCAGTGGACAGGGGAGCTCAAGACTGCCAGACAAGGTCACTGGACACAGACAGGTGTGAAGCTTCAGGTAAATAGCTATTTGATGTCACCTGGGCCCAGTGCCCTCCTCTCCATTATTGCTTATTGAACAGTCAGCAACCGAGACACACCACACTTGGAAGATCACTCTTGCATCCCAGATGCAGGTGTGAATCTGAAATGTGGCAAGTCTCAGTTGCTTTGCCTGCCCCAGGCCATGCAGTCTGCACTTAATAAACAAACAAAAACATGTGGGAGTGTGATTAAAGGAACTGCTGGCATGAATTTGGGAAGTGTGACTGCATGGCAACAAACACAGGGGAGGCTTGAAGATCATATGAAGGGAGTCCTGGATAAAGTTCACTCTCCCCCTATAGCTCTCAGGTGCCCCATAGTAGCCCCACTTGCTGCAAGAGTAAAGATAAATGTACACACAATATACATGCCCATAGATAGCTATAAGCAAGTCTTTCTGGGAAAGCTTGTTTCAGAAATAGGTACACTGAATTTCTACCACTGTGGCAGTTACGATGACATTCTCATTTGCTGGAATGAAATGTTGAACTGTTGGAAAGGAAATTATGAGAAATTATTTTGAAAGGAAATTATGAGAAACTATTTGATTTTGTTCTGTCCTGGATCTTATGCATTTTCACTGCCATTGTTTCTGAGCCCCTGCCAGTAGGGCAGAAAATAACATAGCTGCCATCTGTCTGGTGGTGTTTGTGCTTTATCCTTTTCCCTAGGGGAGATGCACATAGAGTGGAAAGCTTTGTCTGGGTGGGTCTGTTTTGCTCTGTTTTTTTTTTTTGCTGGGGGACAAGGAGTGCATTGGTTGTTTGGACAGCAAATGTCACAAGTGGCCATCATGATGGAAGGGTGGACAGGCAGACCTCAGATAATTTAAACAAAGAGAGTTGCTAACGCAGTCTATCCTTTGGTGGGGCTGTATTGTCTCATGTGATGTCCTGGCTGTAAGTGGTACCCTAAGCTATGCACTTACCAAGTAACGCCTACTTGTGTTGCAGAAAACTGAAGCAGGGGAAGGAAAACCAGCCCTAGTTTGGTGTGGCCTTTGACACTCCACATTAACAGCACTTGCTAGTACTGCAATATCACTGAGAAATGACTGAGTGGATGATACATTTTTGGCTTTTCAGTAATTATTTCCTGAGATTCTACTCCAAAAATCATTGCGGCTGGTTTAGCTATAAACATTGTTTCATGGAGACAGATGTGCCTACTTGGATTCTGCAAGAGTCTCATTTAACATCTTCGCTAATCTCTGGAAATGGAAATAATCAGGCGCTTGATGAAATTTACAAACAGCAATAATTTGGGAGGAGTCACAAAAACAACCAGGCAGAAAAGTAGAAGAAAAGCAATACGGGGAGTATAATTTGGGAGAAAATGGCATAAAGGAAGGATGTAGTCTAATTCTATTCATTGGTGCCCATAAGAAAAGAAAACACCACAAAGAACTAATGGGAAAGTAAGATTTAGAAGAAAAGAAAAAAGAGCCAAAGGTTTATGGCAAATGTTGGTTTATGGCATGAAATAGCAACAAGACAGGTCAGTGGGATTGTGCAAAGGGATCAAGTCACTGAGCCACAAAATGTAGAAAGATCAAAACCCAGAACAGTGAATTTGATTCTTGAAAAGAAGACAATGACAAGATCATGAAATTCAAAGAAAACATCTTTAAATGATGAAAGAACTGGAACGTATGTTATATGGGGAAAGGATAAAGATCTGAAGATGCAAAAAAAATGTGGAAAAAAAACCAGAAAAACAGGCATTGAGTAAGCAGGGAGGGGAGATAAAACATCCAGACTGCAGAAAATAGGAAGAGATAAACAAAGGAGGAATTTGGAGCCAGTTTTTTCCTGACAGTGAGATCAGTGGCACTATCATAAAGTCTTCTAGGAGGGCAGTGGAAAACTCAGCATTTAGGGCTGTCAGATCCCATCCTGAGACAAAGCATGGATAATGTCTATGTGCCAAACAGTCCTCTGAAGGCAGGGAAGCTGCCAGACACCCAATGCTGGTTTTCTAACTTGTGTGACTTCATATTTGCATGGAGCAGCTCCCACCTGTGTCTTTGAACAACTTGCAGGAGGTATTTCCTCTTCAATGTATTCTAGAGTAAAGAAGGGTCATATCTTGGTAGGGACAACCTCATATTCATAAACAGTCACCTAACTAACCAGTGATGGATCTAGTCCTATTGGCTTTACCTAAAAATGGCTTGTCCACACTTCTAATCTTTTTGCCCATACCGTTGTCATAGCTTACTACACCTTCTAGTATGGCTAACCATACATTAGACTAAAAGCTTTCATTAAAGTTTCAATTCACACATTTGTATGATTTATGACTAGAGGAGACCATGATAATTATCTGTCTGTTGTGCTGCACAACAGTGCCCAATTCATTTCTTCCATTAACTGAAGCCTGTATTCCCAGTTTCTGCCAACTCATATTTGTATGTATTAAATAACGACACCGTAGATGCAACTTTGCTAAGTGCTTGAAAAAGATATTAGGTAGAGAGTGTTCAGAATTGCCAAAATCAAAGCATTTATATTTTGCTGAACTCTTCTGTATAAACACTGGGCTTTGTGCTGTCTTTCTGTCAAGGACATACTATAAACTCAAATTTGGCTTGAGAGCTGTTAGATAAATAGCAAGTAATTTCCTCCTGAATGTCTCTATTTCTTGATTATGTGTGTGTCATTGTGAGTATGTGAGCATGCATTTTATTTTGTTGGGGCTTTTTATGCTTTAAACTTCCAGAGCTCTTCCCCCCTCCCCTTTTTCCTTTTGGATGAAGGCTCAACATTTCAGTTGCTTGTTTTATAAGGCAATGCATCATCTCTTCTCATTGCCATTAATTAGCCAGTGTAATATTTTCCACGTGAAGTCACAGGACTTGAAATGAACATATTTCGGCATCAATTAGTTCTCTGCTCATGTGAGGGCCCAGCTGCACTTTAAATACTATTTATATAATGGTAATGAGCCAGTCATCACCACTGCTGGCTTCCAGGAGGTTTTGTACAGTGCCTACTTGAATATGATTAGAAGTGTGTGGATCCTCCCCCCGCTTTTTTTTTCCTTCCCAGAAACTATGCTCAATAAAACTGACTGGGTTTTAAAGTCATAAAATGGGCTGGCAGCAGAAAATTGGATGATATTCTTGGTGTCTGTTATATTTTCTTGTATTATCCTTGGAAAATGCACCCATCAAAGGCAGGAGTTTCTCCTTTTAATATTCCTCAGTCTTCCCCCCTTCTCCCCTCACCTTTTCTGGGGGGTTGGGATGGTTTGTATTTGGCATCTTTACTCTCATACACACATTATTTTCTGGGAAAAAAACCTTAAGACATCTAAACAACCACGACTGGTAGATGATGTTATCAGAGGGATCCAAAGGAAAAAAATGAGGTTAGAGAAGCTCTGGCAGTACTCAATGAGGATTAGGTAAAATCCACAGGGATAAAACAAGACCTGACCCAGATCCCAAGATCTATACTCAGCCACAGTCAGACTGGGAGTTCAGAAGAGTTTCTTTTGAAAGAAAACTCTGTGTTGTGGTGTACAGAGAAACCCTGCCTGGTGCAGTTGGAGGTAAGTGTGATCATTGCTAGGTAATGCAATCAGACTGAACCATGTGGTCTGTGTGTGTGTCCTGCAGATTAAAAAAAAATAAAAATCCTCTGCAGATATACTACGACAGTCCTATCTCTTCTCTCCTTTGCTCTCCAACAACTAGATTCCCCCTCAGCATGTTATTCTCTTCCCTCCCAAGCATTCCTGAGGAGGAGCAGTGTTAGCAGCCACTCCATCTGTCATTTTATGACACAGGAGAAATATCTGGTCTGCTCATCTGTGTCGTTGTGTGTATGAGCAACTGATTAGGGGAAAGGCAAGTCACAAACTGTACTTTTCTTTCTTGGCATAGCAAGGTTCCCAGTCCTCTAACAAGGAGCTCCAGAAACTCAGTTCAGTTTCCAGGAAAGCTTTGCCTCCAGGGGCCCTTTCCTGTAAAGTGACAATGTCATGATCCTGGTGAACTGCAGCATGGAGCTGGGATGAACAGTCAGGCTGCAACAGCTCAAGTGCCCTGGGCAACTGTAAACACTGGGCAAGATAGAAATGGGCTCATGGTCTCAGTCATTCCCTCTGCTGACTGGGTCCTGGGAGTCCTACCATCCTGGCAATCTCTTGTATGTCAATTGTTCTCAGATAAACCACAAGAACTACTTGCTCTTATGGCAGACAGTATCAAATTCTTTCTTTTATGTAAAGGACAACAGGGCCTTCATAAGAAGGAGCCTCATCAACTTTTCTGAGTAGTGTCATCAGAAGTAGATGATCTAGCCAGATGCTGCACAAAACCCAAGTCCTCTCATCCCCTGGTGGGGGTGATGGAAAAGCAGTTGGTGTGCTAGGAGGTTTCCCTGGGAATATTAGCAGGATCCTAGAAAGTCTCCCCTCAAAGGCAAATTCTTGCAGGCTAGCAAATAGAGGCTGGACACTGTGTCACCACTAAAGATATTCAGGGCATGGTTTTTGGAAGCAGAGCAAATCCATAGCCCAGGTCAGGTCTGGAAGTCACTACCAGACTGGTTGGGCTCTGAAGGAGTTGTCAGGACAGGAACAATGTGGGTTTATTCTCCTCTGACTGGAGTCTTTCCCCAGGAAATCTGCTATCTAGTCTTCCGGTCAGCATCTCCACTTGTGGAGACACAGGCAGGCACTGAGGCCAAGAGGAAATAATGTCTAAACGTTGCCTCCCAACGTCTTGTTGTTTGTTCCCTCCAAGTGTTTCATCTGCCTGTAGTGAAAACAAATAAACAAACAAAAAGTTCTTCCTAAATCCCAGCCGTCGGCCATCAAAATCCAACTGGAAGGGTAGGGTTTAGAGAAGCTAAGGGCATTCGTTTCATCTTTTTTTCCTTTTTTTTCCCCCCTTAATCTCACACATTTTTATTTTCATTTCCATGCAGCTTCCCTAATTTCAGTAAAGACTGCTTTTTAGCAAGGGAGAGGTTTAAGGCCTGAGATGTGCAAGGAACATGAACATTGCAGCACAACAAAGGCAGCTGAAAACATGGGGGCTGGGGGGGAAACCTCGGCTCATTGTGTATCAGAAATAACTGCTGGCTGTGATTCCCACAGGGCGGAGTGGAGTCTGTGCTATTTTATCAGGTTACATTTCCCAAACTGCAATTTTAGCTTAATCTGTTCTCAAGGCTTTAATCACTAAATTCACAACAGTAAGAGTATCAAACTCCTCTTCCTTGTCCTCCTTGTCTCTCAGCCCAATTCCCAGGATAAAAAAACACAAAGGCCAATGTGAGATATGGAAAAAGAACATCTCTGAGATGGAACAGACCCAGTGCAAATTCTTAGAAAGCATAAGAGAGCTTTAAAAAAAAGCAAGAGTTGTTTTATCCAGCTCTAACTGAACAGTTTTCTGGGCAGATGTTTGAGCTGGTGAACCCAATGCACATCACTGACTAAGAACAACACTGGTGACCATCTCCATACCCCCCAGAAGAAGAAAAACAGAGGGCAGCAACAGGAAAGAGGCCAATCTGGTAACCATTTTGTGCCTTTGCTCAGAGGTAAGAACTTGAAAGAAAAGCCAACACTTTGGGATGGGTTTGACCCATGTCCAAAATATCATTATATGGACCAAGCTCTATCAACAGCTCATCTGAACAAAACCACTTTTTTCTGTCAGAACTCTCCAGTCCTCTCAGCATCTCTCTCAGAGAAACACCACAATTGGGAATGGCAGGCAGTTTGATTGTCTATTACCAACTACTGGAAGGAAGATATTTACATTAGTTTGGCTGTGATTCTATTGCCCTTTCCTTTTCCCCGTTTCCACAGTCTTTCTATCTGTAAACAATATTTTAAACCTCTGTAAATTACAAAGATTTGTGTGCAATACTCTAGAAGATCTTCAGTGCATCAAAAAAGGTCCTAAGCAGAAAGCAAAAAAAAATGTTTTTAAAGATCCCTGTGAAAGCTAGGGGAACTCTATCCTATGGTGATGCAGGTCAATAGGATATTAGACCTAGTAGGAGAAACAAAACACAGTGCCTCAGCTTCTCAGCTGGAGTAAAAAAAAAAAAACAACAAACCCCCAAACAAATCAGCTAGATTGAAACCAGCTGTTTCATACATCCCACCTCCTTTGGACATCTTTCACACTGTGGTATAATCGATGTTGGTCTTACAAGGAAGATGGTCATATTTCTGAGAGCACAGTCTAATGTGGAATTTGAGGTGGGGAACAGGGAAAGATGACACAGTTCCATTTTGCGCCCAAAAGATCATGAAATGAGCAATAATCAATATTAATGAAGAGTACTGAAGTCCCCAAAGCTGGTCACTTCATAGGTAAGACAGCTAAAAGAAGACATTATGTGAGCATAAGAAAAGCATGGAAGGAAACTGAGTGCCTTTTTCATTCTGCCAATTGTGTTCTTTCACTAGAAAGAACAAAGGAGTCTGTCCGAGTAGCTGTATTGCTTAAAAGCTTAGGAAGGAAACACCCTTCTAAAATACCCCCCAACATGGCCTTTAAGCAACAAAACCAAAAGAAAATGTTCCACATAAAACCCATATATTGTATGAAAATATAATTTACAGTTCTCAGTTTTCCTACTATAGCGCTGCTCTATCTATAGTTTACCATAGAGGATAATCAGACAGTTTTATGATTTCACTTTATTCTATGCACAATTGTCGTGGTTTAACCCCAGCCAGCAACTAAGCACCACGCAGCCGCTCACTCACTCCCCCCCCATCCAGTGGGATGGGGGAGAAAATCAGGAAAAGAAGTAAAACTCCTGGGTTGAGATAAGAACGGTTTAATAGAACAGAAAAGAAGAAACTAATAATGATAATGATAACACTAATAAAATGACAACAGTAATAAAAGGATTGAAATGTACAAATGATGCGCAGGGCAATTGCTCACCACCCACCAACTGACACCCAACCAGTCCCTGAGCCGCGATTCCCTGCCCCCACTTCCCAGTTCCTAAACTAGATGGGACGTCCCATGGTATGGAATACACTGTTGGCCAGTTTGGGTCAGGTGCCCTGGCTGGGCATGAGAAGCTGAAAAATCCTTGACTATAGTCTAAACACTACTGAGCAACAACTGAAAACATCAGTGTTATCAACATTCTTCGCATACTGAACTCAAAACATAGCACCGTACCAGCTACTGGGAAGACAGTTAACTACATCCCAGCTGAAACCAGGACAACAATCAAAGCTGTATTTAACTAGGGCAGAACATTTAAGGATGACTTGGTCAGACATTTTGGTTACTATGGTAATTACAAAGTTCATAGTTTTTAAACTAGGGTGGAACCATAGGATTCTTAACTTGTGACTCCAGGAAGATTTCTGGTTTATCTTGCTTTTCCATAAAGCTAAGTGGGAAAGAGATCCTGGGTAGAGTGAGAATTCCCAATAACAGGCTGAGCGTGACTGGGTTATGCTGACCTGTAGAGGTCTACAATAAGATTGTGCATGTGTGTGCACATGTGCGTGTATGCATGCACACATGCATGTGTGCTTATGTGTTCATATATAGAGAGGCAGTGTATGTGTGAGTATATAAACAGATATTTTATATATTCAATGCTTCAAATGGGCCAGTTGAACCAAGCCAGAACTAACTATTAGTCAACTCAGTAGAGATGGAGAATTTAAAGCGGTGGCAAAATATGGATGGTAATCAAGAACTTTTTAAAGACTTATTAGATTCCCCCAAACTGAAGTGATGTAACTCTAGAAAGAGGACATGCTGTTTATAAAACCATGCTGGCTTAGCAGGTACTCTGACAGTCTCATACAGTCACTTACAGACATGTATACACACATGTACACACCAGCATGTCTGTATTAAATAAAGCAAATAAAAGAATGTAGAAGCTAACAGCAATTGACATGAATCAGAAGCTATGAGGAAGGGGAATAGAAAGTTGCAAGGAGAAACACGCAGCAATGAGCACTATGAGCAACACAGGCAACATGTTTTAAAATAAGCAGCACCAAAGGAAAACTAACAAAGGATCTGGTACGAGATAGGATGTGACAATACAGGGTATGAAAAAGTGTTCAGGAAATAGCTCTCTCCTGTACTTGACAAAAAACTGTATTTTATGAGGTCTGTACACTACATTCTAGCAAGAATGTGAAGGATACTGAATAGCAAGGGTAAAGGGTAGGTATTATGATTAGACAACATACACCCATAAGATTTGAAGGAGCTAGCCACGGCATGCACTCTTTTGGTGGGCTTATTCTCACCTCATTTCAGATATCCAAAAGTTAGGATTCTTGTTTAAACCAGCCTTTGAGACTCTCTGTGGCAATGAATGGTACAGCTAAGGTGATTTACCCCATCTGCAGGTAGGTGTAATAAGCCTCCCTCAAAGGAGTTTGTCAATCTTCATTTACAGTAGGGAGTAGAGGACATGTAGCCTGGGATGCATTCCCAGTTGTTAAAGTACTGAGGTATGTGATAAAAATCAACAACAACTTTACTGTTGCAGTTTTCAGTGAGCTTTCAGGGGCTGGAGCACATAATGTACAGTGGGAAGCAGAGCAAGATGGATTTGTTCATCCTGGAGAGCAGAAGGCAAAGCGGGGAACATATTTCTGTCTTCAGCTGCCTAATGGAGTCTTACAGAGAAAATAGATCTAGAAAAATCTCAGAGATGCACAGCAAAAGAATAAGAAGCAATGGGCCCAGTTCGCCTCTTGGGAAATTTGGATTGCAAATCAAGAACAAAATCTGTACAATGTCTGTGTTAAAGCCCTGGGAGTGGTTCCCGGAGAGACTGTGGAATCTCTGTCCTCATAGAGACTCAAACTTGGACTGGACAAGGCCCTGAGCAGACTTTGAAGCTGGCGCTCCTTTGAGTTGTGGGTATTGGAGAAGGTGACGTCCAGAGATCCCTTCCAAACAAAATTTCATGATTCTGTGATTTCCCATTATAGCTATAAGTCTGACAGCTTGACATACATCCCGAGAGAAATCATGACATGACATGGGCTCAGCTAATAAACAATTACGTTAGGAAATATAAATTAGGCCAATCAACAGGGTTTTATGGGAAACAGATCCTGTCAAACTGACTTGATATCTTCATTTGATAAAATTACCAGTCTGGTGGCTAAAGATAATCTTGTTGATGTAACAGACTTCTGTAAGGCATCTGACTTTGCCCTGCAGGATGTTTTAATTAAGAAACTAGAAAGAGACAAAATCCATTTGGCCTTCATTCAACAGCTCAGAAATGGCTGACTTGTGGGACTCAAATGCAACTGTAAAAGAGAGAACTCTTATGAAGCAAAAGCATTTGCAGAAAGGGCCAGCTGACATCCATTCCTGGTCCCGCTGCTCTTCAAGGATCTCAGCAACCTGGGAGGAACTGTAATACCAATACCTACAAAGTTTTCACAGTGTACAAAGTTTTAATAAGAAGAGAAATGATTTGGGGAAACAGAAGGCGGTAAATAGTGAAGGTTTGTCATTGGTACAGATTGCCTTGGGTCAGCCAGCAAACTCAATGCAAGAAAACACAATGCGATGCAGGTTAGATGCATCCAGCTGTAAAGCCATCCATCTAGGCACAAAAAGTGTAATGGAGTTTACGTATAGGATAAAGGACTCCACACACAGCAGCTGCAGTTTTGGTAATTATTTGAAGGCCTCGGTGGACACAGTGTCAAGAAGGGGAAATGTGATTTCAGGAAGTATAAAAAAGATACACTGGAAAGAAATAAAAGAGGTAACAGACAACTGTATTTGTCATTGGTGCGACCACTGCTGAAGTGCAGTGTTCATATCTAGCATTAACAGTTCAGGCAGTATATAGATAATTTGCAGAGGGTTAATAGTAGAGCTGCTTGATTAGTTACATTATTGGAAAACATTCCTCAGAAGGAAATAATTAAGATTATCAAGAGACTTCCAGAATCCCACCGCAGAGGTGGCATGATTCTTCAGAGACATCCTCATCTGTTCCCTGCCCACTGTGGGATCAACAACAGCCATGTCACTTCTGATAGCTGCTGTATAATCTGCTCTTAAAAACCTGGCATCTATCATGTTGCAATATTAACACATAAAAGGCAACAGCAGTGAAGAAGGAAATCATCTGTGCTATTTATTTGCTGATGCAAAACAAGAAATCATGGTTTAAAGACAGTTATGCAGCCCCTCCTCAGACTTCTCTTCTCCAGACTGAAACCTCTGATTGTCTCTCTTTTGCCCATAACTCTTGTTTTTGAAGGCTCTAACTAGCCCTCAGCACTCATCTCTGGACTCTCTAAATGTTATTCACTTCTTAGAAGCATGATGCCTCAGAGGGGACAAAGACGTCTCTGTGGCTTTACCACTTAAGCAGAACAGAATTTTTATTCCACACATTTTGAAGGTAATATTCCTCTCTATACAGCCTAGTATAGTGCCTGCATTTTTCTTAGTGACCTGCCATTGATTTGTGATGACTAAAGACTGTGGTGTCATCTCCATCAGTGGAAAAAGCTCATCAAGAATGAAGTCCTTTTGTTTTTTTCTTTCTTTTTTTTTCCTCAGTGATGTTATTTAGTACAAATGAGAACTAACTTAGAGAACTCAATAAGATATATTAAGTAACATGTGGATAATAACATGAGAGGATAACAGTGACCAGTCATGGCCACAAAAATAAGAAGTCTCTTTACACCCATGAACTGATTGCACATTACTCCAAGAGCTTGGGCACACAAGGTAACACCCATTTGCTTAACCAGTGACAACACTTAAAACCTCAGGTCTAGTGTATCTCTAATCCATGAACAGGAGGAGCAGTTCATAAGGATCATGACCTAGTTCACATCACTCCTGAGCGGCCAGATAAAGAAGCAAAGGCCACACAGTCAGCCCTTCACTGAGCTGTTCTTCTTTAATGCACTTTTCACTAGGAAATCCTTTTCTCTGTGCTTCCTGTGGTCTTTTGGCCCTAGGTGTGTTACAAAGCAGAATGGAAAATTCAGATGATGAGAAGATATACAGGCTTTTCTGCTTCCAGCAGTCCACCCAAAATTACAACTCAGGGACAGGAAAGGGATGATATCATGAAAATGAAAGACTGATACTTCTAAAGGCATGGAAAAAAAGGAAAGAGTTATTATTTTATCTGATCCAAATGCATGGTGGAGGCTCAAAAGCCAGAAAGCAAATAAAAAGAGAAAAAAAGGATTGCATTTCTAGCTCATAACTATATACATTTCTTTTTCCTTTTTTTCCCCTTTCTCTTAATCCTGTCAAGAAATTGGGACAAGCTGGAGCCATTCTCTCTTCTCCTGATTCTACAACACTTTTATCTGCCTGATATAATCTATGTCAGAGCTGCCTAGCCTATGAGGTTTCTTCCTAAGAGGCACAGTCACCCCTGTTTCTTCAAGTGCAGCAGAGGGGGCTTTCTCCTCATTTGATGTGCAAATGTGTCCCCCCACACAGAGGCACAGAGATACCTGCTTCCTTCAGCAGATTCTGCCTCCTCCTTGCACGTCTCTAATGTGGGAGAGCGAACATGATGTCTCTGACACACGCCTCGGTTCTTCCCCCGCTGCAGCCCCAGCAGCACTGGCGTGGAAATCATGCAGGCAGGAGGGAGCAAGGATTATTTTGGGTGTGAATTTGGTGTGGAGGAAATGTGGTCAAGGTGATCCAGGGAGGCGTAAGTCATGACAGAGCGTCTGCCTCTCTGTCTGTCTCTGTGTGACTGATCCTGAAGAGACCTGCGGATATCAGGAAGGTTGTTCAGCACTTCCCACTGTGGAAATCTGCTTGCGACTTTGCCAAGTTTTCATCATTGGTGTTGTAATTGCCAATGGATGTCTTTCCTCAGGCTTGTTACCTCTATATATGTGTATACGTGTATGTATGTAAACGCTTATTTATGCATATATATGTGCACGTGTTGGCCAAAATACCTTTCTTATTTGTGAGACAGAGACTTGGTGGACTAAATGCTTAGACTCACAGCATTGATTCGCAACGTGTCATTTCTTCTAAGTTACATGACTTAGACTAAGCTATTCTAAGAATCTCCCTTAAAATGATTAAAGGCTGTACTGGCAATAACTAATGACACAAAGGCACTGATATGTAACACGCTATCATTGACAACTTTAGTGTCAAAGACAAAATGGTAATTGTTCTTTCGAAAGGCCTCACTTTCTGTGCTACCCATCAGGCATTTGATGTGTAGAAGCAGAGATGACTTTGTGTCAACCAACAGCTTTGTAATTTTTTATACCTGTGAACATCCACTCAAATTTGCCACATTATTTTAACAGAAAACCTGGACTTTATTAATGTTCTGTCAAGATTTCTTAGATTTTATCACCTAAAATCTCCACAAAGTCATTCCTCCCCGAGCTCAGGTCTGTCACAGCTCCTAGGATGACTGTGCTTTTCATATGCCATCCCCACCGATCGGTGGTATGTTTCACCTCCCTCCCACACACTCTTCATCCATAGCTGAACTGCACATGTGCTGTCTTCATGGGGAGCACAGACTCATTAAGACATTCCTGGAAGACCACCACTCAAATGCAGCTGTTACAGGGGAAAAAGCATGAAGCAAGTAAGAGAGGGTTTGGATGGCATGCAGTCAATAATAACCAAGAAAGTAAAAAAAGATAAGGATAAACCTGATATTGAGCTGTTCTCTGTATACAAGCATGGTGCACCAGAAGGCAAGGATCATACTAGAAAACACCGTGCTGTAAGGCAAGTCCATAGAAGGAGGCCTGAAGCTGGCTGTCCTCTCCTCAAATGTCGTGGTGAACCTTAAAGACGCCTCACTATAGCTGGTATACTCATATAGAACAAGGAGTGTTGTTTGTCTAAATGCAAAGCCTAAAAGTCAGTTCCTCCTGGCTCTAGTTCCTGCTTGCCTCAAGTAGTAAAATCTTAGATCTTCTAGGCTTACTGGAAATAAAAAATGTAGTCCTAGTGGAGGAATTAAGCAGTTATTAAACAGCTTGGGTAACTCTTTCAGAGCACTGATTTATATTTATAAAATCCAGACTCACTACTGGAATCCTGCATTGGATTATTTCCCTTGGCCTAAAACCTCTCTCAGTGGTGCATGTTTTGAGCCCTCTGCATTTCTAGTGGTGGGATAGGAACCTTGCAACCCACCATCTGCAGGCATTTAGAAAAGGTGTGATAGTCCAGAAGGGTACAGAGAAGGTGCACTCTTGACTTACTTACCTTCCCTCCAGAAGTCACAAGTGAAAGTATCATCTACATTAGCATTTAAGGCTTGGTTCTCATCTTGCTTGGGTTTGGAGACTTTGTTCAGATCTGAGTAGCTGCAGAGTGGAGAGAGTGGAATGCTGGCCACCAAAACCAGCATGAAGGAGAGGCAACTTATTCAACAGCAACATAGGATTACACAGGACAGAAAGCAGACCAGAACAGCTACTTTGACCAAATCACCTTCAGCCTAGTCCAGATTTTAACATATTTCTTGAAAATGTGACCAATAGGCATCTGAAATCCATTAGGACAGAAAACTGTGTTTGTGATTCACTTTATTTTTGTAAGATTTCTGCACGCTACAATTCCCAGTGCACTAACCTGACAGGGTAAAACTCTGATTACTGTCTCTAAACAGACATTGGCTTCTCTAAGGCTCAGCTAGCTTAACTAAATGACTCCTGAGTTTCCCATCACCTTCAGGGAGAAGGCAAGGACACAGCACAAACCATCTCAGAAGCTGGATTATGTTTGTGGAGTAGATAACCCTGCCATCACTGGCTGCAATCACCTAGGTCACACTAGCTGCTTCGAGTGATACATCTCTTTTCCAGGACCTGGTGCAGAAGACGACCATGTGCTCATGACTTTCTTGTGATCTACAAAGAATGGATTGCCCTGTGACAAGCTATCCCTGATGTTTGTTCCAGGCTACAGATTTTTGTGACTGACTCCATGCTACCATCTTAACTTCACCAGAAAATATCTCAGTTGCTGGAAATCACAAATAGTTGTTTTACAAACCTCACTGCCTGCAGACCAGACCAGAGATACCGACCATTGCTTAAACAATGCACAAAGGATTTAAGTTCCTTACTAAGCAATCCACAACCTCCCCCCCTCAAAAAAGTCATACCTTTTCCATATGTGTGTTATGTGTTTCATATAATTTATTGCACACATGGTAAAAATATATCTGACAATATATAAAATGCAATTTTTAAAAGAAGAAAAAAAAAGAATTGGCCCATTGTTCTGCTGCTTAAAATATGGGACACCACACGATATACGTTAAAATTATAAGAATATGTTGAAAATATTTTATGTCATTCCATGTAATATATTTGAAATATCATGACAGCTGCTACAGGCTGTAATATGTTCCATATTGTCTGATATATTCTAAATGTCTGTGTAATACATTTCATGAAATACATGGCAAATGAAAAAAATGAACAAAAATTTTCCCTTTGCTTAAGCTGAGTGTATATAATAAATAAATATACTTGTACATTCATGAAAGAAATAAAGAAAAAAGCTTGTTTATTCCTAACACCTTTTATGTTCTTATTCGTTGACATATGGGTAAACAAGCTTTTATTTATAGCAAACAAGAATTTCACAGAAACCATGAATTTACCCGGTACATAAATTCTTCAATTATGGGTTTGAAATGATCAAACGCAGAGTATACATAATACCCGGTGATTTACATAACCTAATGAAAACAGAAAATAGAATTGAACTAGACAATCAGCCACACTTGCAGAAGCCACTTTACGAATATTTCATTGAAGCCATAAAACTGTTTGATGAAAATCATCCTTCACACAGATGCCACAAAAGAACATCTCCCATCCAAAAGCCCAATGTATTGTTACCAATTGCCTGACATATAGTTGTGCTGAAGGACTCAGAATATTATGTTCCATTCCAATGCAAAAATAGAAAACCATAGGATTGAGAGACGGAAAAGATTCATTAGCGTCCCTTTCTTCTCTTTCCTAGCAGCCCAGTCAGGATGATTTCCCATTGTATAAGACACTGAAAAAATTCCCTGTGTTCTTATGCTTGCAGTTCTATGCAATGTGAGGGGAGAGAGGAGGACCAACTCCAGGCATGGAGAAGGCAGTGTCAGAGAAAGGCAGCAATGTGCTCTCTATGGTGACAGGAGAAGAGTCAGGAGCTTACATTGCCACAGAAGAGGTGTAAGCCAGACATTAGGAAAACTTAAAAGGGGCAGGATATCAAACCTCACAGGCAGACTACCTGGGGGCTTGGGGCACCCTTTTTGTTGGAGGTTTCACATGCCGGGTAGAAAAACACCTATCAGAGAAAGTGATACGGGGAATGGGCTGGGATATCACTCAAGCCTCTTCTCCCTCTGGGCCATTCAGTGATTATCAAAATGCAATAATTGCTATGTCAGGAGAATACCTTAGGCAGCTTAATATGCAGAAAGCCATTTTCACAGCCATAGTTTTAGGGTAGGCATGTTATCACCTCTGCTGCAGCCAGACATGATGCAGAAAAGCTGCTGGATGTGAAAGGAAATAACTACTCCAACCGAGAGGAAAGATAATTTTAAGGCTTATACATTTGGCCAAAATTCAGGTGATCTTGGCCCACTCCACCCATTTGTTCACTGCTTGCTTGCTTACTTGATCTTTAAAATGCAGATCCAATGTTGCACTGCCCCCAGCCTCTACCTAGCTTAACAATCAGCACAGGGCTTTTTCTTTACAATGATAACATGCAGCAGTGGGCAATGGAGCTCTGGATCTGACTGGCTGTTCTCACACTCCATTGCGACACAGTTGTCCATTTGAGCATTCCTCTAACCCAGCTTTCTCGCAGCCCCCAGACTTCCTGGGTGTTTTTTAGGAACATCTGTTAGATTAAAAATCTGCTATTCACGTGTCTACAGATCAGCGGTTAAACCCGCATGTACACTCCTGAGCAAATATGCCTTTGTTGATGCTTGAAATGGACTGCTGTGGGACTATTGGCACCTACATCTCTGCAACCAGAGTTTAAAAGAGTCTCCGATAATGTCTTTCTGCCTCAGTTTCCCTACACATGCCAGAAAATAACAATGCCTATGATTCAAGTGGTGAGGTGAAATTATAGGATCATTTGTTATTTCATGGTCCAAGACAGAACCACCACCAGTTAGCCACTTACATGCAAAATACTCTAAATGTCTGAAAAAGACCAATATCCCAATTCTTTTTGCAATGCAGTCAAAATCCAATGCTGAATTTTGTCCAGACTTATCACACTTTTATGTGCTTATAGCTTATGAAAAGTAACAGGGCTTATGCACATGTTTAAGTGCTTTGCAAGACAGAGATGGGTTTACGTACTTGTGGTGATCTTTTGGTGGTAGACCTTCCCTGTATGTGTTATGATAGAATAGCTGGGGTTAAGCAACTTTGAACCAATTCGCATTTTAGGGGCTGGGATATACTTATCTGCCCAGTGAGTCATGATTTCCTTGCTGTTAGCTATTAATAACCCTTGGAGGAACTTTTCAAGCTGATAACCATTTCCTATCATTTTTGGCATTTTGAACATGTTTTTATTTTATTTTCCCATTTCTCCCAGTCCCCCAAAGGCAGCCAGATTCCCAGAACCCTTGTGGAGTAAAGAGATTGCTTCCTGCCCTTCCCGTCCTCCTGCTTCCTCCACCCTTTTCAGGCCAATAAAAGAACTTTAAATTATTGAGATCATCTTTTTCTTTTTTGGTTCTGTTCTGTTTTGTAATTTTTAATGTGGTCAGTTACTTAGTACTTTCTCATTTTCTGGCCCAGATCTTCATCTTCTCAATAGAGTGGATGTAACATGAACCAGTGAACTTTAAAGATTTGGGGCCAGCAATAGCCCTTAGAGCAATGTATCTTTAATGAAGCAATATATATTTAATTATATTTAACACCCTTCAAGGGTTAGAGTTCAAACACTGTCTGATAAGAAAGTTGCCCCTCTAGCTTACTCAAGTGCTGATTTTGTTAGGTCTTGTGGTGCCCTTGCCTCTTTATATCAGAAAGGCAGTATACACAGCAACTGGAAGGACCAGTCCATGAATAGGGTAGAATGGAGAGTGATTTCATTTTGCAATTTCACTTCTAAACTAAGCATGAAAGATGGGGCTAGGGTAATCCTCAATACACTTTGTTCCTGCTAAGGAATAGCTTGCTTTCTGGAGCTAACAGTCTTTTTTACAAAGGGGAATTTCATCTAGTGGACACGTTCGGAGTAAGGAAAAATCTCCACTATTTCACGCAGCCTTTGAGGAAACCAGTGATGTCTCATTTGACTAGAGCAAAAGTGGGAAACATGTTAGCACAGATGCCCCCTGAAAGATGCAAATAGGGGAGAAGAAGATCTAGAGGGATTATCAGGATTGTGCTTTAAACACATTCTGCCTCACAGATGTACGAGAGAGAGAATGGGGAAAAAGACAGGGAAAGCCCAACATGAAATAACTTCCAGATGCAGCCCTTGCCCTGATGCAGCCAGATCCCTGCTGCCTCTCCAACAGAACATCTCAGACTCTCAGAGCTCATTAGGATCTAAAAGAGGGTCATAGACAATAACTGTGTGCCTTAAATCTTGTCCATCTTATAGGCATCTTGTCTCAAGCAATCAAAGGCAGCCTATGCTGGCACAGTCCAGTAATTAGCCGGCTGTGCTTCCAGCTGGTTTGCAGGCACATGGCAGGTTAAACTATAAATAAATCAGATTAGGCTGAAATCTGTTAAGCAAGAGCGGTCCTGGCATTCAAAGCCATTTCTTCAAAGCATTGCAGATCAGTGCTCAGGTTTTATTTTCCAAAGCCTGTTATCGTGGGTATGGCTACGTGGTACTTTGCAGACAGACACAAGATCATTTTGGCTGAGCTTTGAGTAGGAGCCATGGATTGGCTTTAGACCAGAAGCAATATAACCTCCTGAGAAGGCAGGTATATGAGCTCTGGTTGGCTTGTGGCTGATCCAAGGCCTGAATAGAGCAATCTGCTATCTTGGGTGGAAGTAATTTTGCTTGTATGACCTGGGGAAATACTTGTGCTCACTTGCAAACTGCACAGCCTCCATCCAAATGAACGTTATCAGTTCTAACTGCTCCATGGACTTTCCTGTCTGCTGCAGAAATGTTTCATCAGGAGCTGAAGGTCTGTACATGAAAAAATATGGGTTATTTCTCTGTTAAAGTCAAAGAGTCATTGCAATGTAATGAGGAGAGGCAAGGTAAGATAAACCCGGACCTTTTTTTAATAAATAAGTGTTGCCTATTTCTCTGGGATCTAGGGATTTAGAAGCAAGTGGACAAAGCATTTAGAAGCTTTGTCTGTGCTCCAGTGGAGCTGACTCTACTCTCAGCTCTCTGGCATGGCCCTGCCCTTCATGGAACAAATGCTTCACCCTGGAGAAGAGCCCCAAACCACCTTCACCCTCTCTCTCCAACAGTTCCTCCAGAATTCTCTGCCCATGCTCACTTATATCTGCATCTTCCACCAAGGTGAGGAAGGAGTCTGAGATGTCCCAAGGTGGGCACATCAGTAGCAGCAAAAGACAGGGGAAAATCTATCAAGTCACTGGAGCTCCTGGAGAAAAACACTGTGTACAAAGAAGCTCTTGGGGAAATCCAAGCATTACATTAAGTGGAAAGGGAGCACTTTAATTCTGGAAACACTTAGGAAATTCTAAGTCATAGCAAATGCCATTTTACTCTGCTTCTACATAGTTTTCACTGTGGTAACATCTACCGGTCCCACATCTCAACTTGTGCTCAGTGCTCTATCGACATAGCTGCGGAAGCTGGTGCCTGGCCACAGAGCATACAGTGCCATAACACCACAGAAAAAGGGACAAGCAACACTGAAGTGAAAGGGATCATAGGCAACCCACCTGGCATCTCAGTCCTGCTTCCCTTCTAAGCCTGATTGGAGAAGCAAGCAAAAAATTTAGAAAGGGAACCTGATGATGAGGGTTGCCTGCCTCTTTCCTGACACAGTCCATGAGGGATTGTTTCTGTAGCGATCAAGATGCTATTGGTCTTAGCCCATACCTCTCATTTTTCTCATGTTTTCTCATGTTTTTTCCATGCAGGCTTCTCAGCAAGGTTAAATTACAGTGTTATAAAGCAAAGATTTTTCAATGCCCAGGCTGTAGGCAGCTTCCAAGCCATTCAGTTTCTTTCCCCATACGTCCTGGCTGCCTCCTTGCTTTGGGGAAAGAAATCAAGAATCTGCCCAAATCAAAACATGCAGTGCACTTTCCCCAGAGAAAATACATACATCACAGTTAGTGGGTTGCTTATAGAAGCACTTTTCAACCTTTTCAGGCTGTGTTTTCCTTCCCAGAGTGGAGGGATCTGCTTTCCCTGTTCATAGTACCTCACTGGCCAGGCACATTAGTTAAGAGTTGTTCTACCCAGTGGGATAAATATTCCCCTTAAAATTATTTTCAGATGGAAATAACGGGTTCTCTCTCACTCTCCCTTCTCACTCCCTCCCCCATCACCCCTGAGGAATATTCACCATAGGCTGCATCTAGAGATGGTGAAAATTTGTCATGTTTTTATCTCGTTGGAAATCTGTCAGAAATCCCAACTTCAAGACTTATTTTTTTCCCATAAAAAAAGCTCCACATTTCTTTTTTTTTTTTCCCCCTTCAAAAAACAAACAAAATAGTTTTCTTGGAGGAGGGAAGGTCAGAGCTCAGCTGCTTCAAGAGCTCATCCTCCATCTGTGCCAGGGTGGCTGTAGTCTTCCCCCTTTCTTCCCCAACAAGTACAGGAAAGGTTTGCTGTCAGCAGGGACGTGATCCAAGGCACAAGGCCATCCTGACGTTGTTGGTACTTGGCAGCTGGAAACCTGGTGCCTTACTTGGTCTTGCCACTCTGATAACTAGTGACAGTTTGGGATCCTGCCCTTTCTTCTTATCATTGGCCGATTCTGTACTTATCTGGCTGCGCTCAGGATGGCTCCTTAAACTATCTTTATCGATGACAGATCTAGCAGGGGTTGATGGAGATATTTTATGGGTTTGGCAGTGAGAGCTGGGGTGGTGCTAAATCTTCTCTCACTCAGCTGACCCTAAAAAATAAAACTGGTGAAGCACGCTCTCACAAATCCCTTAATTAGCCAATGCTGACATATCACATTGCGAGTGTTAAGAGGAAGATGTTAAATAAGGTTGGTTTTCATCCACTGAAGCAAAAGAGACGATGCTCAAATTTTCAATTTACCTTGGCTCTTAGACATTAAGTTAAATTCCCAGGGATACATGAAAACATGCATCTAGCCATATAACCTTCTCTGCTTGTCTTTATAGATTGTTTAAAATCTGTGACATAATCCTATATTGCTCTGATTTCCCTTTGTTTCCCAAAGTCTTTGAAGCGAATGGACTAACTTTGGATTGCATTTGCCTAGAGGCTCTACTTGCAAGAAGCCAGATTTGCTGTCCAAACAATTGGGCCAAAGATTAAGGACAGATAACTTAGTAAAGTCATATCAGATCTGTTCTTTCTCATTTCCCACTTCACGCTCTTACCTGATCTCCCAATGCAAGATGAAAACAGCCTCTAATCCTGACTTCTTGTAGGCAAGAATGGGATGGATTTCTTTCTTGACACCAGACCGCTTTTGTGCATCAGCCAGCAGGAGTGCTACATGAAATATCTCCCTTGCCTTTTCTGGCTCTCTTCTCTGCCATTTTCTCCAACTGTTTGTCTCCGCCAGCTTCTGGGAGGACTCAAGAAGGGAGGTGGGAAACTCTTCAGTAGAAGGAGTACTTCACTGTCGCATCATTAGTGTGTCATACTAAGAAACAGCATGTTACCACTTGGATATCCTCAGAACTATTGCTAGGAGTTAGAGCCCACTAGGACCTCTTTCCCCGCTAAGCTGTGTGTCAGCTTTTGCTTTGACTATGGTCTTACACTCACAACAGAGAGAGTTCCCATTAAGCCTGACTGAAATGGGAATGAGGAGACTGTTTTCAATTTAATTCTTTGCTCAGAGAGCTTCAGGACAAAACTCCAAGCTCTGTTGGGAAGGTGGCTCCAATGGCTTGTGCTTTGGGTTTTCTCCCTCCCAGCATAAAGAAAACCCGGCATCTCAGCACAGCATGTGTAGCAAGAAATTTTAAGGAGTTTCATGTCAGAATCCATCAACCAGAGACAATTAAAATCCCCAGTCATTGTTGACAGCCATGGCCAGAGTGCATTTCTAGGATGCAGAAGCAGTGGCTGGCTCTGCATGAGCTTTGTGTTTCTTCAGAAACTTGGAACATTGCAATAGGTGCTAGAAATAAATGAACACCTCCTTTTCTTTTCCATTTTTTCTTGTTCTTCTTTTAAAGAGAAAATAATATTTGGAGATTTTGCAAATGACAAAACACTTTTTTCAAGGGCTCTTTGCGGTTCCCCAGCCTGCAATTGAATAGCACACCACTGTTTAGAGCTGGTTAGTGACAAAAATAAATAAATAATCATTGCCACAACAAGCATATATCTCCCCATCTATGCTGCTCCAGTGACCCATCGCTGAGAACAAAACTTTAGTTGTTCTGTGTCATCTGACTGATCCTCTCCTTTTGCCTTCATGTCTCTTGAATGCATGCGTAACATGGCTCTATTTGAAACCCTGTCAGCCTAAGCAAGATTAATGTTTGCATGGGGGTGCAAAGCTGGCTTGGAACAATATCAGCTTTGACAGCCTTGCCTTGTCTCTGCTCTAGAGATGGGTGCAGGAACCACTTGGTACATTATTCCTTTATTTATTTATTTATTTTTATTTGAATGTCTTGGTTCTTCTGAAGCAAGCGTTGGCTGCAGGCCCACAGCCAGATGGAACTGAACTGCTTTCTAAGAAAAACATGAACAAGGGAATTGCATTTTGATGTTGTAATTTCTTCATAGGGTTATTTATTTCCAGTGCTCTTTTTTTCCCTTCTTGCTCCTCCCCCACCTCTGGAATTTGGTGTACAAATGTCAAAGAAGCTATCAAACTTCTGTTGTTGTTGCTGGTTTTGTTTGCATCTGGTTTTAATACCAAAAGATTTGGGGCAGACAGCTCCAGAAAGGGAAATCCACAGATTGAGCAGTGAAAGCAGTGGCAGATTGCATCATGGTGTTCTGGTCCAGTGAGGAAGGAGAGAAATATGTCTTTTGAGTGGCTCTGTTCTCACAGCATCACAGCTCTTTCGCTTCCGGTGAGTCTGCAGCTCTGCATCCGCTCTGAGAGACTGGGGGGGATCCATTAACTCCTTTCATCCATCTAAACTAATGAAGAGCCATCAAGTGGTAACTTTATGTCATTACGATGTGGGCTAAATCAGAAGTGGATGTTGAAGGCTCTGTAAGGATTTTTACATCCTAAAGAACCAATTCCAATTTAGTACAGGGACCAGTTCCATTCAAGCCAACGGTCCTAGCCTGAGTTACATGCTCTAAAGATTTCACCCAATGTATGTGTTCTTCTTGGTCAGTAAACACATTTCAAAAGCCCAAGCAAACCAGCTGTGTTTTCTGACAGTCAACTGTTCTTCTTTCTGGTTGAAAAATCTCAGAACATTCCCAAATGCCTGCTACTCAGTTCCCTCAGCATAAAAGCTGGCTGAGGAGGGATGCAGTTGTTTTAGTATTTTGCCCTTCCAGAGCATGAACGCAGAAGTATTTTGTTCATAATCAGCTTGAAGACCTCTTCATTCCAACAACCACAGAAAAAAAACCCATGAAGATCAAATGCCTCTGGTTTTTCCACTTTTTTGCAACAAATAATTATGAAATACACTTTTTCATTCTTTGGTACTGCTTGAAAAGGGATTATTGGTAAAATAAAACACTGTGCCTTTAAGGTGTACTTTATCAAAACTTACTGCATGAGCAGGTGTTTCTTTGGAATTTCAATGTGTGTCCTGGCTTTGTAGGACCAATAAATCTCAAGCATTAAAAAGTCATTCTCTCACTCATCTTTGCATCTATCTGGACAGTGGGGAGGAAAGATTAAGCAAGAGTTAGGGGTTGATTTATCTGATTTCCATCATGCTCAACAGACAATGAGGAGGAGCAACTTTGCCCCTAAAAGCAATACACTGTATTTATGACCACTACAAAGTGCTTTCTGACTGTCTCAGGGAGAAGGAGCAGAGACATCACAGAGAAGTGAATTTCTTTGCAAAAAGATTAAACAAAATCAGCTTGATATTTTTCTGCAGTTCTTTCTGGAACTGAGGTGGTCAAAGCCATCAGCTGAGCTGAAGAGGTAATGGATCACCACAGCTTACAAAATATTACAAGTAGAATCAAGATATTTTCTTTACAAAAAAGAGCTGAGCAATGCATGAACCTCATGCTCACACAGATTAGCTGGCTGATCTCTAATTACCCAGAGATTGTACAAGAAAGAGTTGATAGTGTTCCCTTCACAGCTTCAGCGGCACTGACCTTAAAAACTCATCCCCTACTGATTTTGAGAGAGTTCAGAGGCTGCAGCACACCCACTGTTATAGGATGCTGTGGTCCCAGGCAGGCTGCTCTCTCCCAGGCTACTGCTTCTCCTTCCTAGTCATCAGGTTGCAGGAATAGAAGTACAAGAGATGGGTTTAGGATTTATTATTTTGGGTTTGGTTCAGGCATGAGGTATTTGCTGTTGCAAAGTGCATGACCCCAAGGAATGCTCCCCACCACTGCTGTCAACTTCTACGCTAGAGTGACAATATAGTCTATAAACACATTGGAGGGTAGATGCCTTGTCAGAAGAGAAACGGATTCTTCCAAAGGTCACCTTTTGCATACCATTTGTTTCTAATCTCTTGGTTGCTGGTTTAGAAACAAACAAGCGCCAGGAAAGAACAAGGAGACAGAGTGGTTTGAAGGTAAAAGGGCAGAAAGATCTCATGCACCTGGAGTTGATAATGGTCTCTGGTGCTGAGCAGTTAATTTGGGGGTTGGGGTTCATCCAAGTAGTTTCTGTAGAATGGAGAGACATACGGTATATTTGTGTACCACACGAGCACCCTATATATTTAGCGCAAATGTAGCTGAGAGGGCAGTTTCTCATAGATCTGCTTTGAATGTAGCATTTGTGACTTTTTCCATGTTTGGCCAAATAACATTATTACATGTTGCTAAACTCCTCAAAGCCTTTACTCTTCTGATGTAACAGAAATCTGGAAAGCCTCCATAATGCTGCCTTGTAATACACCTCTAATTTAACCTGGAGGAGCCATTTTTCAAAGACAATGTCTTCTTACAATCGGTCTCTCTGCTGAGACTATCAGAAAGTGAATACAATACTAATTATAACGGTCATTTTTGTAACATAGATGTATCCCCTACAGTCTTTTAGCTCCCATCCATTTAAGAGGAGAGTCAAATAGAGGGTGAAGAAATGGGATTACTATGAAATGAGAGGGAGCTAGAGAGAGATGTGTGTGGAAGAGCAGCACACAGAGTTAGCTACCTGTGCAGGTACTGTCCCCAGCAAGAAATAAAAAAATGACACATCAGCAAAAAGATCCAAAATACTTTCTCAGTATTATTTCCTCTGACTCTTCAAAAGGAGAAGAGTTCCTTTTCTTTCCCCCTTGTTTTATTATCTATCGATCTGATCTGTGTGAAATTTGGGACAGAAAAGTAACCTTTATTTGACACATTCTTCAGGTACATAAGCTAGTCATAGGATCAACGACGCTTCTTATCCAACAAAGATCTTGCTTGTCCCTGGGTCTCCAGTTTACAGAAAATTATTCACAAAAATGAAACCCAGGAGCATAAAGCACACAACATGGTTAATGAAACCATTTGCTTGAGGGAGCTTGAGAAAAATCAAGCGTCCTTATCACTGGGCTTAAATTTGCCTCCCTAAGAAGGAATGAAAAGCAGATTTCAGCAGAGGCTTTTGGGGCATAAAGAGAAAAGTTTGAAAAGTGGGTCGGTCAGGGGCTGATGCCAGTACCAAGCTTTTAGGACAGTGATGACCTTGTCTAGGTACATCTTGCTGTCTTAGTTTATGCCTGTGTACCAGCAAGGGAATAATAGTACTATAAAGAATATAATCTGTATGTAATATTAATGAATTACACATAACATTTTGTCCCAAGGAGATTACATGTAATTACATAAAGAAGGATCTGCATATAATCTACAGTCATGTGAAAACAATAATGGACATTGGATTAACTAAAATTTCTAACAAAACAGAGGAAAACTCCTCCTAGGACAATTTGAAGTTTACAGATGTCCACTCTAAAACAGATTCTTAGTGCCTAGGACTAGCAAAGTGAGACTTTACATCTGGAGTCCCACAGACCTTTCCTTCTGTTTTACCTTTGGGATTGGCATGGTACTTTATTATCTCCTCTCAAATGAGCTGTGTGAGACTTCTGCACTGCCTGCTAGCAACTGCAGCAGTGCCATGCCCTATGTGGAGTGGATGTTCCTGCTACAGCCCCCTTCTTGTAGGTGTAACCCATCACTGCTTTTTCTAAGCCATCTGCCAGGTTTAACCCTGCCATTTCCTTCTGCTCTTTCAACCCCTGCAGTTGGAACCGTCACTCATCTAACAGTCCTGCCCAAGAACTAGTACTTTTCTGTCCACACCAGATCGCAGAGAAACCACCTTCACTATTTCTGCCTTCCCATGGTGGAGCCCCACTTTTGTGTGAGAGGATAAACGATGGAGCCACCAGGTTAGAGATTGTTTCTCATGGAGATGCAAAGTCTCATTTTCTTGCAAAAGTCTCAGGTGGGAGGGGTCTTTCTCCATCTTCTGAAAACTTCAGGACACAAGTGGGTCTGTCTGCAAACTCCCCACTCACCTCTACACTGAACAAAAATAAAACAGTGAATGTGAATACCTTCTCTTGCACTTAGAGGAAATTTACTTTTTGAATGTCCTCACAGCCATATGTCTAACATTAATTTCCTGAGGCATCACGATTTACCAAGGGCACTGTGGTGGATTAGGTAGCTAGTCCCTCCAAGCCTTATTTTTCATGATCTTTTTACATCTTTGTAGGAGTCTCCAGTACTGAGGTTTAAGGCAGTTCCTGTTCCTTCTCTTCTGGAGTCTGTAACCACAAGATGCCACATGTATTCCTTTCCTGTGATCTGTCTGTACATCACATCCAGGAAACAGCTTCCAGCATCTTGGTGTGATAGAGATCAGCAAGGTGTGAGTGTACAGACCACACTTTCTTAGGTTTCCCATGTCTTTCTGGCAAAGAGAAAGCTTCCTAGATTCAAGTCTCTGTTTTGATTTATTGCCCTTAAGATGAGAAGCGGCAAAAGAGCTATGGCTGAAAATTACTCTATTATGAATTGACTGTAGTAGCTTTATTCTTGCAAGTTACCTCAGCCTGTGGATAAACGTTTTTCACACTCATGTTGCATTTGTTTGAGCCAGTTCAGATGGAGAGGAATCCAACCTTGCAGTTGAATACGTCATTTCCCACCTATGGCAGACGAAGCCATGGGCAGGGTAGGCTGGAAGGAGGAGATGCAGGAAAGTCTAAGTCCAGCAGGAAAAGGCAGAGAATGTGAAGGAGAAGCTCAGAGACCAAGGGAAGAATAATATCTGCCATTTGGAGAAGAATCCCAGAAATAGCCACCCTTGTAGCCATGTCACCATGCTGTAATTTCTTTTTTCCTGCAAGGTAGCACAAGTTACTTCTGTAGCTTTTTATAGATGACAATGTCCTTTCAATGATGGTGTATATTGAAGTTGACCCTCCTCAAGCTTACTACATAGAGGGACTTTCAGATAAATTCTGCCAGCTGTATTAGGCCCTAGATGTAATTTGCAATAAAGAAAAGAATTTGCACATTTCCTTAAGAAAAAAACAAACAACCACTTTGATTGTTAAGATCGGGGAGTATATGGTGTTACCCTGTTCAGAAAGAGGTTTCACATGCTGGCTTTCTGAAGACACAAAGGGAAAATGCCAAACTAGAACTTTCAAAAATATCACTCACTCTGATAAGAGTGACGGATGCATATATTGAATGCAAAGTCAGTGTTATAAATTGCTGTCATTCCTGCATGACTATTTGCAATATTGAGTCCTTGTTTAAAAAAAAAAAAAAAAAAAAAAAAAGAGTTATTTCCTGGAAACAATCAATTGAGAGAGAAACACAAGTAAAAGAGCCCCCTATATTTTAGTTCTCATAGTCACAGAGAAACTCTTGCAAGTGTGTGGCCTCAGGGCAACTTAATGATTCAAAACTCAGATTATATACTGAAAAAAAAATCTTCATTATCATTATCTTTAATATTAAGATGTTATGAATTTCAGTCAAAGTCATGATTTGGGGGTGATGCTGCACGTTTTTTGAATGCTTGAGGCTGTCAGAACTTTATTCTCTATGGAATGCATTGTTTTGAGACAGAGAAGAAAAACTTCTATGTTTATAAACTAAAATAGACAGAGCAATAGCCAGAAAAGGAACCTGACCTTTAAATCAGGAATTAAATGTACCACATCAAGTATCATAGTTTAAACCTCTAGAACAGGTAAGATATGCAAAAGAAAACCCACTTTGTGAAAAGCCAATACAAATGCAATAGGTGCTTTCAATTGCTTCCTTATTGCTCTTTCAGAGTTAATAAAACAGGACAAGATTTGTCAGTGCAGGATATTCATCCAGAGTGTTGTTTTTAATCTCATTCACAAAGAAATATTCACAGATTTCAGCTCCAACTGAGCTCACCCATATGGGTATTCCAATTTTAGTGCTCTTTATGGAAATACATTTTGCTCCCAGCACCACAGCCACCAATAAAAAAAAAAGAGTAATCCAACTTCACTTTCAGTAGGGGGGAAAAAAATCAGTTGGGAATAATTTTATTTGGTACAAACGTCCTCTGGATTCCAGTGCCAGGTCTAAGCTCTAGAACCACTTGTAGAAGAATAATATGAGAGAGAAATTAAAATGAGGGATCTTTGTTGCTATTGACTGGTACCAGTCACCATGTTCCAGATGTGAGTTGTCCATGAGTACAGCCATCAAGAGAAAAGAAATGAAAGTCACCATAAAGTTGTTAAATCCACTCAAATGGGTTTTCTTCAATTTTCGGGTATGATACTGCCATTTCACACCAGTTATCTTTTCAGAGTAAACTTCTGGAACTGATGTGAGCTCATTTAAGAAAGGTTTAGATCCAGACTCATGGTCCTGGCAGAACCTGTTGCACTTCTAAGTGTTTTCTTTAAGAAGACAAAAGAAGACTAATCTATTGTTTAGCACAATGGATCCTTTCAGTGCCTACAAAGCAGAACAGAAGTTTCAGAACAGTGGTTTGCAGTTTCTGCCTCGTCTGTCAGTCTCATACAACTCTCACATCAATGCATTTGCTTACTTTCCCTGCGGGTGAAGTGCTGGGCATTTAGTACTGCGATTACTACGACTTCCTAACCACATATTGCATGAAAATGCAACATTGGGAGCTATTGCCCAGAGGCAGTCAGACCGTTTTGACAAGCATAAATTCAAAACATCAGACAGAAACTAAATTGAAGGCAGATATTTGCTAGCTTTTCCCTCTTCTCCACCCTTTTTGAGCAGCTGCGCTATTGATCCAGCCTCCCTGGAGCTGTCCACAGCTGCATTTTCCACATAGCCTTTACCTGAGTGATATTTATGATATGCCTTGGGACCACTGCTTACCAGAGGGAGTGATTTGGCTGACTGTGTATGGCAGGTCTGTAGACCATGACAGGTGCATTCAACACAAGGTGGCTTTCTTACCAGGACTGATTTACTACTAAGTTTTTGTTCATGACTGTTTAACGAATTAATTTGAAGGCCTCTTTTTTTTGTTGTTGTACAAGTGCAGCCTTGTGGACAAGAAACTGGTGACTGAAACCTTTCTGAGGGTAGTGTTTTTTGTTACATGTGGGGCAAAGCTGGTATCATGGGCCTTGACCTGTGCTCTCAGGAGAATTGTGGTTTGCAAATGTTCAATAATACCCTTCTGTCTGGGCTGCATTTCTGGTGTTTCCAACACCCATTCATAGGTCATTTAGTTGTCTCTGGATACTTCTCAGACACCAAGCCCACCTTCAAAATGGCAGCCTACAAATAACCTTATAGATAGAAAAAAACAAGGACCAGCACACCTGCCTGCAGAAACATAGCAGCTATCCAAATCACTCCCGGAAATGTGTAATATGCAGCCAAACCTGCAGACACTATCAGATTGGCAGTGAAGAGAATATTCTTGATAACCCCAGTACCAGCCCCAAAACATTCAGCAAACAAGGCTACTCCTCCAGACAGAGATCACAGATGTAAATGATCCTCCTGAAGAACATATGTAAAAAGCATTAAAATATTAAAAGAAAACCCCTATTAACAGCACACTTAGCTATCACATTTCACGCTAGATTGGAACCTGTCCAGAACATCCTGAAACTACAGCCTTTGTTAGCAGATGATCATTTGAGAGAAATTGTCCTCATAGTTTCCCTTTGAACTTTCCAAATTGCCCTTGCCTCACCAAATACTTTATTAGAAGCAAAATTTCTCATGGCAAACATATCCCAAGCAGAGTGGGGCCATGCCAAAGCAATAGATTTAAAACTTGCTGACACATGTACATACCCCATAGAATAAGAGTCCCATTCCCATCCAAAAGAAACCATCAAAGCTTTGCATCCTGCATGTACTCATTCCAGAACGTGATCTGTTCTATCCAAAGCACCAAATGCCCTTATGGAAAGTATGTGGGTGAAACCCATCAGCCACTGTGCACCACAACATTTTCACGCAGACACTCTGCAAAAGACAGAAACAGCCGGTGGGAGAACATTTCTCACAATATAACCACTCTCTGACTTCTTAGTCTTGATCTTCAAAGGCGTTCCACAAAACATGTTCAAAAGATGAGCTTTGGATGTCAAATTCCTAACCCTACTTCATCCTAAAAATCATAGCACAATAGAGATGCTGGGTTTATGTCACAATTTTCCCTACACTGTAACTGAAGCACTTGCCATCTGTCTCTGTGACACAGAAATTATTGAACTTACAACTTTTGTTAACATGCCTTTCATTTCCATAGGTACCAAATACCTTTTTCTCAACAAATATCAAGCTGATTAACACAATTCAATTCAAGCTGCAAAGCAAGTTTCCCCCATCTTTATTAGCTGGAATGTTGCTTCTTCAGTTTCAGGCCCAAGAAATGCCTTGTCTTTGCTTCTTATCAGTTGTTCTAACCAAGGATGTCACCTCTCCCTACAAAACTCTCCTTGCTTATTTCATTAATGATAGTTTTATCGTAGCTGTGGGGCTAGTCCCACTACCTACACAAAGGAAAAGTAGCCAGCTAATAGGCTCAAGTCAGTCTGTTTCTCCACAAAACACTTGTATCACAGACAGCTCATATTTTCACAGAGAGTCTGGTTCAATCCTTCATATCCTTTGTAGGTCTGCTAGCAAGAATGCCACTTTCCCCAGAAATCCTCCCCTCCAGTGGGCTAAGATGTCCCACGAGAATGGTCAAGGAGGTATCCTTGCTGCTAGACACCAAACTCCAGATTTGAATGAGGGAAGAAGCAAGAAGTGCAGTGTAAATTCGAACCTTCAGCAATGCTACACCACAAGGTAACACTGCTTGCTTAACACAAGTGTAGGTCAGTGATGAGGTAGCTTTCATTTTATTGCTGTTTCCAGTCCCTGTTAGTAGACATCAGCTCAAACTTACCACAGTTTTAATAGGACAAGAGAGGGGAATATAACTAACCACAGTGACACTGATCCATTTATCAACACATAGAAAGAGCAAACAAGGCCGAAAGCAATTCTTCTGAGCTGCAGTTTGGCTGGACTAATGGGTGATCACTCTTCATAGACTGAAAGAACCGATATGACTAGATGTATTGGAAAAAGATGGTTTTAATTTATGTTATTTAGTCATGTAATCAGAGAGCAATCTGCATGTGTGGGGGAATTATTATGCTTGCTGATCATGTCATTGCTTTTCAGAATTCAGCTTATGCTCTAAACCCTCCTGGAATTTATTAAGATGGACACTTTGATGCTTCAGGTTCCTCCACTCCAAGACAGACATAGAAATTGCTACATCAGGGAATTCTGACAGCCCATCTCTCTCAATAGCTTTGCTTTAGGAATGATTGGATGATTCAAGGGAAGGGATAAACCTGCCTGTATAACACTATCTGTAGAAAAGAATTTTTCTTCCAGCTCATCATACATGTTATGTACACTGCAGCATGGGGCTGCAGCTCCCTTTTACTTTTTCTAGAGCATGCAAAATATAAAGTCTAGAGTTTTAGACTGTAAAAGCTGTCTGCTTTTCTTCTGTGTGGGCCAGCTGGGACCCTAGGAGGTTTCTCAATGTGAAAGACTAGGCAGTTTCAACTCCCTGTGAATGTCACAGATGCAGTGTCCTCACTAGGACAGCTGAATCATTGGCTATTTCAGACACTTCATAAGCCTACAGCTTGGGTGGCTGCTAAAGAGGATGTCCCCTTTCCAAAAACAGAATCTTGACAAGTTTGACTAGTCCATGATCTGTCCAGTCATATATTCTCAAAAAGCTTCCTTAGATGACCCGGAAATAGTTTTGAATCTACATATTTATACAGTTGGCAGGCACAAACTCTTCCTCTCTGCTGTGGAATCATACCTCTCCATTCTACACGGAAAAGGTGTGTTATTCACATTTTAAAGCAGGGTGAAATGAGAAAGAAGAGATAATTTGCCCCAGGGAATAAAAAATTTCCAGCTAGACATAATCTGTCCCCTTGAGTTGCAGAACTCAGGTTTTTTTCTCCAGGTTTGGCAAGATGACAGAAAGACTCCTACATTCAGCAGAGCAGAGAGAACACTTTATTCTTCATCCATTGCCTGCAAAAAAGATAACCATTCACACAGAGCTGTCTGTATATGGAGAGGGATTTTAGGGACTCAAGGTCTCTGCTTCTAGCAGGTGCAGCCCAAGCTGCTAGGAAGGGTAGGAAGGGTTAAAGCAGCACTTGGTTCTGGAAGATGTACAGGAATTGGAGAAGACAGAGGAATTTGCTGGATCCTGGAGTGCATGAATTTAATAACTTAAATTATCCCATTCTACCTAGAGAGGACAGGGCCTGAACTATGCACACGAGAGAAGAGGGAAGAGCCAAGTTACCCCAGGCTCAAGTGGACAAAGGTGCACTAGAGAATTGCAGCTGATCTGGGGAAGTGAACTAAGCTTTTCCTAAGCCCCAATTCACTCCCGAGAAAGAAACATCTGAAAAATCTTCCACATGGAATCAAAACTTTTTCTCCCTCTGCTGCAAGAGGGAAGAGAAGAGAGCAGAGTGGTGTTTTCCACACTCTAACTTTCTTTTGCTCTGCAGGTTCATGTGACTTCAGTTTCACCTAGCCCAAAGGCAGAGATTACACAGAAATAAAGGTATCTTTTTTGGTTTTCTGTTTCCTGCACACTGCAATGAGTGACATAATGTTGTAGAGAGAAGTCCAGTAAGGCTATTACAAGAGCCCAAGAGGCAACAAGATCTTCACAGTATTACTAGTTATCATTTAGAAATTTTCCCCTGGGAGCAGAAAAAAACAACAGCAACAGGTCCTCACTTGAAAGAGTAGAGAAAACACAAAGGGATAGATCAGCTGAATTAGTTTTGCTTTTTGTTAATTACCTCCAAAGCTTTTAGGGTTAAAAGAAGTCTAGAGGCCTTTGCATCCAGCCTCTCTCTAAACTCATGCTCAGCTAATCCGTGTCAGCTGCATCTTCCCTTGCTAATACAGAGGTGAGTGTGAGGAATTTCTGCATGTTACTTATTTAGCTATTACCTTTTATGGGTCTCTCTGTCTCCCACTGACTTTCTGGCTGCAGATGGGTTGGCAAGAGGAAAACCTCAAACAATCCTCTTCTGAAAGCTTTAAAACTTAGGCAGAGGGAAAGAACAGAGTCTGACAAAAGAAGCAGACACCTGTGAAGTCTGTGCTTGGACCTGGGCTGCTACTTTCAGGGCTGCAGCTAACGCAAGGTATTGTCTCTGTTTAAATCAGCATCTGCTTATCTCCTTGGAATTTGGGAATCCACTGATCCTTTTTTTTTCATTAATGAGATTTTTTTATGTGATTTTTCAGTCCTAACTTGCATGTTTATTATAAGGCTTATGTGCAGACAATGAAAAAAATCTCATTTTTTCAGGTAGTGTTCAAAACCAAAGGTGAAAACAGGCCCTGCTCTTGTGGAGAATCTAAGCAGTTAAAGAATAGCCATGAATGGGGGAGAAAGAGGTTCCCACTTCACAGTGAGCAGTGATCCTCCAGAGAGAGGCAGGGAGTGAGGTGGGCAATGATCAACCAGCAGACAAGGGAAGGGTTGCGGAGGTAAGCCAGGAGCTGGGAGGACAGGGCTGAAGTGAGCATGCTGTGACGGAACTGACTGGAGTAGGAGATCCAGTCACCCAGCACAGGGCAGGGAGAATCCAAAATCAAATTCTCCAAATGCCTGAAGCACCTAGCTATGGCTGGAGCATGGGTTGGCTCAGTGTACAGCCTCCTGCACATGCACATGGGATAGTCCTCATGCTGGGCTACACTCCTCCAGGAAACCAGTCCATGCTCATGGATTCTGGTTATCTTTGTGAAGTTACTACCAAATTGTTACTGCTGTGCTGTGAATGCTTCTTTGCCAGTGTTTATTAACCTCAGCCAAGAAGTATCCATCAGCCTGAGAACAATGAAGAGCATTTAAATTTAATGATGACCATGAACATGGTAAGGAGGTGATTACAACAAGAAGGGCCTGATTTTTTACTTACTTGCAGAAGAAGGGTTTGGAGCAGTGGAAAGAGTGAAAGGGGCATCAGGTTATAGGAAACATACACACGGCAGGAAGGGAAGGAGAAACTTCACGGAGAGCCGTGTCAGAAGGAAAAAAGTGGTAGACAGGGTTATTTGTCATGGAGAACCTGGATTAGCTGTGAGACAAGCCAAGTCCAGAAAAGAAACCACAGGAGACTTAGAACAGCTAAATAAGCAGAGGAAGACCTTGAATGGGGTCAGGAACTGCCAGGAAAGATACTGCTCAGGAAGTTCATTCTCATAGAAATGTTAAGGACTTGATGGTGCTTGAAAGTGAAGAGCAATGCTCAGCTCTGAAACTTTGTACTCAACAGATTTCCGTGAGTCCATTTCTTTGCAATTATCAACAGAAAGGCAAACCCCAAACTTATAACTTCTGTAGCAAGGTGTGATTCTGCAAAAATGCACATTTCAAGTACAGAGGAAATCTGAAGTTTTCTAATGGGACTGAAGGCCCTGATGAACGGACCTCAAAATTAAAAAAAAAAAAACAAAACAAGGTAAGTTAAGATGCAGATCATCAGTACCTCTTAATGGCCCTAAAATAGAGGAATTGCTGGACATTGCTCAGGCTTTAAAGGCGTAAAGATACTTCTGTGCCCCACCAACAGGACAGTATGGACCCTGCAGGAAGCCTCTGCAAAACTAAGATACCTTGATCCTTCCATTCTCTCCTGCCTGGCTGCAACAGAGACCTCTGAAAAGTCTTCTCACAGCCCTCCTTGGCAATGTTGACTCCAGGAGAAACACTCCTCACATCAGATCTGGGGCTTTTCAGAGCCATTTTTACAATTCCAGCTATTTCAGTATTTTAGCACGAGTAGTCTGAGGGGTGAAGGATGTATCACAATGACTCATGTGGGTTACAACCAGCACATCCTTCATGTGGGCCAGAAAAAGCCATGTGTTTTCTACATTGACAACAGCTTGTCAGCACAACTGATGCCTTGGTTACCAATCCCAGCACGGAGGCACAGAGCAAATAGGCCAGAAACTGAAATTGCAGAAGCCTGTCTGCATGGATCTGGGATCTGATGTGTGTCCTTGGTGAACAGGTCCAAAGCATCCTTCTCCAAGGAAGTCACAACACAGTTGTTGCTTTTCCCTGTGAGCACCATCCTGCCCAACACTTATACACCTCCCAAAAGGAAAAAGTGTCTTAGAAAGTCCAGGATGAAGGATGGTGAAAGAATAAAGATGACTTTTACTGCTGTCAGTTTCTGTGCTAAGAAGTAAGAGCAAGTGCTTTGCTTAGTGCAGCATTCATTGATCTGATACCATGGCTGCACACAACTAGAAAAGACTGTACTGCTCCTGACTTCGTATTTTGACTCTGAGTGCTCACAGAAGGACCTGCTGGCTATTTCTGTTTTTCCTGGAGGCTCCAAGCAGTGAGGAAATTCAAATGTGTGGAAGCACACCCAAGAAATGACGATCTCTTGAAGCAGAGATTGGCTACAAAACTGGAGGCTCAGTTTGGCCAAACCTCATCAATCAGACTTTGTTTTTGCCAAACCAAACCCCACGCCAGAAATGGGTTTGGAGTCAGCTTCCATTTTCTTGAAGCCACCAAAGTGCTGAGGTTATTCAAAGGTCTCTCTATCACCCATCTGCAATCTAAACCTTTTTTCTGGAACATATTTTCTGCAGATTGCCTTGATATGCCAATAAAGGGTGAGAGGCCAAGGTTGTCTGCAAGTTTTTCAGTGTTCCCCAGCTCTGGACATGCCCCAGATACTTCAGGAATAGCCTTTCAAGTGGTGGTTTGGCCCTCATAGGCACAGGCGGTTCTGGGAGGAAGAGTGTCTCATGTTCATAGAAAATAAGATTAAGAAACAAAAATATTGAGCAAATGGCTTTGAATCTGGAAAAAAGTGCTCAAGTTGGGGTGAAAATTCCAGTTGTTTTTAAATGAGCTAATTTGTTCTTTCCTGTACATCAAATGTGGGAAGAAAAGGGGAAAAAGAGAATAAAAACAAAACAAAACAAATTTGCTTTTTATTCTGACAGCTGCTCCTTCTGGAAAAATAATGTTTTTGTGCTTAAAGTGTTAGACTGGAACATAAGAGGGCTGGGTTCATTTTGCTTATGTGCCAAAAAATTCCTGCATGACCTTGGGCAAGTCTCTTAGCCTTTCCCAGTTCCCTTTGCAAATACAGGGGCTAACACGACTTCCCTTCTCCTGTGTGTCTACACTCACTGCAAGGTCTTTGGAACAGGCCTGACTCTTCCTATAGGTTTGCACAACACTTAGCAGAAAATGTGGCTCCTCTTCTAGCTGGAGCTCAGGAGTGAGTTTGTGATCCAAGTCATGGTAACATCCATTATAAATTCTGTAAAGTCCAAATCTGGACTAGAGTTTTCAACTCAGGCCAGTCTTAAGGCAGTAGCGGATTATATCATATAAACAAGGCTGTAGATGTCACTCTCCCCTAAGAGGCTTTCCCTCTCTCTGCCTTAAGCTCTGTTGTTGGTTTAGGCTATTGTCAGAATGCACTTTCTCACACTTGTGGGATGTTTAGCTTAAGAAAACCCACAGATGGCCCCAGTTTATTTTGCATTCAGAATACATAAAATCCCAGGGATGTGAAAGGGACTGTCTACCAAGCACCATTGTGATTTTACACAAGGTGCAGGTCAAGCCTTTACCTGGCATTCAAGATTTATAAAAAGTTTTTTGTGTTGGTTTGTTGGGGTTTTTTTTGGAAAAACACTTGAGTGTGAATCGAGGAGACCACACACATGCGGCAGTTTCTTACCACCCATGATCTGACATGCCACTTAACCCTTGTGGTTTACAACCAGTGCTCACCACACTGCTCATTGAGAGCACTGAGTCTCTGCTCACGCTGGGGAAAAAAAAATCCCCAGGGAATTCCCCAGCTGATAAGATCTTGTCCATCGAAATTCAAGTGAAGGACTGGAATATTGGGTTTTAGGAATAGGCAGACTTCAGGTGGGAAAGAGAAGGTCCATCCCCTTCACTGAACCAGGAGCCCTGTGTTTTCCAGGGCTCTCTTCCAAACCAAGCACAGCCTGAAGCAAGAAGCAGAAAGGACCGCAGGAGAAAGCCAGCCAAGCTTCCCAAGCATTGGTGGTTTTGACAATTCAGGAACAAGGAACTCAAGACGAGACAGGGTTGTTTCACTCACCATAGCCATTCCTTACCAAACGCAGACAACCCAGAGAGGAATTTTGTTCTAGGAGCATCCTCTGACCATGCGCTGTGGACAGACATTTCCCAGTACCCTCTAACAAACTGCAAGACCTCTAATTAAAGGCCAAAAGACACAGAGTGCACCATGCCACCAGCAGAGAGAGGGAATGATGGTGAAGATCACCAGCCATTCCTACAACTGCAGAGAACTTCACATGTAACTGTTGTAAAAAGCAGATGAGTCTGCAACGGGTTCTCTTGGCTGCGTTGAGATTTGCCCGCTGTTGATGCTGACATTATGGTATCCTCTTTTTCAAAGTCCATATTGGTGTCTCTTCAGATGGAAGCTGGAATAACCATGGGGAGACTTCCCAGAATCTTCTCCATGAAAGGTTTCTTAGGACAGCTGGTCCAGAAGCTGCTGTTGTTTCCCGAGCTGATACACACTCCAAAGAGAGACGTGTAACAGATTGGACCTGGTGGCCAGGAGTGTTCACAGCTAGGATTTACACAGTCCTTGAAGGCAAGAGCCTCATGATTGTGAATATAGAGGGACCTTTCACTGATGCTGTTGGTGACAGCCACGCTGGATCTAGCCGTGTGTGTAGGTTAACATTAACACAATTTAAATAGCTGTAGGACTCAGCCTGCTTTGTGTCAGATCAAGGGGGAGAACAAACATCTGCCCCAGTCTCTTGAGAGAAGTTAGTTGGTCAACATCTGCAATACAGGATGGGCTCTCATGCTCTGGAGATGCTTGAAGGTCCCATACATAGCTAACAATAAAATACAGTTTCTCCTTCTTCTCCTTCAGCCTTTGCTCCTCTGGGTGTCTACCCAGTGAAGCAAGATTTGCAAGGAGAGGCAATGACTTTATTGAAACCAGCTACACAGCTGGGAAAAAATTCACCATACTTTCAGGCCTGCCAGCTCTTTCTCAGAGTCTCCAGCGAGGTGGACCAGCCTAAGCCTCTTGAAGATGCAAAACAGTGATAACACGGTGAGTGCACTGAACTCTGTGGAGACACGAGGATCACACACTGACGTCAGCCAGGGGTGTTTGGGACTGGAATAAGATCCCTTTTTCCTCCCTGCCTGGTTTTACGCTGGGTGGCTAAATTAGCAATGGCTTAGGGCTGTTACCATGAGATCACTTAGCAGTTAATCTTTTATTTGGAAAGCTGTTCCTTCCCACAGAAGTAAACACCCACCTTATCAGGCATGCCATAGCAAAGGATGTTGTCCAGCTCCCCACCTGCTGTCCTTCCTCTCATTAGCGGCTTCCCTCCCTTTCTCAGCCATTCCCACCCACCATCTGCCAGAACATGCTGCACGCCCACAGCCCCGCCAGTGACGCTCATGGACATGGCGTGGTCTCACCAGCCCAGTCTTTATCAGGAAACAGCCTGTTCCCTCCAGGGATGGTAACGTGCCCGGCAGACATGCAGCATGTCTGAGCCCCCTCCTCCACAGAAGTGCAGTGCCTGGGCCGCCCTCCAGAGCCCCTTGAAGTTCTGAAGGGCCATTAATGAGGGAATGATGGTGAATCACACAAATGATTCCTACCTGTCACAGAAAAAAAAAAAAGGCAAGGAAAGACAGCCTCTAGGCCAGGGATAGCCTTTCCTTGTCACAGGCAGAGACCATTATACATGTCCCTTTACACTCCATCTCCATTGTCAAGCCCTTTTTCACCTTCCTCCATTAAATCTCTGAGGGCATCCTCAAAGGAGCCTGCTGAGAGAAATGCACCTGACTTGATTATAATTCCTCTTCCCTGCTGATGAAAATCTAGGGCCTGTTGCTGGTTTTAATAGGGTGGTTTCATTAGAGAGGGGCCAGATCCACTGCTTGTGTAAAGCCACCTAAGTCCCATTGAAATGCTTCCTGTTTAGCTCCAGTGAATGCACAGAACATGCCGTGATGTCAAGTTTCCTTCCCCACTGACTGCTGCAGACTATACAGCAGGAAGATTATCTGCTAGAAAAAACTCCTTTCTGACACTGAGGTCCAGAGATGTACATTTTCTGAGGATCTGCCCAAAAACCTGCAGAATGAAGAGCCTCAGCAATGCCTGCACTGAAAAATACCACAGGTACTCTTCCTGCTCAGCAAAGGCAGTGTATGTTACTGGACTTAATAACAGTTATATAATCCTGCGTATAACCTCAAGGCACCTTGCACAATAGATCCTGTGCTTGTCTCACAGGGGGTCTACCACAACATTAAGTGTAGTGCTCAATTCCTTATTTGTTTGTAGTCAGTGCTCCAGCCATAAAGGACTCTTTCTCTCTCACTACTTCACTGCATCCCATCCCTCTGACCAGGTGATATGGACAGAATTAAAGGTCTTCCTCCAAAGTCTGCCAGAAGCACTCCAACATTTTACTGTTAGAATTTCATGTTACTTTCCCAACATTTGTACCCAATTGTTTGCATTTTTTTCTAAGGCAGAGGCTGAGGAAGTAAATCCCTGCGAGGCGTTACAGACTCCCTGTCATCATGCATGGCTCTCAAGATCTTCAGGAGCAGTAAAGCTGTTTTTTTCCAGCTTCATTTCTCCACATAGGCCTCAAATTCCTATGCATCATTGTGAATTTATTCTCCCCCTCCTCATTTTCACTCTCTTTTCTAAAGCCCTACTCAGATCATTGAGCTTCACCCTTGCTCTCCTGTTCTCTGCTGGGTAACATACAAATCTCTCCTTCATCCCAGATTCACCCCAACACAGAGGGACAAAGCATTCATCTAAGCAGTGGAAAACGGACCCCGACTCATGCAAAACCTTCATGGGACTTTCTGGTGCAGCTGATGCCACTGCTGCTCCTGTCCCATCCGACAAATAGAACAACGTAGGGTGTGACCTACAGCGTGTTACTTGCTCAGTGTTGCTGAGCTGTTGTTGTGGGCCAGCAAAGACTGAGAACCACTAATCTCAGTAGGACAGTAGTCAGCTTGTGGTAGCAACACACCGACCACAAGGAGGAGTGGCATAAAGTTTCAGCTCCTTCTTCCCCCAGCATATTCCCACCTGTGACTGCTTGGCTAAACTATCATCCACCCTATTGTATCCCATGCTCTGTTCATAACATGTTCCTGCTTCCTAGAAATATTAGTTACTTTTTTTTTTGGTACCATCACCATTCTCTGTAATAGAAAAGGCTGCAAACCTTATAGGCTGCTTTTTCCACACTTGATAAAATCAGTCCTGCAAATCCTGCACATTTTCTGCAGGTCACTGTTTTTATTTAAATGATACATATCAGCTCTAGAGCATAGGTAGCTGCAGTTGTTCTTTAGGGAAAATGATCTTTTGGAAAAGCCTTCATCCCCTCCACCTAGCTTCCAAGCAAGCTTCCTAGCAAGCAATTGTCCAAAATTAATCAGCGTTTAAAAGATCATTGGAACATCTAATCTGTAAATCCTGCAAATAAAAAAAAAAAAACAAACCCATGGCATTTCATTTGGTTATTCTCATAGCAAAACCAACCGTGTCTTTTACAAGAAGTTAGTGTTCCAGAAGAAATATCAAGAATTGATTTGAATACATTAGGCTAGATGATAGGTTGCAGCATGACATAAGTGCTCCTGCTATTTGCAAGAGCTCTCTTAAATACAACATACATCAGAAAGCAAACAGCAGTACTGTGTCTGTCTGATTTTTCCACCTTTTGAGAGATTATGTCTCACTGTGCAATTTAGCAGCTTTCACTGTAAACACTCATTGTCTTTCTACAACACAGAGAAAGTCTCTCTCAGATAGCCAGTGCCACACTACCACAGCTAGCAATGCCAAAGCAAACTGCAGTAAACTTTTCCTAAGAACACCTTCATGTCTTATGAACACAAACAATGAGTCTTGGAAAAAGGACAGTCAGAAAAAAACAAATGAACCACTCAGAAAAGCTCAGACCACTTATGGGTGAAATCCCTTTGTCAGCATTTTAAGAATTGGCTGTGACCTGTTATGATATTAGGACTTTTGTGCCATTGTGATCACGCAGAAATAAGGAGTTGAACAGTATACAGTCAAAGGATTTACAGCCCTACACCTTTAGTTTTATACTAGTTCTTTGGCTATTTTTTCTTTTGCACGGTGATTATGGGTATTTATCACTTGTGAAGTTGAAGGCCTGGTTCTCAGAAGCCAAGATCAGTAATGGGGATGCTAAAACAGCATGTTGTCTTCATAACCTCTCTGGTGTCTTCCAGAATCCTCCCTAAGCTGCACCAGTGTACCCCCACTTCTGTGGGAGAACCTCAAGGATGACCAGAGCACCCACCACTACTTCTGTTACACTTCAGTCACCGCTGGCACCACCAACTCAGAGCAACTCTGCAGTGCTGACCCGCACAGCCAGCGATCCCCACATCCCATTCCTGTGTCCTGCTGACACTGATGTTGTTGTCTTTTATTCTGATCTTCAATTTCTATGGGTCCCAAACCCTCACGACTCCATCGCACCAATATTGAGATTCGATCTGGCAATCTGGATAACCCAGGCGCTGAATTGAACAGTGTTGGTTAGGGACATCTGCAGACAGAACGCTTTGCACTACAAATTTCACACACACACACAAGCACCTGCTCTTTGAAAAAGAGCCTAGATGCAATTTTCTAACCTCTAATGAAGCAGACAAATACAATCACCAACCCCTTTCTTCTGATTCCTTCTTCAGAATTTAAAAGCAACCAAGGTTTTTTTTAATGCAAGTAAACATAACCCTAAAGAATAGTCACAGCATGGACTATATCTAAACCAATAATTAATCTACTGAAAAAATCCCTTCTCAAAAATTCCAGCCTGCCCCATTTCAATTGGTGGGCAGAGCTGTGACAATGGATTTATGATGTGACGTCAGTCCCAAGGCTCAAGTGGCAACTTTTGTATTTTCATGCGTTGTTTAATAAGCTGCTCACTTCCCTTCTCTAAACCAAACTTTATTAAAATCGGGAGGATGCACTCGAGTGTTTTTCCAGAGAAGACAGGCTATTTAGACTTGATACTGAAAAGTGATTCCCCATGGTAAGGAAATGAAGAACTGCAAAGTGCTTAGAGAGACATATTTAATGCCTTAAACTCTTATATTGAGTTAACAACTAGCATGGTCTTGGCTTTAAGGAAATAAATCGATTCACAAGCTCCCTTATTTCAATAATCCCCCAACAGAAACTCAGCTGCAGCTTTTTTCTCTCCAGCAGATGATTCAGGGAGGATTGTTTGTTTTAATTATTTATTTTAATGAGATAGTGTAATGGCTACAAGATACCAAGGTGTTTTACAGGGCCATGTGTAGAAGAGTATCCTTGTCCTCATGAGAGCACATAGGTGTGCATTGTACCATGAGGAGAAAGCAAAAGGCTGTCAGGAGGTTATTGCTCCTGCAAAGGGAACAGTTATGATGCTCAGAGAAGGAGAGGTGGCAGAGCAACAGGCAGCCCCAGTGACACAAGGCAATAGGAGTAGGAGAGGGCAGAGGCGAATATGACTCTTGGTAGCAGGACAGATCAGACAGGTAGTGGGAAATATCTTTTTCCATTCCCAATGTAAATCCTTCCATTCCTGGTCCTTTCTTGAATGATCCTGGGTGTGGGGAGTGGCAACTAGACACCAGCCCTGCGGAGACATGTCCATCACAGGTGATGTCCAAGAGCATCCCGCTCACCCATGTTCCTTACAGCACAACCTGGAACCAACCGTGTGAAAAGCCTCTACCAAACTGATCCCCTCATTGCTGGGGTCAGCTGCTTGGAAGCAAGATGGGGAGGCCAGGGTGGCTGCTTTGTTCCTAGGCTCAGCAAAGCACAGGAAATGTGTGAGCACGCCCTCCGCCAGCTACGGACGCTCTGTCCCAGCAGATCTAGCCACATGTTTGGCTTCCAGATGCAGAGGGAGGCCGTCCTTCAGAGCACACACTTTCACAGCCTCCAAGCAGATGCACACACGTGCTGATGCCTCCAAAGCCTATTCAACTCTCCCTGCCAGGGCTCCCCACGGAGAGCCAAGCCCCTGTCTGAACTTTAGAGAGTCAGAAAAAAAAGTGCAGCTCTTTCTAGGAGTGCAGAGATTGTGGATGGCACACTGGGTTTTACAGGCATGCCCTGCCCAGGTTCCTGGCCAGTATCTTGCACTATGTAGTGGGTCTTTGAAGGCTAGACTGCCACCAGAGCTACTCTTCTAGCATCACTAGCAAAGGAGAGGTCCCTACCTATAGGCTTGTCCCCTGACCATCAGTGTATGCTTATTCATGTAACAGCAACAGGTGGAGTCAAACAGAGAGCAAGATTTGGACTGTCCGCCAAAGATGACTGAAGGTCTAGAAAACAAGACCTTTGAAAGCACTGAGTTCACTTAGTTTAGAGAGGAGAAAGGGCTGTGGGTTGTCATTAAAAGTTGCTGCAAAGAGGAAGTAAAAAGACTTTTCTGCAGGTCCCTGGAAGCGTTGTCAACTCGGGTTAGACATTAAGAAAAAAAATATCTTATTGCCAGGAGCTCTGGGAAGACGTTATTGAGGAGGAAGGTGAAAATTAGAGTGGTATCTGTCAGGAGCAGGTTAGGGAGAAGAAATCTGGCCATAAGCCAGTGAGATACACTGTATAGCTTCTTTAGGTCTCTGTCAGCCCTGTTTCCCATTTTATTCTCAGAGTGTGAAGTTGCTTAGCTGTGCTTGGAACAGGAGGAAGGCATCACAGAGCCTTTTTTTTATTTTTTTTTAATCAAACTCCTTCCTGCTTTGGACCATCAATTCAGGAGCACCTAAGGAAACTATGCAAAGCACAATCCTAAAGACTAAGCTTATTACAGATGAGGATACTTTGAGAAAAAATTTGTATAGTATGGAGGCAAAAACAGGCACCTTTGCTTGAATTAGATTTGGGGAAAGACTCTGACCCTTCATTTCTGACTGCAACATCTCAGCTTTTTCCTACTGCAAGTATGATCCACCCTTCTAGAAAAGCCAGAGAGATACAAGACGTGGGAGACTTGCTCCAACTTGTTCTCTTCGCCTTGCTCAATTTGAGAAAACATTCAGATATCCAAACCGAATGTTTCAAGGACAACACTGGCAATAGCTTTAGAGTTATACTCACCCACAAATATTAATCTAGAAGGTACGTGGGGAGTTCATAAATAAATAACAATAGGCTTCATACTCCACATAGAGATGGATTTCATACCAGGAGTGAAACATAAGCAAGTAGGCATAAGCTGAAGTCAACGACGACTTAGATCAACTGAATAACTGTGAATTTTAAAATCAGAAGGGCATCTATGAGCTCTCATCTGAACTCCTGTGTATAGGGGTCAAAGAATTCAAATGAAACTTTTAGCATCCAGCTAGTAAGTTCTATTGAAACTAAGGCAGAGGTTTTAAGAAGACATTCATAAAAGATTCCAAGTTTGAGAAATCCCAACACAAGCCCAGGAAATTTGTTATAATGATTAATCACCTTCCACTGTTTAAAAAAGTAGTAATCTGAAATTTATTTCTAGTCTAAATTTGTGTAAAATTTACTTCCAGCTGCTAAATCGCATCATGCCTGTTCTGCTAGACCAGGATTATCTTCAGTCAATTGTGGTCAAGAAAGCATTCAACAGCTTAATGGGGCTATACTGTAAAGAAAAAAATACTGGTAACTCTAAAGAGAAAAATAACACATCTTCTCCAACACACTTGCTGTGCTGCCTGTGACTGGAAGCCACCCCTGGGGACTTGACCAGCTGGGTGAAATGCCACGTATGGCTATGGGGGAGTTGCCCAGAATGGTTTATAAACAAGAATTTTTTCATCAGTGCTGCACGTAATGATCTCCAAGTGGTCTGCACTTACACTGGTCTGGTCTATAGTTCCCCAAAGTCCAGCAGGGGCTTTTGGAAGGAAACACCACCGTGGTATTTTATGGCTTTAGAAATGGTATTTCCTAGTGACGACTTCCCCAACCACAGCTTAACTATTCCTCACAGTCTCATTTCTGGTTCCATCTGATAAGATGCTGGTTATCTCCTGATCTACAGGGCAGCAAGCAGTGGAAGGTGGCATGGGGACAGAGGGCTTCAGAGATTTCCCCAGAGGGAGGACCTGCAGCAACCCCCGAGGAAGTGTGGGGACATCCCAAGGTGCCAGAATTCTGACAAATTGGACTATTTATTAATTTAACCTCTTTTTCTCTTCAGTGTTTGCTTTGACTAAAACATGACTGGGAAGGCTGCCTGGGACTGGCTACCCACCATCAGTACGAAGGAGGGGCAGACGTAACTTGAATTGGCTCACATTACCACAGAAAACTTCACTTATGCTACAGCCCTTCAGCAAGCGAGAAGAGGGGTGGAGATGTATGCAGGTCTATACTGAGGATGGCAAGGGCTTGAAGCTTGTAGCTGGATTGAGCAGAGCAGAAGGGGAAAACGACTGTTCAGGTGCAGCAACATCATTATCAGGTGCCCCTTTTCTGGGTTGATACTGTCATCTCTTAGACAAAACTCCCTTGAAAGCACTTGTTGATGAAAAAGAGGCAAGAAATGACAGTTGGATGTAGAATACAATGATGGCAGTGCAACTATAATTAACACAGTAAGAGTATACCCGCTGGGAGCTCTTGTAACATTGACAATTTAAACAAAGGCAAATCTATAAGTTGTCTAATCAAAGACAGTGGAGTTCAGAAAGGGCAGGTGATAGGCTGTAATCCTACAGCATGCTCTACTTGGGACATCTCAGTGTTGTTTTCAGTTGCGCAGCCTTTGCTTTTAGAATTGGGGCAGCATTTCCCCAGCACTGAAGAGGCGCCGTCCCCGCCTGTGTTCAGAGGTGGGCCTGCACTGTGCTCCCACACAACGCTGTTCCTGCCTGCCTGCAGCAGCTTCCCTGCAGGGACACGTCCAGCCAGCCATCCTCTCAAAGAATCAGCTGATTCACTGAGATGGATCATTTCTCTCATCAGGAGGCAAAGGAAGTAGGAATGAAGCAAGAAGGCTAGGAGAGAAGAGTAAGAGTATTGGCTAATCAGTATTTAGGGAGGGTCATACAAGCAACTAAGACAGGAGATTATGTTAATATTTTCATTTAGAAAGACAAGTGCTGGGAAAGGGATGAGGTTTTGTTTTAGATCACATGGAAATTTCATCTTCCCGGGTGCCTCAAGGGATATAAGACTAGCAGAAGAGATCTATCCTGCTCCAGAGTTTGGCATATATCTGAATACAGCTTTGGACTGTGCCGATCCCTGCCAGTGACACTTGAGTCAGACCAGACTTAGCTCGATCTCTGCCTCCCAGAGCATAGCTCTCTGCAAAGGCTATGAGCACTCATACTCTGACTTGTAAATGGAACAAATTTCCTCTAACATCATGAAGAAAGAACTGGGGGGTTATGCCTGCCTGCATCCCCTTCATGTCATTTTAACAGAGTTGCTTTTAAGAGCATAAACACCCGCTCAAAATTAGTGCAAATGTTTCCTTCATCGGCTTGCTCTGACACTAATGGGTAAAACATATTTTCATGGTGCACATCCAGCATTCTCACCACACGGCTCTCCTGTCACTAACAGCAGCCGATGTGTTCAAATGAACAATTGGCAATAAATAAAAATGACAAGAGCAAATTACAAAAGCGGGAGCTGTGGCCTGGGGAATACTCACAAGCCAGAAAAGCATTACAGTCCTTTCCCCTTTAGGTCACCAGTATCCACTAACACCCAGTTTGTCAAGCTAGGCTGACTCTTTCTTGTCCTCCGGCCTGGAGGACTCCTATAGAAATGCAGGGCTTGTAGCCAGCAGGAGATCCCCCTCCCCTTTCCGTGGGCTGGTGTTTATTTCTTTCCTACAAGTCTACTCCCCACTCACATACTTTTTTCCTCACAGTTTTCTCATCTGACCTAATTTGTAAAAAATGGAATGATATGCAGTGCAACCAGCTCTTAAGCTATCTGTACAAGTAACTTTGCAGTGTAGTGCAGACTATGCATATTTATATGGTAATATTTCTAATTAGTGGTGTTGGCTTTACACATTAATAAAACTGTACTATCTTCCAATACTCTGGTCAGCATATTCACTAGGAGAACTTTCCACTTAGTCCTTCTGAGCTTCATGCAAAAGCTATCCAAAACAGAGGTGAATTGAATGTTGTCATAACAGAAGCTTTTAGTCTCTGTGGTTGTTTGGAGTAGAGGCATGTGGAAGATCAGAGCAGATGTTCTTGTGAACGAGTTTGGACTCAGCTTCTAAAAAAGAGTTTGCCACTTTGGGCCTGAGCTCGAGAATGAAGGTGTTCCAATCCATCCCTCCATTGTGGCCAACAGTTCCCAGATAAGCAAATAGTTTGTGTCGTCCCAAAATAATTGGCTTTCACCTACATGTCCCAGGATCTGCTTTCTCTCTAGCTGTCTTTGGGGAAGGAACCTCTCTGTTGAGACAGGCTGTCTGCACTTCTATATTTTGTATATAGCATAGGTGACAACATCAATAGTCATCATGCCAGGGATAAACTGAGCACTCCATGAGCAAGGCCATCTCTTAACTTCTTTCAGGTTCATTATGGTAAGTATCCCTTTTCATAATGCATACACAAACAGGGGCTGAAGCACTAAGATTATTATCCTTAGTAAAGGACCAATATCATCCTTGTATCCTTTCTTTTTTTGGAAAGTCCAATTGTCTCTTGTAGTAGTTTATAAGGTTGAGAGCATATAGACTGATTTGCTTTGCTTTCCTGGAAAAAAAACCAAGACTCTATGTAGTTCTCAGTGGTTGCAGTGTGTGATCTGCCATTGACAACAAGAAGAGTAGTGGTAGGTAATAAGAATAAGCTACTAAGATCCAGACTCACACAGGCACATAAGCACCCTTATTTAGATGCTCATGTCAAGTAATATTAAGTGCCTAATCCTAGCCAGGATAGTTTTAAGAAGAAACACTTTAATGAAACTTGATATCTGAAAGCTGGGTGTTAAATCAGTGCTTGTCATTGTAGAGAAAAAAAAAAAATCAAGAACCAACCGAACCAGCCTTAATGTTCTCAATAAGAAACTCATTACAATATTCTGCATATATATTGTAAATGCAGTTACTTATCAAGATCCCTGTGGAGATTAGTTTTTCATTCCTATTTCTGTGTAAATCACTTGACTGTTGCACTCTATTGAAGCAGTACTGAAGTCATTTTAACTTGTCAGATTTTGGCATAGCATTTCAGTGACATTAAGCAAAATTCTTCTAAGACTATTGTGTCTGAGTATGTCTTCAGCACACAAGATTTGTGATTTTTAATTATACCAGATGCATCCAAGTCTTCCAAAAGAAGTATGAAAAAGTACTAATTAATAAGGAGGTGATAAATAACTAGTCAGAAGACAATACCTCTATGCATCAGTACATTCCAGGGTAAATAAGCTCCTGTTAAGGTTGGTAAGTCTTTTTAGGGGGTTATTTCACCTCTGGAAGACGTCACTGAGGCCTCAATGGAAACTGTCAAGGGATGAAGTCAAGAGCATCATAAAAGGCTAGACTATGCTTCATGTCCTAGAGTGCTGCCTGGCTTAAACAACTCTTCCTTGACTCCTTTCTGGGAAAGGGTTACAAGGAAAGATCAAGTTTGGACACATTTTATCATACCTTGAAAGTGAACTCACCAAGCAAGAAGCAGGAAGAAGGGAAGACTAATTTTCTCTCAAAGATTCTTGATTAGAACAGATATTTTCAATTACGTGTGATTGTTTTATCTGAATATTATATGGATCAAAGTCATTTAATCTGTCAGTCAGATCAGGTCTTCATCTCACATCTGGAAGAGGAAAAACAAACAAGAGAATGGAAGGTGCTGTTCTCAATTACAGTCCTCTAGGCAAATAATAATTATTGGTTTTGCTATTATTAAGGGAGAAACCTCAGAATGATCCACAGAAATGGCCTATTAGAAACACTGGTGTGTGAATTTAAGTTTAGACATCAGTAAGTTACATTTCCTAAGGGAAACACCATGGCAGAACTGCTTGTGTTCTTTTTTTTTTTTTCCAATTTGTTTTGACAAAAGAAAAAAAAAAGAAAAAAACAATTTCTCATATTATTCTTTTATTCTCTGCATTTTTATTTTTATTTTTTAGAGAGAAAACAAATGTTTCTACCAGAAATTAACTTTGGGATTGTCAAGTTTTTGATTATGCCTTATAAGTATAACTGTTAAGAACTCTTGAGCCATGGATCTTCAGTGCACCAGAGGAACCTTTACGGATAATCTTTAGATTTCTGGGTTGTAACTTAATTTCAGCTTTGACCCTGATCAGGCCTTAAGATGATAGGATGTGACTGCTGGCATTTAGAGAAGGTGCCAGCATACAGAAACTAGCTTCTGCTGTGTCACATAGGAAGAGTGAAAGCTGGCAAGTGTTGTAGGCTAGTACGCACAGAGCAGAGATGAGTTCCAGCACAGAAGTCTAGAGGAGGAGGGGTTTTTAGGTCACTTTCATAGCACTTAAAACTAGCATTTAATGAAACGGAGCTCTAACTCTAGCTCCAGGAAATGAAATGAAATGAAATGAAATGAAATGAAATGAAATGAAATGCAGGGCTTCAGCAGTTTTCAACCAACCAATAGGTTCAATGATCAACTTTTAAGAAATTGACAAAACATAACTAAGACAAACTATCCATTATCATTAGATTTTAGTAGCTATCCAGAAACTGTACTAGCAAGGGAAAATCTGCATGGGTCCACAAACTCATAAGGCTGAGGATCTGAGCAAAAATCTCTTGTGTCAGTGGAAGAAACGGTGCGGCCACCTGGAGCTACATCATTTGCAGCTTTGCACAACCAAAGCCGCCTGCTCCCTCCTCTTCTGTGTTCCCACAGCCCAGACTTCTCTGGACTGCTGTCAGAAAGTCAGAGATCTTGCCATGAAATACTTCCCTTCTACCATGGCAGAGATCTGCTGAGCAACTTCTCCAAACCATGGGTGTGGCAAAGCAGCTCAGTCAGAGAACCCCATTCAGCTGACCCGGTATCTTATGTCAAGCTTTTGCTCTGCCCTTATCTCACTGGAATGAATAAACTAGCCTTTGCTTCTGCATAAATTACCAGGGGATTATGCACATGCTCTTGGGTACACCCATTCTTCACATCACACAGTCCTGCTAAAGATGGCAGCCTGGTGGAAAAGAAAACAAAATCAAACACTCCACCATTTAATGAAACTCAAAGGTTTCAATGTGCCCACACACAATGGGGCCAATCCAAACTTGTCTGAGTTCAGGATTGATGTTGGCCTTACACACAATGAGTAGGTAAACTTGGCACCTTGCTGCTTTTCAAAGACTTAGGGCAAGTCAGCTGGATGCTTTTGTTGGGAGACAATGCAGTCTCTTTGAACTCATCTATTGGAGCAGAGGTCACCTTGATGTGTAAATAGCCTTTCACTGTCTTTCAGAGGTGCTCTGTCCCGACTTATTTAAATAGGAGTGAAAGGTCCTTTTTTGATCATTTACTCTGTCCTACAGCAGAACATGGGCTGTTCAGCTTCTCCATGGCTTCTTCTGTCAAGCCCACGAACTTCAAAACTGGGTTGGTGGTTACTAGACTTCCTGTACAGATGCCAAGTGATGGAGGATTTACCACATCCTTTGGCATATAACTGCTTTATCAAACTTTCTATGGAAAGAAAAATTTAAAAAAAAAAAAAAAAACAACAACAACAAAAAAACAAACAAAAAACCCCCTGCAATTTAATATTCACAGATTTCTGGTCTCTGTGTCTGGGACTGGACCCTGCAATTTCTTCAACTACTCAGTTATGCATCCAGTTTTTCTGCCTGCACATCTGTTTATTGGCAGTGCTCATGTCACCCGTTAATCTTTTTCGTCATAAAATAAGTTTATCTAACTCCTGTATTATCTGGCTGCAAGGCATATTTTCCATATGTGAAACTGATACCAACTTTAAACTATAGGTATAATGGCCAGTGCCACCAGAAATTAGGCCATTCATACCTAAGATGTTTCTAATGGTTTAAAATTATGCCAGATTTAAGTAATGACAGAGAAAAGGAAAAAAAAAAAAAAAGAAAAACCAAAACTGCTTAGCCATGCAGATTCCTGAGGCAAAGTTTGTAGGAAGAGGTAAGGTTTTTAATTAGACCAACTGATATAACTGGAAAATAGCAGGCATGAGCTTCCAGGTACATGAGCCATTTGTCAGGTCTGAAATACAAGAAAAATACTTCAGGCTAAATACAGGTTGAGAACAAGCTGCTTTGAGTTTAACCTTATTATGTTAATCAGTCAGTTTGAGAGAAAAGTGTGCTTTGTGTTGTAATTCCTCACCTCATTACATGTGGAAGGGTTCTTAAATTCCAGTGTGCTGATATGCTAAGGACATATTTTATTGTACAATTTGCTCATCGTTCGGCCTAATAAGGAAAACACCCAGGAAGTGAAACTGAGTAGGAGCAAAGTTCAGTCCCATTGCAATGCCGCAGTGTCTGGTCACTGACCTTGTATTTGGGAATGAGGACCTCTTCAGTGACTCCAAATACCTCCCTTCCCCTCCCATAACAAAACTGTATTCATTGGAAATAAAAGAGAGATCAAGGAAACTGTTCCACCAAATACCAGTTTCATGATAATCTAAGCGGACAAGCTTAAATTCACTTTACTGGCTTCACTGACACTAATTTTAAAGCAACATAGTCTGTATATTTCAAGGGCAGGAAGACCCATTAGATCATCTGCTCTGACCTCCTGCAGAGTTGCACGTTGTATTGTTTAATAAAAGCCAACTGTACAGAGCAGGTGCTCCAAGACAGACCCCTTCATTTCTCAGTCAGTTTTGAAGCTTCCTGTTCTTTTCCAGTTACTTAAATCTTTGCATGTTGTAATGCTATACAACATGCAGACAATGTCCTGACCTGAACTCCTTCAGGGTGCCAGTATCAGAAAAGCAAATATTTATACAAATGGTTGTGATAGTTAGTGTAAATAATGAGGCAATAACAGTGGAGCAGAGACATATTTCCTGGAGGTTTAATGCCTAGCCAGGAGGAGCTGATGCTCTGAAGTGATCTTGGTCAGTTATTAAATGTCTTGCCATTGTCTATAAATAGATCATTGTTGCTATTGTTATATAATGAAAACAGAAAATTAAGTATACATTTAGAGCCCTGTGGCATACGGCTTTGTTTCTGGGTCAAAATTACCACATACATCATGCAGAATAAATGTTTGCAAGACTCCAGCCCTGAGTGGTTGAATCATTTCTCCAAAATCCTCCATTTCGTGTCAAAAATCCTCATTGGCTCATGAGCCTCTTGCTCTGCATGACCTGCTGCTTTCCTGAAAACAGGAAAAAAGACGATTGAAGGAAGGGCTTTGTCTTGAGGTCCCATTTCTGTCTCTCTGAGTAATGTTACTGCGGGACCTACGGGTCACCTGGCAACATTATGGGAGTATTTAATTATCCCTGGGAAATGCCGCGTCCCATTGCTGAGGCACTGATGAGCAAACCACATAAAACTCAAAGATGAATTTGAAAAGCAAACTCTTAAAGGCTTGGACATTTCTCTGAGCATAGTCTGGAGAAATCTTCTGTGCCTCTGCCAGCAAAACTGTTTCACAAATTTTCAGTGTTCTGCCTATTACTTTGATCTTTTTTTTCCTCATCCCTGCCTAATCTTGCTGGTTACAGGAAGCAATGAAACCAAAAAAACGTTATCTATAAAATGGCCACAAACCGCAACAGTTATAAATCTCTGTCACATTTCTGGAACAGATGCATTCTCACACTCCACTCGAGAAGCAGTCTTTGAAAGTCTGATAACTTCAGGTTCATTTGGATCAAGATTGGGCAGAGCTCTTCTACACCTTGACCTGAACCAATATCCCACATCACAATTTGGAAGGACCAGTGTCCTTTTTCTATGCACAACTTCCCTTTCTTTAGTATCAGACCACTGGAGGATCTGTGTCATAACCAGACAACTGTGACACCATTTCTTGTTTCCTGTTTTTCCCCAGAATTGGCCAGTCCAGCTCCAGAGCTCAAAGGCAGAAACAGAAGAGATGGAAAAGAGATGCAGACAACACTCGTCTCTCAACATTAATTCAGCGGTCCTCCATTTAATTTCAGGATGGCACAACTGAACTCTTGGAAACATGTATGTACATACCCTGTGGGCACAGAGAGATTTGCCCTTTTTATAGAAGGCTGAAATATATTTGGAAGCTGTAAGACCACAGCCATCCTATATGAAAGGCTGTTTCATAACAAAACACTGTAGCGGTCCATTTACAGAAACATCATACTGCACTCTAGCAGCTGTGGGTAAAACCAAATACCCTCCCTGCCTTCCTAAACCAGCACAAACAATGTGACCTTCCCCCAGAAGGGCCATTTCCATAGGAGAAATAAAATTAAAGAGGAAAACATTGTCCTGGAGGAAGAAGTCAGGGACACAGAAGCAATGTTTCCAACCCAAAGTTGTCACATGAGGGGGTGGTGGACAGGAGAAGGCAGCAACCAGCGGGAATACTTTGTGGCTATGTAATTTTCTAAACTGAGGCCAACACAGGGAAGAAGGTTGATGGAGGACAGGCATTTATTTTAGAAATGAAATTTGAATCCTATTGGAATGACCACAGTGGAATGAATCCAGCCAAGAGAAGTGGAATAGGGGTCATAAACGACAAGAATCTCAGGTCAAGCAGCAAGGGACTGCTGCAAATACCATCTGAATAGTAGAAGGAGGCTTCCAAAAGGACATAACTACAAGCCCACAAGGTCCCCAGGCTCCCAGGACCACCAAGGATATCTGTAACTATCTATCTAACTTACTCTCAAGACAGCACTTGACATCTCTTCCCGCTCTTTCTTCTGGTCTTCTCATTTGAACTGTGACTGGCAGGGGTGTCCAGATCTGCCTTTCTAGTGTTTTACAGCTGATACCACACCTTGCCAATCTCCACAGGACACAAACTCTTCATTGTACCCCTCCTTTCCACTATGGTAATTCTAATGTCTCCCTTCCACTCACACTAACACTCTCACCAGATGGCAATTTTGAGTACATTTACATATGACAAATTTATTCTCCATATGATACCCAGAGAGAAACCTTCTTTGTCGCCTGGTTCAATCTCCCCCAATATAGGAGAGCATTTCTTTTTTCGTGAGGAGGGACAAGCATTAACATATCACAGCATCATAAGGATAGTTTTATAATACAGACAGGAGAAAGTATGTTGAGTATTTGCACAAATATGTGAAGTTTTAACTGAAGTTAACTTTCCCAAGTGCAATCACACATGAGTATATTACTTCCATACCAATCCATTTGAAACTTCATGGATATACAGTTGACCAGACCAACTAATTTCAAAAAGATTGATTCAACAAGATGCCTGGTAGCATCTAGCTGCTATACTGCCTTCACATTTACATGAGTGGGTCTACTGGGTCCCTTGCAGGATGGGTCCACTGCAGACTATCACTGATAGGAACAACAATCATATGTACACAAATATGAACACACATACCATGCACTCCAAGGTGTAGCTTTTCTTCCAGATTTCTGTCTTTCAGATTCAAAAATAACACAAGAAAGCTAGTGCTTTCATAATGCTTCCACTACTTCTCCTGTACCAACAGAAAAAAATAAACATAATAAATATATAAACGGGTTTGATTGTAAAGAACATGATGATTTTGCAGGCACATCTAGGTGTGTCTGTCTACCCTCAGCTGGTTTTTTGAATGGTCCATTCTTTATCCATTCCAAAGTCATAAGAAATCTCACTCAAATCATCTATGTCAATGACAAGATTTGTCAAGAATAAAATTAAACACAACATATAGGTTTCCTATGACAACTTTTACTGTGAGATGCTCCTTTTTGAAGGAAACCTAAACTGCTAAGGGCCTGAAAGGCATTATTATTCTTACAAGAACTTTCAATCTGAAAAGCCATCCTTCATCTTGGGAATTTGTTTCAGATGGGGACCAAGCTATAATTGCCATCCTCCTCCACAGACTTGTCTCATAATAAGAAACATGTGCACAGCTGGAGGGGTGTGAGGTTGGGATAGGACTGGCAGTGGAGATGTGCACGTTCAAGAGCAGATGGAACACTGCTTTTTATTAAGAGAGAAGAAGAAGTAGATTCAAAACACCTGGCAGAAAGGTGCTTGCTTTTCCCTTAAGTCTCAAGAAAGCCATTGTGACAATGGAAGCACTTACATGCAAAACAACTCAAAAGTAAGGGGAAAAAGTGTAAATAAGAGGAAAAGATTAGCAACTGAAAAACTTTCTATAATAACTGTGAGGGACTAGATAATTAAGAAGCAGAACTGATGCACTGCAAATATGTGAATTTTGAAACAGATAACGTTAAGATTATCTTTATTTGGAAGAAAGTGCATCGTATTATTATCTTGGAAGTAATCTAACATAATTTTAGAAAAATCCATTAGCCGCTTTGGACACTACAGCTTACCAATGTCCACACCTACAGAGTGACCCTATGTTTAATCACTCCATACACCTAGAAATAGCCCAAATAAAATAGAGCAAATATAAAACAGCCAGTTGGCCAGTCCTTTGCATACCAGAGGTTTTGAGAAGTTGTGCATCAGTTTCCTGAGGCAGAATATAGTTTATCAACAGAAAACAGAACAGACTTTTATCAACTCTTGGAATAACTGGGAAACAGTTGTAATGGAGATAACGAGCCACAATTCCATACAAGAGGCTGAATCAGAAATTCTCACTTTTACAGCAACTTCTGTGATCTAAAGATTTCCATAAAGTGGCAAACACCACCCTAAAAGGAAGCTCTGAGCAGAATCCCTTTGATGAAAAAAAATTGATAGAAAGAAAAAAATACAAATTCTGAAAATAAGCTTTTTTTGAAGTTTTTCATCAGCTTGCCTTGATTTTTTAAAGATCTATCCAAAATCACTGTACTTTGCAAGATGATCCCCAAATACTGATGAATACAACAGCATTACAAATAGAAAGCATTCAGCATGTTCTGATCTTACCCTCTTCCTACCCTGGGTGAAAACACATGCACCATGAAGAAGTAATCACAGTAATGACATAAGATTGCTTCAGGGACAGGTGTGAAGAATAGATGGATGTTGCTCCCACACCAATACTCCTGTAACCTCAGAGTCAGTTGCCTGAGCTAACTCTGGTTCATGCACTCATAACTTGCTGTGATTGATATTGCACATTTCTTTGTTCTTATTACTGACCAAGGCCATAAATCCCAATTACAGAAGACAGTCGAGTTCAAGCTGCTGCCATATTTCACGGCAATGCTAACGCAGAGGTTACCAAAGGTCACCTTGGCCAGAAAGCAGGACTACAGCATAGTAAGCCTATATTTTCACTATTCAGCTGCAACGTCTTTCAGGCTGAATGAGCTTTGATTACCCCCTATCAGACCCCTAAGCCACATTCTTCTCTCAGAGCCAGGGACAGAACTGTGATATGTGATCTGTCTTGTGAGTTGTGAAATGCACTGGCAAAGTGTGTGCCAGCCCCTTCTCCTGAGGTTAAATAAAGTGGCAGCCATTCCTACAGCTCAGGCAGCTGAGGGGTGAGCTGTGGCATGAGGAGAAGGAGGCCTCTGAATATATAATTCAGCCCAGCAGTTGTACAAAAGAAGACTACAGATTATATTTTTTTATTTAAAAAATATAAATAACTCCCTTATTTACACAAACTCTGAAGACCTACCCCTTAAAATGCACCAAGTCTATATCGAAAGCTTGCTGATGTAAAACCTCCAAAGCTCTGGTTAATGATAGATAAAATTTCTTCAAGACACACCTAACAACACACAACTTTTAACTTGTTATTTCCAAAACACAGAAAGAACACAGCTTTAAAAAAAAAAAGAAAAAAAAATCTGAATTCTTCTACATCTTTGCCTTTCAGGGCAATATCTACACCATGACACTCTCAGATTTTAGTGTCCATCGGAAGCATATACCAAAAAGTTTAGCATGTCACAGCTGCTTCACAGCAGCCTCAGAAGCCAATTTCCCTGATGGCTGTGGGGACAAGATGCAATCCCTCCATTTGTACTGCATTATGTGGCATGTGCTCTCATAAAGGGGATGTTACCAATTCTTTTACATTTTCTGAACATCCCACCAAAGGTCAGTCAGTATGCACAGGAGAGTGGGCACATGCAGTCTGGAAGGGCTTCTTCCATTATAACTAGAAACTACAGGGACATCCATGCATGCATACAGGCACATTTCATATACATTGGCTGCAGGATGAGCCAAGTTTCTGCCTGGGAATTCTGATCAGAAATATGGGATATGCAAGTTTGGGTTTCATTTATATGACACATTCAATGAATTTCAAGTATGAAGAAGTACCTTCTTACTAGACAAAGTCCAGTCTACAGTTGAATGTCTCAGATGAGAAATCCCTATAACAGATTCATAGCAATACAGTGGAGTAAGGAATCATCTTGTTCGTGTCCCCAGGCACAGAGGGCATATACGATCTAAAAAGGCTTTTACCCTTGTAATGAGGAGTCAAAATGAATCATCAAACAAGCATACAGGCATATTACACATCTTGGATGCAGGATGAATAAAGTTATTTACCAGGTCATCTAAAGCTCTATAAGTGTAAGTCTATAGAGGACCATGGCCCTGCCTTATAGATTTGACTGATTTTCAAACCATGTATCCCACCTCATTTCATCCCATTTAGTCTATTTATACCCCTTGAAGCAGAAAGCTCAGCATGCCCTATCGTCTCTAGAGATCTGGAGATAGGACGGAATATTCCCTTAATTACCACATATCCCAGTGGTATATGTCACAAGCCAAAGTGCATAAAGCTCCTGGCCTGATTATCATTCACATGCTGTGTGGAATTTATTAAATTCCTTATCCCACAGCCATTTAATCAGTGGTATTATTGGAATGAGATATTTACCCCACTGGGTGGTATGGACTGGGGCAGGAAAGCATGCCGGGAACAGCTTTGCTGATGCCTATTTATAAAGACAGTGTAATTTTCTTTTCCCCTCCCTTTCCTCAGTAGAACCAGTTAGTTAGAGCTCCAGCAACAGAGCAGGGTTTATTCCGTGTCTTGTTTTCTGCAATAAATCTCTACTCCTGATGCATTTTGATCCACAGCCAGTTTAATCTGCCTATTGACTGTTAAACTCTGTTTATTGTTTGCACGGGATCTTTAAGAATTAAGCCTTTCTTTCTCCCTCTCCCAGATCCAGATTGAATTTTTTTTAAAGGGATTTGGAGCTGGGCTGAGGACCTGAGAAAGCCACTTCCTCCTCAAAATAAAGCTCTCATGGCATTACCCCGTGAGCACAGCCCCCAGCCTGGCTGGCTAGATCTGCTTTGGACAGAGTATATCATCCAGTTTGCTTGCTTGGACAGTCTTCAGATTCCCATTCAGCCTCTTTGCTCGGACAGTCTTCAGATTCCTTGCTGAGATTGCAAATTACAACCAGCTATTGTTCTTACTTACATTTCAGACATGCCCTTAACTGTGATTTGTAATCCGGAGCACTACAAATTGTTTCTGTGCATAGCGAGCAACAGTTTCCATTCCTAACACTAAAGGACTGTGTTCATCCCAACCTACTAAGCACCCAAAATAGAGGGATAAGTCATGTGAATGAGTCTTTCTCCCCACTGATGTGCAGGGATCCTTAAACAGCTACCTTGCAGTTGACTTTCTAAAAAGATGTCCCAGCCTCCATTCCCGTTTGCTGTAGTCTAAAGTGAAGCTGTAGAAGTATGAAGCATCTTTGCTCTTTTTCCCTGAAGGACTTGCATGACTTTTCAGCTTTCTGCAGTATGCTGTGTTAGATATGTCTCCATCCAGGACAGATCTCTCAAGCACGGCTAAGTTTCTGTCCTGAAAGTTCATTTACCTTCATAAAACCATAAGGGAACAGTATGGAGTAATAGAGGGATGGAGAAACATCTGGTTAGCCAACATGTGGGCCACAGGAGTAATGAACCCTGTGTTTTAATAGGTAAGTCTGCACCTGCACAAGATTTCCAGCTTCTGCACCAGCAACAGCTCGAGAGAGGGATAAATAATTAAGACAATAAAGCTGAGGTGGAAAATGGCTGCGATATTTGCTTTCCTTAAAAGCACATTAGGGACATGCATAAAATCAGACACGGTTGAGTTTGCTCTAACTGAACTTTGATTGACCCCAGAAGCCCTCTTAACTGAACAGGCTGGTGAATCTACCCTCTGTAATCTGAAAAAGCACCGATTGTTCTTTGGCTGGTCCTAAGGCCTTGTGACTCTGTGTTATTTGAAACACAAGAACCCTAAAACCCTGTGATTCCATGACTTCAAACTACATGGGCCATGACCCCTGTGTTGCACAGCCATCCCACAAGAGCCTGCTGTGCTCCTATGGCTACTGCCACACTGAGGCATTTGCCACTCTAATATATAAGCATGGTGCAATGATGACTTGGATCTGGGCTCTGGAAGACCCTGATCACCATTGCACCAAACCATACATGATTCCTGTTACTGTGCTTTTATGGAAAAACTTCATCAGCTTTCAGTTGAAATATCTTCCCCCATGTGAAAAATACTATGGTTGACACTGATCAGCAGTTAGGTAGGTGGGTGACATCTTTAATTTCAAAGGCAGGCATGTTTGAGGAGAGTCAGGTCTGGTGGAGAATGGTTTGAAGGGTGGACAGAAACTGCTTGCTGAAATACACACTAAAATTATTTGAGTTTCTCCAAAAACAATACGGTATGATGTATTCAAGGGGTCTTGTTCAATGTGGAAACCAACTGATGCTAAAGTCCTTCTTTGCCTTCCGTGGAGCCAAACTGAAGTTAAACTTCTGACCCTCCTGCTGTCAAAGAGTCCAGCTGAGAAAAAGCACATCAAAAGCCTATGGGCTTTTCACCAGTACTGTACATCGCTTTGTACAGAGACACCAACACTGATCAGGTTTCACACCCATAAGAAACAGGCTGGAAGACATTCAAGAGCTCAGAAAAGACTTCAGAAGACAGCTTATTATAAAGGTGCAGTGTGGCTGGAAAAGCAATGATGATGACCTCTTGAAAACTATTCACAGTATTGTAGCTTCTAGCATGCCTTAGTCTTGGGTCAAAATCTCCTTGCTCTGGGCAAACACAGATGAGAGGAGTTACGTACAAAGGAGTCCAGGATGAAGAGCAACAGACACAAATAAACAGGGAAGCAGCAGTAAACATTTCATCAGCCTTTAACTGCAGCTCCACAACTACCAAGAGTGCCAAAAATAAAGTAAACCTCAGTATGTTACCTAGTTGTTTCCCAAGCAGGGAATTATAAGACCTAGGTTTTATGTGATCCTCTTCCATAAGTATATGACATATTTTCATTTCAGAAGCTCTGGTTCTATTTCACATCCTCAGCAATAATTATACATGTGATGGTGGACAAGTGAATTGCTTTCTGCCTCAGTTTCCCCATCTTTTAAATAGCTTTAGGAGTAAAACTCAGAATCACATTTGCACAAGATCCTTTGCACATGTGCCCTCATCACTGACAGTAGTGAAGAACATCCAAAATAAACTAACCAAGCTCTACCCCAAACAGAAGCAAAACAGATAAAGTGTACCACAAAGTATGAACTTAATTTATGAATTCTCCATTCATGTTTTAAGAAACTCAGTGTATGATTGGATCTCGAAAAGAAATTGGTACTCAATATAAACTGTGTGATAAAGCAAATAATAATAAATAATATTAATAATAATAGTAATAATACCCTAAATAACATCTCAAATTACAAGCAAAACAGGGGAGAGTATTTAAAAGAAGTGTTTATGATATTCTTTCTACCAATATTCGAGGTACCAAACAACTAACTTAATACCCTCCTGAAATTTCAAACTGAAATGTGTGGTTACCTTAGTCTACCAGGAAGATGTTTACAGGTGAAAAGAAGAGACATGTTAGTCATTTTCAGCTTTAAGATTTACAGTGTGGTCACATCGGCCACTCACACTCAACTAGGGGCAGATATTTTTCAAGGTTTTCACAATACTTCTACCATGTTCTGATAAAATGTATTACAGTGCATTCCTGCATTAAATACAGGCTTTAACAGACTACTTCAATGTATGCTAATGAAAATCCAGAGGTGTGACAGTGGCCGCAAAGCTACTGCATAAGTGAAGTGACAAATATTTTCTTGCTTGCTTACAAATGACCAAGAAAATCATTTCCTTCAAATCTTGCATGCTTTTATGGATATTCAAATGGCCAAGTTAGCTTTAACCAATAGTTTCCAAGACTAATGCTGCTGATTCTGTTACTCCAAATGATAAACTGGGCACAGAAATTATTCATATTCTTTACTGCAGCTCTTGGGCTATATTTGCTGAGAAAATAATTGTAAACATCTGTCCTGACAGGTCACTGACTGACGCATCCACAGTAACCTTCAGACGTATTTACAGCTAAGGAGGTTTCCAAATGTAAAATGGTGTTCTGGGAGTGAATAGGCTTGCCGATTGCTCGTGAGTCACAGCTGAGAAATGCAGTACAGGTATGAGCTCATAAAACCTTCGGTGACCTGCAGAATGTAGACGTGGAAACCATATCACAGAAAAACCCCAGTGCCACATAAATGCTGTCTGAATAGCACCAGCTAATTGCAAATCAGAGCTAGCCACTAAAAGAGGAAGTGTCTTTGTACAGTACCGTTGTGTGGAAATGAAATGGAAAACTGCAAGCTGCGAGGCTGAATAACCTGCATGCAGAATCACCATGGGACTACTGCTCCTACCGATAAAGAACAGGAAAGAAAAGGTGGCCTTGCTTTTAGGATGGACTTTGGAATTTGGAAACCCAGGTTTGGGTCCTGGTTTTGCTAATAGATTTCCTCTCTAAGTCTGAGCAAGTTCCTCTGAGAGGGCATGTGGGCACTGTCAAAAATGGAGCTGTTGGCTCTTTTCTACCCCTCGGATACAACACTATTAAGGTTAGACAGAGGATTGAGCATCAGGGCAGCGAGGTCAGAGAAACCCCATCACATTCAGGCAATCTATGTGTTCCAAAACTGAGTTAAAACTCTTGGCTCTTAAGTGAGCAAATGTTCTTGCTGGGCCGTTTCAGCAAAATGGAAGCCTTCGGAGTGAGGCAGAGCTGGAACCAGTCAGAGGTGTGAAGGGAGTTTGTAAACATGTTCTCCCAACTATATTGCCATTTATAGAGAGCCTAACAGAGTGACTTGGGTAGCTGGCCAGCATAAACACATATCATTCATGTTATAAAAGCACAACACTATACTATGAAATGCCAGTTAGGATTAGGAAACCCAAATTAGTTTCATGTATTGCTTTAGGAAGACTTTGACTGAGATCTGGAGTTCAGTTCTGATACCCATATTTTAATAATGACCATGAAAGTATAATGTCCAAGAATGATCCGAAATCTGGAAAACCTGCTTTAAAGTAAAAGGAATGCTGGTTTCTTTTCCTACATTGTGACTTGATCCCATAGGATGCAGAAGAGAACATGGGGCATAAGGACAATATCTGAAGACTCCTTACTTCAGTTAATAGAGGCACAGGCACAGCCTGGATTTTTACCCCCTTCCTTCTCCTTCTCCCCCCCCCCCCCCCCCCTTCTGCTTTGGCCAATCTAGACTAGAGATGAAGCACCCTGGTTTTGTTTTGTGTTTTTCCAGCAGGAAGGGTCAAGCATTTCACGGCTACAAAGCAGTCGATTCTCTGCCCCTTGAAACCATTGCACTGAGGTTAGCTGCCTTCGTAACAAATGTTTCTCAACTTGTGCATTGCAAAACCAGGGTAGATAGGGGAGGAGAAGGGAGTGAGGGGTCAGAAAGGCAATCAAGGGCGTTTGTGAGGCATTGAAGTGTTATTACAATCCAAGGCCAAGAAAATCTTGCTATTCTCCTCCCTGTACCACCTTCATCTCCAAGGTCAAATATTCCCTGCCAAGATCTCAGAAAACCTGAGCACAAACACATTAGAGAGACTTCACCATGTTATCACCAGCGGATTTTTCACTCTTACTTTTATGAGGAGTCACAAAAATTATTGACTTCTAGAAAGGGGTTGTGACCTAAGGAGGCTGAGAAACCTTATACTTGCTGAACCAGGAACTAGGGGCTAGCCTGAGCCCTAACTCAGTGAAACGTCATTAACTAAGCCATGTAGATATTACAGCTGAGGTATTAATCCCATGTTTAAGCACTCATGTAACTTCTTATACAGGACTAATCATTAGGATGAAATTACACAGGTGATTAATTTTCTGAATTGGAGTCTACTTGTTTATTGTTGGATGTTTGGGTTTTTTTTAATTACATGCTCCATTCTTAGTCAGACCAATGTGAACACATGGACAAAGCTCTCCTAAATATAAATGGAGCTAAAAGAAAGTATATTCCTCCATTTTCCAAGCAACTGAATTCAGGGACAGAGTGGTATAAAATCTCGTATATTCTAATTTAGTAAAAGTCTGCACATTCATGAACCTTTGTTGCTTGGTGGCGGCATCCCATTCTGATTTCTAAGAAGTCCTGGAAATAGGAGTCTAAAATACACTTGTCACAACCCTAGATTTGTCATATCAAATGCAAATGGGACTGAGAGGTCTGCATTAGCTTGAGCATCACTCTCAAGAGCAACAAGTGAAGAAATGGAATGAATCTTTGTGGATTTTCTTCAGAATTTGGGTTTGTTTCTCATTGCCTTTTCTGATTTTTTGTTTAAATGTTAAGATGATCCTTTTTCTCTACAGTAAGTTTCTTACAGACAAGACTGTGTGAAGTAGTCTGAAGGAAAGCACATTCTCACATGGATGACAATGCAGCTTACTATGTTTTCAGTGTATACTTTGCATACCACACACAGCAATGCATGCAATATCTTTCTACCTATCTGGCATTGACAGGAATCCTTCAGGTCTGGTTTCTCAGTCATCTCTGTACTCATAGAGGTGCCCTAGAGGTCCATTTCTTGACTTTCTGGAGCAACCACAAAGCTGGAGTCCTCTAAGAAAGACAAACCAAAGCAGAGGAAGGTTCCTTCAAGACTCTAACAAACTAAAGGGATGTAGAGACTTAATTGCAGACCAGGAGCTGATTAGGGTTTATCCCCTGTTAATTCTTGATTGAAGTGTGCAAATGCAAAGCAAGGTATTAGTGATCACCTCCTCCCCTTCTGAGAGGGGCAATCTTTGTGCAGAGCACCCATCTTCCTAGACAGATGCCTGACTGGAAGTCTCCATCAAGCACCTCAGGGGTCTTTCCACAGCTATGCAAGGAGCACAGTGGGTCATGCAATCCAACCCCAGAGGTGGCTCAAAGTGGAGGAGGTAGGAATTTTCAAAGGCTTTTTCTTTCTTACTTGCAGCTTCCCCTCCCCCGAGTGTCAGCTGAGAAAGTTTTACATGCTGCTCTGTTATTCCTTTGGCGGAAGCTTAAAATAGCCTAAAGTGCTTGCATTCAAAGATGGTAAGAGCACTGTAGGAGTTCATTGAATCTCTATCTCAAAGAGCCTAGAACAGCAGTTTAAATCAGTTTAGAGTATGAGCCCCTCCTAAAGCCCCTTCTCCCTCTTCACCCACCAGCCACCTTTCTACCCTGGAGCCAATCCATTTCCCTACTCTTCCTGCTAGATCATTTCAACTTTGGAAGAAAGGGATGGGATACCAGGCAAGGGAAGCATCACTGCTTCCGTGGATGGACAGCCGGCGCTTTCAAAGAGGGAGGTGGATGCACGGAAGACCACAGTGACATTTGTTGGGGCCTCTGCTTCAGCAGCCTTTAGCTTGCCCCAGGTTTGGCAAAATGTCACACCCTGGGGCAGGAGGCAACAATAGATTTGCTTCTCCCTCTGCTGAAACAGGTAAAATAAGGATCCCTGTGTACTTCCCAATCTGCTGGCCCTTTTGCACAATTCCTTTAGAAACCCATGGCACCTGCTGCACATCTGTGAGGGGATGCACTGAAGTCATTGCCAGCAGATTGGAAAATGTGCAAAGGCCAATTTTGTCTTCTGGGCTGCTGCTCCATTTCGAGCGATTTGCGCTTTAAGGAGACAGGAGGCTTCTTGACTGTGCTCATCTTCCTAAAATTATAAAAACTGACAGTGCAAAGACAGGCAGAATGATTTCATTAGGGCAACATACACAGCAATTTCTAGGTGCATCCAGCAAGTTACCAGGGGGGCTGGTAAGAGTATCAGAAGAGTCCCTCCATTCACTGTTCCAGTATCTGGAGATCCTAGTGATACATAAGCGTGAAAGCTCAGCCCAGCTCTTTTCTCCCCAGTCTCCCTGAATTGATGCAGCAAAGCAGTCCTCCCTTTCCCTGCCTGTAAGTCGTACCCATCCCTTTGCCCTCCCAGCCAGGCACATAAAATGGATGCTAACTCGTCCCTTTCTCTTCACATGTTGTGACCCTCTGGGAGAGCAGCTTTGGGCAGATGCCGGAAACCACAAACTAGCTGCTGGGTGAATTTGCTTGTAAAACTTACCAGCACATTATCTCCGTGGTATTTACTATTAAATGTGTGACTCTCCAGGTAAACATGGACCGAATCCAGGCCCTTTATCTTCTGTGTTGGAGGTAATTTTCAAAGAAGGGCTGTCAGAGTGTCAACCACACTGTCAGTCTAAAGCCTGGGATGGAGACAAGGGCAGGAAGAAGTTTGGTGTAACAGCAATGCTTGGCAAGTAGACAAAAGGTTCCCATACACCAAATCAAGTATCCTGAACACAAGCATTTGTCTCTTTGGCAGAAATGGGATGCAGAAAGAAGGAGAGCAGGTGAATTTAATTCTTCTGATTCAATCTATAGGTTGTATCTGCAGCCTGAGGAGAACAAGCTGGTGCCACTGTCTTTGCCCCACCTCATGGATTACTATATGCTAGGAAAGATGATGTGAAAGGTCTGCCTTAGGGTCATTCTCACCTCAGATACTAATGTTCCTATATGGCAAAACTTCAGCCATGAAGAAGCGTCCAGCTTTGTCCCTCAAGGGCAAGAGAAGAAACATCAATAGAGAATGGTGATTAAGACAGGGTGTCTGACATCCAGCAGCACTGGGAAATGCCCAGTAAAACTCATTTCCGAGAAATTAAATAACACTCTGCCAATGAAAAGGAACATGACCACTGAAATGGGGTTTAGCACTGAGGAGGGAATCAGTCAGCTACAAGCACCTTGTAAACATCCAATTGGAGTGAGCAAAACCAATGGGGGAATTTCTTTTTGCCTAGAGAAATTTGACCACAACCTTTAATAATGTCTTCACATTTCACAAGTCCTAATAACAACAACTTGTGTTCACATAATGCCTTTCATCCTGGAGGAATCCAAAGTGCTTTACAAGTGACTTAGCAAACTATACAACAATATTCACCCCCTCATCCCCCTCGAGGTTGAAAACAGACTGCAATTGGCAAGGTTTCCCTTTTGGTTTCCAGTGTTCCATGACTATTTCTCTAGGCCATTGCTATTCTTTCTTTGTTTTGTTTTAATAGCAAATTTGATAGCATGGAAAAAAAGGCAGCTCTTTTCTCAAGGACAGCTGCATGAATATAACCAATTTTGGGGGGGTCAAGAAAGAAAAAGAGAAGTTTCATGTCACCCCAACACAAAAATCTCAGTTTTGCTTTCCAAAAGGGGGAAAAAAAATCCAAAAAACCCAACTTGAAGAAAACACAGAATGTTTCATTTGCTGTGAAATAAAACCTTTTTTTAATGTTTTCCGAAGACTGAAGTTGACTCAGTTGTAAAACAAATCACATTTAAGTTGGCAAGTGGAAATGAAACATTTTGACTTTCAAAATGTAATTTTTCTTTTGGACACAGCTTTAAGAAAATAAGGAAATTCATCTCACCTGGTGTTTTTCTTTGCCAGGAACTCACAGCAGTGCCTAGGAACAGCTTAAGGAGAGGACAAGTACCCCAATTCCTGCTATCTTTTCTTCACTGTCCACCTGAACTAGCATCAGTACCTTGAACAGCCCAAGATGGATTTTTCCTCCATGAATTCATTCAGTTCAACTCTCCCTGAAGCTGTGTAAATTTTATCGTCCACAGCATTCTGTGGCCACAGGTTACATAGCTTCTGCATTGTGCGCAAAAGTACCTTGTTTCAATTGTTTCAATTTGCCTCTTGGTAATTTACTGGAAGCAGAAGACATTCAATGAAAGAGTACACAATCACTCCTTATTCACCATCACCACACCAATAACGGCTTTTCTCTTTCCACATGGAAGAACCTTGGTGTGCATTGTCTCTGCTCCTACAGAGGTGCTGAGCAATTCCTTTGGCTCCCTCCTTGCTCCTGGGAAACTCTATAACCAAATGTGTACAGGGGATTCTGTGGCTGAGCGTATTCTGTTTATGCACCCTAGGCTGACCTTCCCACACCACTGAAATGGCTCAGGTGCCTAAAACATAGACATAGCACCTTATTTGACCTCCTACAGTAGCAAACACATTCTCTTGGGAATCATGGATATGATGAAGGACTTCAGAAGACATGCATTAAGGAGAATATACTATAGCATCCAAAACATACCGCATGCCTATGTACAGGCATGTGATTTGATCTCTGGTAGTTTCCTCTTAGTATAATATCTGAATGTATCAAAGATGCCCGCATTTTGTCCTCTTGCTACAAACAGGACTAACGAAAATTACATCCTTCAGGTGAATTCCTCTGGTGAACTTACAAAAGACTGCAATATACCTTAAAAGGCTTGTTCGATCACCAGATACTGAGCTTGAGAGAAGCTTCCTCACACTTCTGGAGCAGAGCTGATTAAAGGTAACTGACCTATAAAATGAAAAGGAAAATCCTGTCCCAATTCCTCCTTCAAAAAAAAACAACAAAAAAAAACCAACCTAAACCTAAATTCAGAGGTGTTGAGAAACACACAGAGCAGAGTGCGAAGAAAAAACAGCTCATTCATCCAGCCTTTACAAGCAGCTGGGCTTGAGCTGAATGGGCTTTTGCTGTGTTCTTTGTGTAATGGTATATTATAAAAATGTTATTAGAAGGCCAAATTTAGGCATAGCAGGAGGAGAAGAGGAAAAAAAATCCTGAAACCACGAAAGATAAATCGGCTTCTTTGGGAATGAGATTTTAAGCCTCCCCTTACACATTGCTGTGAAGTTTTGGATCTTTTCCTCTACTGATTGGGCAGTTTAGAGCAACAGGAAAAAGAAAAACAAAACAAAAAAGCCCCACCTTAATTCCTTTGAGTGCAACATTCCCTTGCATCCTTTTCTGAACTCAGCCTGCTCAGACAGACTTCAGTTACAGGGCAGTTGGAGCATAGTGGGAGAGGGGTAGGTGCTGGCAGTGGTTCTCAACAAAAAGATCTTCCTCTGACTTTGTGTTTTATATTGACACAGAGTTAATGAGAAGAAAAACAGTTTGATAGGGGACCACCAACATGAAATGTAAGCTGAGAACACAGAAAGAAAACATGCATCAATACTGAAAAAACATCTGCAAAACAATTAGAGGATCTTTTTTACCTCAGTCACAACTCCTTTGCTTCAAGTCTAATGTAGAGATATAGGAAGGTCTACTGGTTAAAGTTTTAGATGGCCAGCTTAAGACACCTGCCCTTGTTTTCACAGATGACAAATATTCAAAAGGCAAATCAGCAGCTATGGTGGTTACAGGTTTAAACACAAATCTTAAGACATTGGATAACCACTGAAAATCCAAAATCACAGGTAATTCCAAAAAATCTGAGTTTCATTTCACTATTCCCTGTATTTATTTGTCTCAAAAATAATAATTATGCTAATTAATTACCTTCAGCTGCAAAATGTGTTAGGCTAACTTTTCCCAAAGTGCTGTATTTTAGAAATCAATATGGCTACCATGCACAAGCATAAACCTGATCTGGTTACAAAGCATGGAGTTACTCAAAACCTCTGTTTCCCTTAACTGTTTGTCTTGGTAGCAAAAAGGCTTTGGTGGGTGTTTCAAGTTGACTTGTTAATTGAATTAAGTCTCTTTTTTGAAATTCTGTGACTTGAGGAAAAACAGATCATGATTTTTCCCCGCCTGAATTTAGGAACAGAGGCCTCGGATGGATTGCCTGGGTTACCAAGTCCTCTCTCCACGATTGCAGCAGCTTTTCAATAGCTTTTTTACTTAGGGGGACTACAAATCTTCTACTCCTTCTGTTCCCACACAGCAGAGACTGCAGGATTCTCCCAATGCACAGCGAAGTGGAGACTGTAGGAAAAGCTGGGAAGCTGCCAGAACAGCTAACAGAAGCCATGAAGGACATTGTGAATATCCTGTTCTAAAGAAGAAATTTGTCTTATGATACTAGGAAAACAGACCTTGCCCCTTTCTACAGGAGGCTACAAAGGTAAATGTGAGCTGGGGAAAACTTAACCTCTGTCCCCAATCCTAGCAACTTGATTAAGCATCTGAGCCAGACACACCCAAAACACAACTAGACTGATACAAATAGAGGGCATACACGTGCCCAGGAATGTTCTCTGGCACTAAAATCAACTGGCACCAACTGACTGGCTTGCAGTCTCTCTCAGACCCCCAAAATAGGCTGGCTACCTGAAAACTGCCTCCTGCAAAAGGTTTCTAGATCAGTCTCTGAACCACACCTGGATATAAATTTTGGAGAGTCTTAGCTGGCATGGCCAAAATGCTGAAAGGGACCATGTAATGTATTACATAATCTAGCAGTGTAAGAATATGGACAATCACATTCCAGTGCCTGAAAATATTTCCAACAATTCTTCACTTTTCTGATATAGATGTGGTCTAAGTGGACTCTTGGAAAGCTTTTAATGGACTTAATTGTGCACCTCATTTAATTTTGTGCGCCTTATTAGTAAACTTTTTTTTTTTTCCCATGAAACCTGCTCACTACCAGTACTTGAGGTCAGAGCTCCAAGCTGTTATAATTCAGTACATAGGTTTTGTGGCAGTGCTTGTGTGTGGCCCGTAGGATTAGCCACCAAACATAAACATGAATAATCATAACAAATTTTCACGCAGTGGCTATTCTGCAATATTTGTGTAAAATTTCATTGACCTATAAAATGTTTCTCAGTAAGTAAAATTAATACCTTTGAATATGCAGGAAGTAGAGCCCAAACAGAGTTGAAGAAAAATTCAACAGCTAAGTCATTCAGGCACCTCTCTCTAGTAAAAACCAACCAGTTCCATGTGATTTGACCAATATAAAATACTTGACATGGCTCAAATGAGACAAATATGAATTTGGCATTCCTTGTACAGTTATTAGTCCCACACTCCATAAGACTTCAGCAAAGTCATTTTCAGACTCTGTGCTCTGGTCTGTATGTCTTATCTTCACTTTGACTCAAAGACTCCTTGCCTTCAGACTTTTAGTATACACAGCAATTAGCAAAAGAGAGTTCTTGCCTAGAAACTTCAGACATTGTCAGAATACCAATGGCAGAATAGCTGCCAAAATGCCTGGAGGTTTCAGGATGGGAGTTCCCTGAGAAATGAAACAAAGAGACTGGTGGGTGCCAGATTGAAATAAATGACATCTGATTTCTTCCAGGTGCATGTCCTCCACCACTAAATCCTCCTGCTAACAGCTCCATTTGTCCCCTTTCTTCTCCCTCTTCCCAAGACCCCAGAGTACCTTCACATTGTCACATCCTTGAAGTCCACCACACCTTCAAGTTCATTCCTGTGTCTGTTAACTCTCTTCCATATACCTTCATCTTCCTCCCATGCTCTTTTATTACCAGTGGAAAAAAAGTCAATACATTGTGGATGGTTCTGAGTATGTGCTAACCAACCAGTCAGGAAAAAAAATGGAGAAAATTGAACACGCGTGCACACACACACACGCACGCACGCATCCCCAGTAGATAACTACGGAACTGTATTACAACCTTTTTTCATAACAGGAACACTAATTAGGATCTTGACTATAGAAGGCAGCAAATTTTAATGAACTTGATGGAACTTTTCTCTGAGACCTCCACCTCTGACAAATTTCATTCAAATGTGCTAATGGGTTCTATCTATTGTGAGAATATAAAGGCGAAAAGGCAGACAAACAGAGCAAAAGCATGAAAGGCTTGTTTCTTTATGGTTATTCCAAACCTTCTTGAAATTTTAAATAAAATTTTATTTGTCAGAAATTCAGCAAGTAAATAAAGAAGTGGTAAGACAAAAAGCACCTAATACACATCATTCATCAAGTCTCAAAGTAATAAGTGTGTACGTGCTTGTGTGCATTCACACCCAATGGGGGACACCTCTCTCAAGAGTGGTATTAGCCTCTATGCCAGATGGAAATTGCAGATGAACTGGGAAAAAATCAAGCCTCCAACAGATATCTCTCTCCGCTGCTACTATCTCTACCTTCAGTTAACTCTGGATGCAGCCTTCTGCTACATATTCCTAGTTATCAATTACAAACAGAAGTCCATTAATTTTCTGGAAAGAAAAATATTTTGCATGCAACAAGAAGGCTCCCCGAAGAGGTAATGCACAAGGGCAAGTCACCATGTAGAAGACAGACCTCTAGCATTTGCTGTGACAGCTTTCAATTGCCCAGGTAAGATGGATGGGTTGTTTAGCCAAGCTATACTTTCCTGTGCTGAAATAGGTCTTTGCTAGTCATGGTACATAACTTCATTAAGTGTATTTTTCTTGGCTGGGGCCACAGAGAAGAATGCTCTCTCTTTCTCTCATTTTTTTCCAATCCCTGCCACCCTTGTCAACGATTAATAAAGTGCTGCAATTAGAAAGTTTGGGTCCTTCAGTGCCTGTGCATCAAAGCATAGGATTTGTGCCTCTGAAAATAGAGGGACATCAGAAACAGGCAACTTTGTGCCTAAAGTATTAAACATACTCTTCAGTTAAATTCCTGACTATGAAATAGATTATTTCTGTGATCTGGGGAAAATTACAGGACTCTCTGTGAATTTATCTGTTTCTCAGTTGCAAAGTAGAAGTAATAAATGCTGATATGACAGATGAGAAGATCCTTGGATCACATGACCTTTAGCATTGGGCTCGTCTCTTGTGAAGCTGTGTGCACAAGCTTCCAGAACAATCAGTTCTGCAATTCTAATGTTAACATCTAGGGTTATAATAAATTTTGTTTTAAATCTGGGAAGGAGCTTTGCTTTGTAACTCAAACTGGGGAAGGCATTCATGGAGCCATCATTGCCTGAGCTCCAGTCTGAGGTTTTGCTGATGCCCTGTAATACGCGCACTAGACCAATGTTCTTCATGACCATCCAGGAGGCACCAAGTTATCCCCCAACAGTAGTTTCCAATTTAATTCACGTGTATTTAGATCTAGATGTCTTGGCCTCTATCCTCAGGACACTTTACAAATGTTGCACTCCACACCTTTTCCTTGAGGAAACTGCTCTGCAAAATGGTAGAAAACCAGGAGTCCTTGCTACTGAGATCTGCACACTCTTCCTAGTTCCATTTTATGGAAAAAAAAAAAAGGTGAAAATATGAATGCAAAACGAAAGGTAGTAAGAGTGAGAGAAAGGCAAAACAAATGGAAACAAAAATTTCCTTTACATTGATCTAGAAACCAAGCAACCTTGGGAAACCTCAGTAATAAATACACTTTGTTTTGAAAGACCTCCTAACACAGTATGGTGTGGGACAGAATTTGTTTTGCTTAGTCCAGAGGAGAAAGAAAATGCTAAAGTCAAGATACATCAATGGAACAAGCCTGCCATGGTCGTAACAACAACATGCATCCCAGAGAGCACAGATGATCACACCTTTTCTGCTTAAAATAAATATCTCAGTGTACATTAGGCTTTGACCAAAGAGGTTCAGTCATAATGCATTCCACCCATTTAAAGATTCATTTTCAAAGGCCCTCAACTAATTTTCCCAGCTCTGTCCAAGGACAACTTAACTGGGAAAGCTTGTCCTGGACTCATAGTCCAGTTATGACACAGAAGTACACAAACAGTAGTCATCAATTAAATATAACAGAAGAGACAAAAATAACATCTGCATACAACCTACCATACAGTTTATCACTTTGCCAAGATTATCATCTAGTTTGGCACACGAGGTACCACTAATGTCCTCCTCTGGTGCTGGAAGAGCTCTGTAATAAAGAAGGTTGGAGTCTGCTGATTTGGGAGTCATGTACTGCTTATGACACACAGAAACAGTACAATAATGGTCTTGCAACCTCAGAATGAGGACCTCAGTTTTCCTTTACCTTTTTTCAGCTTAAGTCAAGATCACAAAAACAACTTCCAGCCCCTTTTAGGACTGAATACCCCCCTCTCTTCTTTAAGACAAACTGGGGTGGTATCATGTCTGTCCTTATGGCCGACCTGTAAGACCTTGTCACCGTAGATGGCTAGCTCCTCCTGTGTGCAAATAGGACAAGTGACACATAAAACAGTGGTCTTTGAAAAACACATTGCATTTTCCTAGTGAACAGCACTGTAGAGGACTACAGTAATATCATGAAACCCCCTCTCCTCAGCTTTCTGCAGCAGTCTTTTACTAGCAGGCATTGCTGAAATGGAAGCTCGGCTGGAACCTCTTTGCTGCAGAGCAACCTCACATAGACTGATCAGTTGTTTGTGCCTTGTACAAGAGAGCTGTCTATTATATCTGGTTATAATGTTCTATCAAAACTGTTAGTTGTTCCCTCTGTGAGAAAATGGAGGATTTACCTCAATGGAAAACTGGATTGTGAAGGAATCATTTGCTTTCTGTAGAGAATACCAACTTTTGTTGATCACTGCAAGCCTACCATAAGCACATTTTCACTGGACAGCCACAGCTTCCAACCAAAACAAAATATTTCCACATTCCTTAAATGAAGCATTTCATTTCATTGGCTTTATTAAATATTCAGCCACTGCTGCTTCAGCTGCCATGGTGTCTTGTGAAAATTGTGGTTTGAGAGCTTCACACCCCCCTCTCCCCTTTCCAACAGACTGTCCAGTGAGGCCATCACCTGGTGCACCCATGGCCAGGGCCAAGAAAAAGGTGTGCGTGCACCCAGAGAGAGACAAGGTGTTGATAAAGGGCCTCACCCTGAGGAAGACCAAGACCAGTTTCTAAAATATTGCAGATTTTGTAGGTACGTCCCAACCAGCTACTGGTGTGAGCTCATCAGAACCAAAGTTGGGGCGAAGGCTCTAGCTTGTTATCTGCAAACCCCTAAGCTGCTCAGCAAAGTCTTGACTTTAGAGCAGAGAAGGAAATCTCTTAGGGGAAGCTTCAAACAGGCAATACCCTCACGCCCCAAAGATGTTGCAGTTTGTTGCTCTGTCTGAAAAAACTGGGAGACTGAAAGGCAAACTGATGCTGAAAACCAGAGAAAAAAACAATGCTTCTGGCAAGATGTTCACAGCTTTACAATCCAAGTATCTCTTCCTTCTTTTGACAAACACCAAGCTTGTGGCACTTACCATTGGTGGGTGCTGCTTTCTTTCCACGCACTACTGATTAGATGCTAATAAAATGAGTGATGACATGTGCATCTTTATTGAATGGTTCGATTAGGGTCTCCCTTACCACAGCTCTCCCACAAGGACAGAGTGGGATATGCCAAGGATTTGACTCTATTTTTCATGTTCACAGGGGGTGGGAGTGTTCTTTCTCTAAAGCAAAAATCTGGTCCCTCCCCTGAAAAAAAAATCCCCCCTTTTCTGAGCCAATTCTGCTGATCTTTGGCTCAGTGCCTTGTTCCATTTGGAAGCCATATTGCAGTGTGAGCAAGGAAACAGCCAATAAACAGGGGCTCTGGTATTTGCTTTTCTGGAAGTCCCAGGCAAGACCCATAGCTAAAGCACTGTGTTCAGGATCCCAGAAACATCTGCTTTCTTTTCAAAGCTGGAATATTTTTTTATTTGATTTTTTGCTCCCCTCCCCCTCCCGCCCCCAGAAGCACCTTTGTGCTGGGAGGGAGCTGCGGAGGGAATGGGGGGAGGAAGGGGAGGAAGGGGAGCTCTCAACTATATAAGCAGAGCATAGTGAAAACTGAACTCTGCAATCTCTAGATAATTATGCCTGGCACCTGAAGGCTGGGGCAGTAATCCTTACATTTCTTTCACACTCCATTGATGGATGGCGTGCTGGGGGTGTGAAGTCTATTTCCCTTTTCCCATCGCTGTCCAAGTGCTGGAACTGCAGGATGGGCTTTTGTAAGCTCAATCCCTCTTACCAGATGTTGATTTTTTTTTCATTTTTTTTCTTTTTTTTTTTGGTTAATATTAGCATATGGCTTTAAACTGAAGGACCACAATGTGGGTATGGAGTGGAGTGCAATTTTCAGGCTGCCTCCAAAGCCTCTTACATACATTGACCTGGCAAAGAGCAGCTACAGTTTTGAGATTAGGAATGTTTTAGGAGCCTGAAGAGGTTTGTTGTATTCAATAAGTTCTCCTGGTTTACTGACGTGTTGTCAGAGTTTTTAAGGCACTTATGTAGGTGTGTCTCTTTATATATATTTATATCTACACACACATGAGTACCTAGACATGGCCTGTAAAAAACAGGGCTTGGTGAAGGCTTCCTCACCACCAGTTTTGAAGTCAGGACTGAACTGACTTTTAAAATGCATTTTATATGCCTGTTCTAGTTCAAACAAAAATCAATTTTAGAGAGCTCTTGACTAGTGCTAGGGACACATGGATTATATAATCAATCGCAAAGGTCTCTTCTGGCTCTGTACTTTATGATTCTAAGGAAATATATATTTGTACATCTATATATGTGTGTGTATGTATATATGCTTATGTAAAAACCTTATATATGAAAACAGGCAATTTGAAAAGTGGTTTGGGCTTCACTACATTCTCTTGCTAACTCTAAATTTTTAATTAATCTAGTTTTAGGAAACAGTGACATTAAGGCAACTGAGATGGGTATTTTGTATGTAGATAAATAAGATTTGCTATAAGAAACATTGCAGGGATGAGTCTTTGAAAGTGACAAATACACACAGCAGTCAGTTGTGCTGTACACCAAGTAACAAAAGGTTTCCTCCCAACACTTGCCCATGCCATGTCAAACCACGGCTATGACATTGGAAAGTCATGTTAATCCAAGCATTAAGAGCAGCATCCCTACCCCACTCCAAAATTTCATTTGATGCTGTCGATATACTGGACATTTGTCCTGCTGACTGATAAGCTTCCCTGCTGTATTGTTCCTGAGCCTGTCTTGTGCAAGAGGCCACAGTATTACGTGATGGATTTCTGATGTGCAGAAATGATCCAATATGCTGGAAGTAGATTAATGAAACTAATTTTTCACTTCAGCCTAAGTTAGCTTTTGAACTCAGGTTTCAAGCACTCCTTTATTATTATTATTTCTCAAAATACATTCTGGGGGTTTTAAAAGGAAAGAAGAAAGACTTTCCACACAGCATTTTTTTTTCTGTTTTGGTCTACAGTTTCCAGCTTTTCCAGTGAAAAAGTCAAGTTTCAATATTTTAAAAATATATTTATAAATACTTACACACATGTATATAAAATCCCATACACCTACACACATATATATTTCTCAATTTAGCAACTGTTTTTTCCTCATAACCTGACCAACTAAAACTGTGAGACAATTTACCAATCTTGAAAGGATAGTCTATTTTATTTTTTAGCAAGTAAAGAGGATTCACACAATTTTTTGAAAGAACCACACAGGCAAAGAATACATGGAGTGAAGTTTTACAGACAGCTAAAACAGTGATTTCAACCCAAAACCTGGAAGCTCCTTCTCAGATAGGAAGCAGAAACATTTACTGAAAAAGTTAATTGGCTACATTCAAGGTTCAAACACCTAAACACTGTGTTGGTAATAAATAAACACATGAAATCAAAGTCACAATGCATAGCTTTAGGAAAACTTAGACTATACTAAAAAAAAGAAATTAAAAAAAAATCCTGACGCATGAGGTACAAGAAGCAAAATGACAAGGGAGAATCCCAGCATGCTTTCTCCTGAAAAGTGCCCTGACATTGCTGTTCCTCTTTGGACACCACCACTAAGGTGAAGCTCCATGCCACTGCAGGGCTCTGAAGCCCAAGGAATATAGGTTTTTATCTGATTAGAGATGAGCCCCCTGAAGAGCACCTCTCACTTCAGATGTGAGCCCCAAATTGGAAAGATGATGTAGGTGAAGTTGTGTCTTTGAACATGCAGCCTTAGGTAGCCATTCTCAAGACTTTCAAATAGAAGGAAAGATGGAGATCAACCCTTTGTGAGATGTTTTGCCATGGTCTTCATCTCAAGGTTATATCTGGAGAATGAAGTCAGATTGGCTTTACTAGTTGGTTTTCAACCATTTCTCAGTCACTTTTATTAACTACCACTCCTCCCTGCTAGAAACCCAATGTTTATAGTATTATTTTCCTGATGAAATATTTGCTGCTTTTGGATTATAATTATAGCTGGTCAGAAACCAGAATTTCCTTTCCTTAGGATACTCTGGCATTTGAAAGAGGAGAGTTTGTGTTCCAAATTGGAATAGAAAGCCAACATTGTGAAATGTCTTGTGAAAAGAACATACTAAAAATTTTAACAGGGGACCATTGAAAGTTTTCAATTGTCGTAATATCAAAGTATGCTGTCCAGTAAATGAAAACACGTTTCAATGAGGTAAAAATAAAAGTTGTGTTTCAGATGAATCATTTGATTCATTTAGACATTCAAATAAATAAGTTTGATTATGCTTAAATAAATAAAAGCTCACATTAATTCTTTATACAAACAAAGCAAAAGGGAACAACACAAGGAAGAGCAGTTATCAAATTGTCATTTATATCCACCCCAATAGAAAGAACCATCTTTTCCCCATGGCAATTTGCTTTATGAGCAATCATTTCCCCTAGATTGATCGGAATGCAAAGATCATATCTTTCTGACTTTCTCAAGGCACACTGGATTAGCCTCAGTGCACATCATCTCTTGCCAGGTGGAAAGGACATAAGAAACATGAGGTTATTACGGAGGAAGTAGAAGAAAGGAACATCTGGAAAAGAGGACACGATTCCACAGGAAATCTGGCTTCAATAGTTCGGCTGCTCATGCATCAACTTATTATTTCTGGAGATATTGGCTTAGCATGAGAAGCACTGGCTGCAGTGTTCTGCTCCTCTAAGAGGTGATGAATAGGGTAAGAACAGTTATCTTTAAGGCTAACACCTGAAGTTGGCATGCCAGTAAAGTAGGAAGACGGAAGGAGACCTGGAAACTGAATTAATGCAGCCTTGGGCAGGAAATTTAGCCTTCATGATGAGACTGTTCTGTGCTCTGATAAGTTCTAGCCAGTTTAAGCGTCCTCCGGAGGCAACCAAGAAACTCAAGGCTTTTATGAGTTCCCAGGCACTAACGTCAAATTTAGACCCCAGCTGTTTTGGGGATGGGGGTTTTTTGTCAGCCAGAATATAATTGGATGAAAAAGTCCAGTTCTGAGCTTCTGTGCACATTTGATTCTCACTGCAGTGAGGGTAAGCCTGATGTTATCTATCAAAGAAGCAAGGACAGCTAGTGCAGTTCCTCTGTTTACTAATACCGCTCCCAGCACTTCCTTTAGAAGACTATGCCAACCAGCAAATTGTGCTGTTGGAAAGTTGTCCTCCTGTCTGTAATTCCCAGTTCCCAGAAAGTGCATGACCCACTTCTGTATGCATACTCTGTTGCTTTGTGCCAGCAGGCCTGTGCTGCCGCTCAATGAAGCACGAGCCTGTGCAGTTTTGAAGATCAATAGCTCTGTCCCTTCCACTGCCCACTGGCACAGCTGATGCCTGGAGAATTGCTGTAGATCACATAGATCTGGACGAAGCTGGAATGGCTCCAGCACATCACAGGGTAAAAACTTTCTGCTCATAAGCCATCAAAAATCAAAGTTGAACAGAAAAAAGAATGACTTAAAGATTATGCTTCAGGTCAGCATATGGGCGGAGACCAGCCTCAAGTCTCCAGATACCACGTCCTCATCATCCTCCTGACTGGCCAATGCTGTGTGCATGTGGAGCAGATGTAACCCATCCTCAGAGCCCCAGAAGGATGGCTAGACCTTGATGTTCAATGTGCTCCTGCATTTTGAAGTGGGATGCATTCAAGTGAGCCAACAGCTACACAGACAACTCCCTCACTGGACCGGTAGGTTTGATGGAAAGTTTAGCTCATGGAAGGGGCTGGTTTTCTTCATGTGGAGGTGTTACAGACAGATGTCAGATAACTACCGCAGGGGTGTGAGGGAAGAGGCTGGGAAATAAATCTCAGTGTCTTCTGGTCCAGTATAAGCCTCAAGCAACTCCAGTGACTTTGCCTGACTGCTGAGGAGATCGTGCAGAGTAGCAAGAGCACAACTGAGATCACATCCTGAACCTTAATGGGAGAAGTAAAATGGCTGCTAGCCTAACCAGGAAGGGAGGCAGAAACTACATTGGCACATTATTTCCTCATGACTGTATTTACCAATTTTTTTTTATTTTCTTTTTTTTGCATTCCTGACATTTTCACCTCAAAACATCACCTTTTATTAATGCTTTGTTTCTCCCTCCTTTTGTCAGCTATCACAGCAAACAGATCTTGTAAGGGCCTGGTCTGAACAAAGTAAATACTGTTCCACTCACGCTGAAGGTGTGTCTGTATATGCTGATCTTCCTCTTATCAAGCAGGCTGCAGGAGGAAACTCTGCTAATCATAATGACTTGCAGCATCAAGTGCTAAGTGGGCAGGCTGCCCAGCGGGCTGAGGTGTGCCTCTGTGCACGTGTGTGTATGCGTCTGCGTGCCTGCATGCACACATTTCTTTGCCTGCTTACGATCACATCGCAAGTCGCCACGCAGAAAATCCTGTGCATTCCAGAAAAGTACAGCCTGTTTCCAAACATCCACCAGGGAATAAAAAATAAAATAACACCCCCTCTTCCCTGCCTCCCAAACCAGGGAAAGATTGTCCTATTAAACTGGACCCAGTCCTCGGATGGTGTAAAGCGGTGTCACTGCCTGGGCTGCTGTGCTGAGCTCAGTAACTGTCTCAGTGTATCCACTTAGCTGCTGATGTTGTATCTGTACCAAAGTGCCGTCTTTCTACATAAATTCTGACTGAAAGCAAAAATAGCAAAAACATGCACAGGGCTGAGCAAAGAACTGTTGAGGAAAGTTCACACCGGAGAACTGGGGCCAGATGGAGATGAAGTGCCCTTACACTGGCAAGCAAATTTTCACAAGATTTTCACTCGTGCTCATTTGACCTATCTGAGCTACCAAATTAGGAGTGTAATTGTCCCGGATTCCTTCTCCAGGCTAAAAGAGAAGAGAGGCACTTGCAGTAGATGACCAAATCTACTTTGGAAGTGAAGTCTTCATTTGGATCTACCAGTCTCCCCCTCACAGATGCTTATGAAAGTTGCCCTTGGTGGGTCACCGAGTTAAAGGAAGGCTCCACTTTGCCTCATTGCTTTTGAATGTCGCATAATTAGAGGAAAGGCCCAAGGCCAGATTCAAATTATTCTTGTAGACCAGCATATTCCATTTGGCTGTACTTTTCCTCTGTTATCTCTTTGCAAGTGGAAGCAGATTTCAGGACTATGTAAGCCAGCTTCTCACGTGATGCAGCACACCAGTGATGTGGAATCACAAATTGTTGCAATTTGTTCATTTCCTAGGTACACACCAGCCCTGTTTCCTGGAACAGCAGTTGTAACAAGCTGTGTGTGAGCACGTAATTTGCTGTAGCAGGATCTACAAGTAATGAGACATGTTCCCTCTTTCCACCACAGTAGTGTTCAGTCATCTTTTAAAATAGCCCAACCAATACCTCATCCACCACTTATCTCCAGAGACTGTTCCGCAGCCTGGCACCTCTTGCAGTTAAGAAATGATGCAACACAAATGTCCTTTTCCAAATTACACTTTCTCCACATCATGCCCCTTCCCAGGTTCAATTTTTCTTTAATTCCCTGCAACTATTTGACTACTGCACATCACCAGACACTGGCCTGGAACTTCAAAACCAGGCTCTGAACACTGCCTCAGAATATCAGAGATGGGTCCTTTCCACTTGCTATAGAAGAAAGATCCAGATCTGATCAAGAATGCAGGGTAGATGCAGTTTTTCAGGGCTAGTTCAAAAATTTGGCACAAACTCCACAATCTAGCCTTTGCTCTTCAAATGCATTTCCAAGGTCTGCAGTGTAAAAGCACAAATATATTTGCCCATAGGAATCTATTTGAAGCTTATCTTTTAAATGGTTTTCAGTATGGTGGCAAAGTTGGAAAAGTTAATGCAGCTTTCAATTAAAGCAGTTTCTTTCCTGGATTTTTTTTTCTTTTGGCAGAGACCAGGGAATATCTACAAAATAATAGTAATGGCCTGAGTCAACAGTGGGTCCCTTAGTGAATTGTAAGTCATGATCAATGAAAGCTTTTGCCTGGGTCAGTACGTGGTGGAAAATGATAGACCCTAACACAGATATGCTGGTAGTCCCACAATAACAGTTCTATATGTACACAGATGCTGATCTGTTCAAAAGGACAGTGTGTTTTTCATTTTCCAACATTTGGCAAAGGAAATCATGTAGTGGTTATGGATTGGGTGACTATCACCCTGGTCAGTGAGGCAGGTATGATTTATTTATCAGCTTTCCAGCTTTCCACAGAGGATAAGGGGGAGGGGGAGGTCTGGAGGGGGCTGCAGGGGCAGAAGAAGAGGAGAGTGGGGGAAGGGGACAGGGAAAAGCAAGATTTATATCCAGATGGGAATGTTGAGACAAGGGTGGGAGCCGTGGCAGGGAAGGAGTGTCCACAATGAAGGCTATTCATCAACTCTTGCAGCAGCACAGCTCTGAAATGTAAAGGGCTAGAAAGTATTCCTTCAGCTCCATCCCTGGGGGGGCCTGGGGTTCCAGCAAGGAAGGAGCTACACACTGGTAGCTGCACAGTGTGGGGCTTAAATATCTCATACTGTGATTGCATCTGGCTTTGAGGATCACAGGGAGGCTTTTTTTCCTTTCTGCAACTCCTTGTACATCAGTAAGAAAGTACATTCAGCATCTCTTTCAACATCTGTCTCTGAGCAAGGTGAGCTGCTGCAAGCGCAACAGAGTAATGAAATAAAAGCACAGGAGGTACAAAGGGTGCATGGTACTTAAATTTTTAGGATCACAGAAACGCAGAACAATTTAAGCTCAAAGACACCTTAGGAGGGCTCTGTTCCAAAACCCTGCTCAAAGCAGGGTCTGCCGTGAGATCTCCCTGCTTTGATATCACAGACTGTGTTCCCAGCGTGACAAATTGCCTCATTTTCTGATATCTTGGGTCAATTTGGCTGTTTGTTATCACTGCAGGAAAATTTGGCCTAGCACCTTTGAGGATTCAGATCTTTCATAATTACAAAATCATAAAAAGAACTGCAAAGCAAGCAAACCAAACTGAAATAATGTAGACATTAATATTTATACTTTATCTTGAGCAAATATTAGAGTTTTCAGAGGAAGAAACAATTCATCTGGAAAGTCTCCTAATTTATTGTCACTGTCACCATGTGTATTTGCGATGCAGGAACCTGTGGGTGCTGAGATCCAGGATGGTGTAAATTGCCACTCATTTCAGTGGGATGAGGCCAGTTTGATAATCAGCTGAACATCAGGTCCAAATTTTCTTTTTCTCCTCTTGTACATGTAATTAATTTATAATCTGGCCAGGCTAGCAAGAAAGCAATGGCTTCAAAAGAAAACAACAAGTGACACAGAACAATGAATGACCTGTCTCTTGGAGAGCTCAGAGGCTTATCGTTTCTTATCGCACCCAAGTACCAGTATCTATTTTTAATCAAAATCATGCCCTGCTTGCATAGGCTGGGGTTTCCCTAGTCATGCATTGACACAGCAAACGGATGAGTTGGGTGGAGTGCTGGAGATTTCTTTGATCCCATACCATACTGCTTGGTAACCTTTATACCTCCTTTGCAAGCAACCAATTTTAACCTTCAACAAGAAAATCCTGCCTGTGCTCCTATTAAAATCTCTCTTTAAATCATTCCTCAGTTTATTTCATCCTACTTCTACATCCGTAAAAGCCAAAATCTTCAGCTAGGCCAAAATCTTACATGAACATTTACAACGTTTCCCCCAGGCAACCTGGTAAAACTGGTGGAAGCAATGCATATGTCTGCATCATCTGATGTGGTCAGGGTACTGTAGCCATGCAGTTCCTACCATTTAGCTTGGGGCAGCAGCCAACCCTACTACCTTTTTAATGCAAGCTGAAGAGATCTTGCTCACAAGTGTCCTTCTGCAGCCCCACAGGAATGCCAATAGCCTGTTGCCTAGGCTATGAAATCTTTTTCGTATTTTTTATTTCCTTTAATGAAAAGTCTAGTCTGAACCCCCCAAACTGGATACAGTGTTCCAGTATCACTTTTACTATAACAATACCACTTCCTCCTTTTCCTTGGCCCTTCTATTTATCCCTTCAGAACCTAAGCTATTTGACCACAAAGACCCTAACACAGATACACTGGTAGCATATCTATGATAATCCCTCTCAGACACACCACTTTCTAGAATGCAATCCCCTTGGCCAAATATCTTTTCTCCCCATGACCAAGGCTTTGGTTTCCTTGTCGAAGCTAATGATAAACTCCTGTTTCCTGTAAGTATTGTGTGATTCAACCCCAAAACCTCAGTTCAGTTAGAACAGCCAAGGCGTGCATTTCTCTCTAAGCACAGTAAGTTTTGTGGGTCTAATACTATGTTTAAAGGGTTTTGTGACTTTCAGTATGATATGATATTGTCAGACTAGGTCTACATGTTTCTAAAGAGCTCTCTGAGGAAAGGTGAAACAGAAAAGAACAGAAAGAGTGGCTGAAAAGAGCTCTTTGATGGCAGGATGGCTGAAAGGGGTTTATGTTTCCTAGCTTTATCTCATAATGCACTAATGGATCCAAGGTTAGGCGTGTAGGCTAAGCCACTCAGCTAGGCTCCCTGAGAAGTCAAAGGAAGAGATTATTCTCCCAATATAATGACTCATCCCAACCTGAAACAGGCAGGTTTATTTGTCCTGCTGAGATACTCCATAGACTAAAGAGAGATGAATTGCCCAGAGTAAAAGTTTGGGGAGAGGACTTTCCCCTTTACGAAGAAGGTTTCCTTGCTTTTCTGCCTGTCCATGCTAGCCTAGAAAGACCAACTGCCCTGCCCCAACTCCCTAGGCTCAGTGCATTAATTCAGAGTGCTACAGACCTTGCTGGCACTGGGACAACTTCATACAAAATCCTGAGGGCCTCTGTCAGGGGAACAGGATGGTGTGCTGGGAGCAGGAATAAAATCCTCACTAGATGTGTAGTCAAGACTCCCTGAAATGCTCCCATAAAGCCTGTCAAATCAAATCTCAATAACTTGGAATAAAAGGCTTGAGTTGAAGGCGTCTGGAGAGCACTATTGCTGTGACTCAGACCTTGGAGGTAATGCACTTGGCCAGGGCAGTGACCCCAACAGAAGAAGAGGTGAAAGAGAAAAAGTCACAGAAAGTGCACACAGCCACCTTATAACCTTACCTGTTGGTTACAGATTGCTTATGTGAATGCTGTCACAGATAATGACAGCAAATGGCTATCTGTCATTGAAAATGGCCATTGTTTATTCAGGTACAGATGAAGTAGATAGATCTGAACAAAAGCAAGTTAAATATTAGCAACTTAGCTACTTTTAGTATTGTCTACTTTTCAGACAAGCTGTTTTAGCATCACAATAAGGCATTTATAGGATGAATGTTATACAAAAATCCAATATGTATATCTCCAGTGGTGGGCTCTGATTTTTAAGCAATGTTTGGTCATTGAGCATTTTGCAAGATGTGTTTTAGAAGTATTTCATGTCTATGCTGTCTATAAGCAGAGGACATATGGAATTTTCTCTCCCCAAAACTCTCAAGATTTTTATTTTTTTCCCTCCCACTCTAAACGAGGACAAAGCCAAAAATCTCATGTTCAAAAAACAACTATTTAAGAATTATTCACGTTGCATCAGTTGAAACATTTCAAAGTTGGTTCTACTCCAATTTTAAACCTTGTTTTTCTTTTAATATATAAAAACAGCTCAGCCAGAGAGTAGTTGTGAACCAAAAAACCTCCCACCTTCTTTTCATTTTGAAAATGCTGGAATGGGATGTTTCAACAAATCTCAAAAGTATTCTTCACTTTCAAATGCAGAGCATGGTCAAAAACAGCTCTTTCCCCCAAAATTCATTAATTTGGATGAATCTACAAATTCTAATAGTAATCAATGCTTTTTAGGAAATTCCCTGAGCAGCTTTTCCTGAGCTCACAAAAAGCTTAAAAGATATTACAACAGCTCCTCTCTCTCTGCACTTGTAGCAGAGCCCAGAACAGGCCTACATATGCAGTTTGGGTCTCAAGCTTGACTGTTTTGTTAATTCATAGCAATTTTTGTTTAAAAACACATTCTAGCTGCTGAACAGAATGTAATGACACTGCCTCCTGCAGTGGCACCTCAGCTTGAGTCTTCATGTGGCATCGCTTCTCTTGGGTTTGCTCGTGAAGGCCATGCATTCAGCAGTGGTGCAGGAAGGGATGCACTCTGGTTCCTCTGTCTCTGGAGAGCTGTATATGGTGCTACTAGATCACAAATGCACTGCGTGGCCTCTAATTAATCCCCATGTGCATTTTCCCCTTACAAAATTATCTTTCAGTTAGTTTCTCTGAGGATTGAACCTCCTGATTCCTAAAGAACCCACAAAGGACCCCAAATAAGGCTGGAAACAGACTGATTTGGGCAAACCCAAATTAAATACCTCACTCTTGGTATTTGTAAGGCTGTGTATCTCCCTGTAACTGCTTTTGAAAGCTCAGTGAATTATGCACAGGGAGAAATGGATATGAAATCTAATCACTTGACAGTATTTCCAGCATCTAGGTACTAGAATGCAAGGAAAAAGCTGACTTCCCCAGCTCAGTGACTAACCAAACCCTCAGAGAAGTTGATTTAGGCATGAACTCTAAATATATTAAACACAGAAAACAGAACAACACAAGTTTAAAAGGAGTTGTGTGCTAGCACCCTTTCTTTGAAACAAGAACTCAATGCCACAGGAGCATTTTGACAGCTCCAACTAGGAGATGGTTTAAGCTTGGCTGTGGAACAAAAGTCACGCTGATAATGACACAAAGAAGCATCCATTCCTTCTGATCTTTTATAGGGTAACTATTAAGCATGAGGGCTCGTGATGATCTCATGGAAATGAGGCCATAACTCTGTGAGGAACCCTGCTGATTTAATGCTTTCCTGTCCTCTGAGCGCTCATATACTGCCGTTCATGCTATCAGCAGACTTTGCTCAAGGTAGTAGTGAAAACTGGGAGGGACACGGTGCAGGCTCCAACCGCAAGCACGTGAGAGGCTCCTCCACTGACAGTCACCTGGTTTGTCTCCAGCCACCCATCCCCTTTTTTCCCCTGGACAAATGGGGGTAAGTAGCAGTCCTTGGTATCCCTTTAGGACTCTTTCAGATATCTCTTGAGAAGGAAGGGAGGTTCATTTCCAGAGTTGTAGCCATGCTGTAGATGCTTGGCTGGACATCGATTATACATATCTTGTGCCTTACCTCTGTAAGAGGCCGGGACCCAACCCAAAGTCTTTCATGTGGTCACAATGCCTGTAGCCCCAGCTTTTAGCAGTATGCTGGCATCAAGAAAAAGAAAAAAATGTCAGGCTTAATGCCATGCACTTTCCCCTTTTAAGTACTACCTATGTAAGAGCAAGAAACTTCAGGGTGCATCCAGCTGCAGCTGGCAACTGCATCAAGAGGTAAATCATGGAAAGCAGATGGAAAATTAGACAGGAGTGCAGTGTCAAATGGGTCACTGCAGGTTTAAGCAGGACCTTGTGATGGAGCTGAGCAGATAATAACTCTGTAGATGGAAGCTGATTCCCAGACTGTCGCTGAAAGACTGTTAGTAACTTTCCAGGTCATGCTGAGTGTTCTGCAGATTCAGAGGATCCTGTTGCCTTTACTATGCAGTGAGAAGTTTGAAAAGATGGTTCATGACAGGCCAAATGAAACTTTGAGTGTTAATAAGTGTCCATGGCCAGCAGCTGGGAAGCTGGAATCATGTGACTTTCCACTGACTCACTTAGTGATTATTTCTGAATTCTGCATTACCTTCATATAAAATGTTCAATTAAGAAGTTTATTGGAGGGGAAAAAAAAAAAACAACACACCATTCTTGGGAAGCTGAAGATATTAATTCTAGCCATTGGTGGTAATAATTTGCATGGTTTTTCTGCAGCACCAAGACAAATGAAAATCCAGTCTCTGCCTTGAAGAGTTTATAAATAGGACTACACTAATCTTGTGAAGGGCATGAAAGGGTCAAGGAAAGAAAGGAATTACTTAGGGTAGCCCGGGGGAGCAGAGCTCCTAGTGAAAAGGTGAATCTAAGAGGTGGAATTTGTGGCTTAAACATTATCATAGTGCTTCTTGATATGTATTTGACCTTTAAGTGGTCTCCCAGGAGATAAGAGGAGATCTTAAATGCTTGGAACATTTCAGTTAGATTGGACTAAATTCCTAAAAAATGTTTGGCAAGGAGTTAGCCTTCAAAGGAGATAGATGAGCTAATTAGGATCTTTTCCATCTCCAACTACCATGGCTTTGTGTGTTGCCAGTGCTGTGTGACCTTAGAAAGGAAAGTGTGGGACATATCTGGTGATGTACTATACATAGTGTTGTATTTCCATGCACAACATCAGGACCTCTGGCACTGAGCTGGATACAAAAAAAAGGATACTTAAAATAAAGTACTTAAGAATAGCAAGACTAACCTTTTCAAAGGGAGCTGATGCAACTATCATTCCTCAGTCACTAGCATGTCCAATTTCTGAAATACCATTAAAAAATAGCAACACATTTTCACCCTGCTGCCTACTACTGGTTAACAGAATGATCCCAGCACATAACCACTTGGTAGCCTAAGAAAATATGGAAACAATTCACATGCAATATCTCACTGTTGATCCCTTGCTGTTTGTGTCACAATACACTTCACACGATAAATCGTCTTGCCTGAAGTGAGTCACTTACCAAAAAGATTCCTCTGCCCTCCTCCCCCATTGATAAGTTTGTTCTTAAATTTCCAAATGGATCCAGGACTGAAGCAGAGTTTGAAGTGTGGTTATGGCTGCGATCGGAAAAAATTACTACCTCCAAAAAGTGACAATGAGTGACTTTTGATTTATTTCTTCTCAACTGTTTCCAGTCCCAATCTTCTTAGCTTGTATATGAAAAAGGAGGATGTTCTCAGCTCCTAATGTCACATGAAACTGAGTTACAGTCTTTATCTGTCCTGCCTTATTACTAGTGAAGAAGAGTCATGAGAATATTGCCATTCTACTTTTTCATTAATATTTTGTCAATATTTTTAAACAAGGTTTTTAAACAAAATTTGCAAGATCTTAATCTAAATTTGCTCAGTCCAAATCCAGACCTGAACCCACCATTTGAATATCTCTGAATTCACATGTGGATGAATCCATCCCAAAGAACAGGCTGTTGAAGCCGAAACTAATTCAAGACCAAGCTGCGAGCAGGAAACAAGAAATAACTGCTGTTTGCAGCCTCCATGCTGATTTTCTGCACCTGAAACTTCATACTGATCGATAAACAACTTATTAGGAACAATTTGTACAGATGGGTTGCAAGCTTCCTATAGCAGTGGTTTCAACTATTGATAATTGTTCAGGAGATGCAAGCTCCTGGCAGAAAACAACCTGGTGTTAGTTATTCATTCCTGCACCATATATCAGAGGATTGCTGCAAAGCAATATACCTGGATACGAAGGCCTCATCATTTTAGAAATTTCAAACAAAAGAAGTTCATTTTCTGAATGTACAAGCCGTTATCTTTTGGGAAAAACTGGTATAAAGTAGCCATTGGCCTGAACAGCTGGGAATGAAAATTATTACTATCTCTTCAGAAATACTGATAATTTCTCAGGCACCAATGGGACATGCAATTTCTTTGAGCCATTACTACATGCTAGTCAGGACCGATTAGATGCTCTGAGAGGAAGGAGCCTTCGGGTCTTGAAGAAAAGATGATGCTCACAGAATGAAAGTTGATTAGGTTGGCACTGGCCTTTATCTGTCCCCTAGCATGCAGTTATTGCCTATAAGATACCAAAGTCTTATCATTGGCAGTATGCAGGTTAAATTATGATTTTATATATGTATATTATGTGAGACACCAAGAAACTCTTCTGGAGTCACCATTTTTGGTATACAGTAGAATTATGGATTTTAGCTTTCCAGCACAGATTTCTAGGGTATTTTGTAAGTCTCCCTGGAGGACTGGGGCTGAGAAACCAAACATGTAGCATCAAGAAGTAGTTATAGTTGGAAAATCTCTCCTTCTCTAGACAAATCTTGTATCAATGATCTCCTTTTGCCATCACAGCCATAGCAATGCTACTAGCAAAAGATGAAAGATATCTGACAACTTTCTTCCCCTGGAACCAGAGAGCTTTCTACCATAAGGATAACTTTTATGTGGAACAGACACAGAACTTTCCATGAGCAGGTCCAACACTTTGAAACAAATCCTCACACGACATGAGAACCCTCGCAAACCTGACCACCTTCAGGTCCATTTGCACGTTCAAGTGACTTCCTTCTTGCCTCCTCCAGTGTAAACATGCAGAAATGCATGCATATTTATTTAAGCCTTTCCCAACTAAGATGTTCCACTACTTCATCTCTCCTCCTTCTCTTTTCAATGCTTAATCATAACTGGAAAGTGTGCTGGGACCTATGAACATTATCATGAGTATAAGAATAAAGAGTAGACAACAGGAATATGTTCGCTTAGCTTAGTTAGTGGTGGGAGTATGGGGAGGGAGAGCAAGCAGAAAGGAAGGAGGGAAGGAGGCAAACTCTAGGGCATGTCAATCCACAAACGAAAAAAACATGAAAAGTAGCCACAGAAGATCTAGTTTGGTACAGCAGATTTACACACAGATCGGGCACTCGGAACTGACACCACCATGAAAGCTGAGAAAGGGCAAGTTCAACAATTTTCAGTAAACCACAGCCCAAAAGCAGAAAAGACCCCCTTCCTCCTTCAACAAAGAAAAGAAGAAGTAAAATTATCAGAAAGGTAAAGCAGATCTTTGGAAATCAAGGATGAAAAATCAGGTTTTTTACTTTTTTTTTAACTGGGACATATTCTACAGGAGCAAAAAGTTCTTGGGTGTTAAGAAGATAGGGCATTGGGTCTGAAACCAGGGAAAATGTAGTAGTTTGGGATTAAATCAGCATCTACTCTTCTCCTGACTGAAGAAATGCAGCTGTCTTCCAAAATTACTTGTTCTGGTGAAATTTTCAGCTACATAGAGCATGTCTGACTTTCTTCCTTGTCTTTTGTTTTTGCTTTTCCATCTGTGGAGTGTTTGACAGCTTGTTTTACCATTCTAAAAAACAATCCAGACACTTTGTGCATCTATAGTCCAGTCCCTGGATACCTATGACCTGCTCACCCTGAGTACAGCCTAATCACAATTTCACAGCTAAGCAGTGTCTCCTATTCTTCTCCTCTCACAGATTTTCCAAGGGGATCCTCAGAACATCAGCAGCAGTAACCTTTCAGAAAATACTTGCCCACAGACATGTGAAACTCCTGCTAGCTACAACAATCCTGCCTTGCAGCAGGACTGCTAGCAGGAACCGTGAGGAAACTCATCTGAGATGACCACCATTCAGGGTGATTTTAGTCCTGTCAGACTCACTCAGCATCAGAGTCAGGCTGGAGGAACCACATCAGGCTCCCTGGTTTCTGTTCTCCACCCAGCTCTGCACATATCTGACTGGTCCAGCATATAACTGGACTTTTTTTTCTTTTTTTTCTGGAGGGGTGCATCTCCACCTCAGGCCGTTAAAACTTGCTTCCCACTGGCAATCGTACCCTCCATCAGCACCAGTGCCAGCAAAAGGGTCGTGTACATCAGCCCTGCAATCTGAGCAGGCTGCAGTTGATGGCAGGGGAGGGGGGAGCGACTGGTACAGGCAGGAGCTGACTGTGCTGCACTTATCCTAAGGAGTTGAGAGCTGGGGCGCTGCAGATAGGAGCTGGGGAAGTGCTGAGTGACTGTGCAGCTGAGAGAGAACAGACCCTGCCTTATCCTGAAGTGGGAAGTTCAACCAAAAGGGATTTTGCTGTTTCGAATTACAGGCTGGTGGCTCCAGGCAAACGTGGACGGGCTGCCACCTCCTGAAATAGCAGCAGCAGCAAGGGCAGCATGTTCAGATCTGGACCAAAAGGGTGACACATTTAGGAGTGAGGGTTGCTGCAAGATGGCCTTTGGGTGCCAAGGTCACAGCCTATCAAGATGCTGCTCATCATTGCCTGACCCTTTCCTCCATCCTCTCCCGGCCTCTACCAGGAGCTAGGGGAAAGCATGCAGGGGCTGAGCCCCGCTGCATCAAGAACCAAGTCAAATCTGGCGGTCAGGAGCCCTTCCCTCCTAACCGCTCCCCCTTTTCTCACTGAACACAAAGCCTTTGGCTACGTGGGAGCTTAAATATTTTGTTGCCACCCTGCTCACTTACAAGAGCGCAGCGACTGGCCCTCATGCTTTAATCTTCCCATTGTCTTTAAAAGCTTTTTATATCGTCACCAATAAAGATTGTCTGTCTCAAGGGTTTTCCTGCTTCTCTGGCTGGGTTACGGCAGTGGGGTGGAGGTAGAGGAAGGGGGGTATGGGGAAGGGAAGAAGGCTGGATCATTGCCAGGCTTTAAAAGGCTGCTTAAGCATTTTTCTGTGGCTTGCAGGGTTTTACTCAGCAAAGTCTCCCAAGCCACAGAATGTGCCCCTACTTGTATAACATTACAAAGTCAAGATGATTAGAGTGTAAGCCTCAGCCCTCTGGAAGCTGCCCTTTTGTCTCTGGGGTGTAATGACACATTATTCGTCCTTGTCTAGTTCTTATCTCATTAATGCACTGCGTTATTTCTGCTCTCCCTCCCTTCCCCACTCCTGTACACACACCTCCCTCTTCTGTACTTCAGTTAATGGAACAAGCGTGTGTCTTTAATCCTTTCCAAAGCTCAGGACTGTAACAGGGGGGGTGTGTGCATTGCACATGCATGTTGGAGCGAAGCCTTCCCCCTCCTCTTCCTGCCTTCCCTGCTCAGCTTGGCACACTGTTGTACCCATGACTTGCAAAATCCCCCAGCACTCCAGGTCTGCGCCCCACTGGATAGTGTCACATTAGCTCGGGGCTCAAACCCTGCCTGTCCACAGTGCACTGTACACCGATCCTCAACAGTACATTTAATTTGCTCTTTCTCATCTTCACGCCTCCTTCTCACAACAGGCTGTGGTCCTGCTGTCCCAAGAATTGCCTCCATCTTGCAGTATGTTCTTCTGACACAGAGGAGAGGGATCCCCTCTTACGCCTCTAGTTACCAGAGAGCACCATGGAGAGCCAGGCTAATGGAGGTGCCCTGTGCCCTCTGTGTGTCTTCATGCATGTGAGAATTGCATGCAAAGGTTTGGGAAGAGGATGTTTTGTCCAGATAGGAGTCACTGGAATGGGCCACGAATATTTCACAAAATGCTGACCTAGGGAAATGGCTCCAGTTGGACTGAAAAAGAAAATCTTCACAGCTTCAGAGAAGCTAAACACTACAGTTAAAAGAAATCCCAGGATGTAAGAAAGAGAGGAAGTTCACTTTGGAGTTAAAGCAAAAGGAGGAGTGAAGGTATCCAGACTCCACTTTTAGCTCTCCCAATGGCTTTTATTATATCTTCGTGACCATCACATCCTGCCGAATATCATCTTGAGCAATATCCAACATGTAGTTCCTTCACTTGTGCTTACTCCCCACCTATCTATAGAATGTCTTAACCCTTGCCTTCTGCTTCAGTTGTAAACTCCCTGGGGCATGGTCTGTCTTTTTTGCTTTAGCGTTTCTACAGCATCTGGCACACAATGGTCCATGGCTGAGCACCCTCTGGGCGCTGTACGAATTCGAACCAGCCACTGCAATAAATAGCACTGCAGCAAAACAACAGAGGTCAGGATCTAAATTTTCCTCACTGTGCTCCAGGTCCCGGCCACTAAACTGGAAAAGAAATGGTGGAGCTCATCTGCTGGTGGGCAGAGACATACAGATGTCAGTGGAGTTCGCTGACTGGGTAAAATGCTCCAGCATCACTTACTAGAAGTGCTGGGAGTCACAGCATTCACAGACTACAAAGAGATAGTAGATCATGCTGCTGTCCTCACTGCAGTCCCTCCCAGATGCTCCCTCTGATCTTTAGCGGTGGCATCCCTATTATTTGACTCCCAGAATTTCCAGGGCTCAGTGTGGGGCCTGCAAACAAGGCTTTGATTGCTATCATTAACATTTCTGAGGAAGCACTGCTGATTCCTGGCAATATACCCCCCAGAGCAGCTCATCAGGGAGAGAAAAAGGGACAGGATGGCGTTTAGTTCTGCAGGCATGCAAGAGGGGACACACTGAGGCTGTTTGTGACGGACCAGCTTTAAAATGCATGGTAAGAACACACTCCAGAGCAAGAAAGTGAAAAAATTTGTCGCCCAATGAAAAAGCGAAATCCGATCAGAGTTAGCCAAAGGAATCTGTCCCACAAAGTGCTTTCCTGGGGCTGCTCAGTGCTCTCTCTGTAGTAACTGAACACCATTGGCAGGGATCTCCTCACAGTCTCTCTCTTCCTCTTCCAGGAACTATTACCCCCTTCCTGATTTCATTAGAAATTACAGTATTTATTTTGTTCTGACTGGGGAGGAGGGAGAAGAGGAAGAAGAAACACTCTGATTTTACCCACTAAGCAAAAGAAGATTTTTTTTTTTTCTCTTTTTGCCTCCCCTCCCCTAAAAGTTAACCCTCAGTTTTTGCATTTCCCTTCTGCTCCTCCAGTTAGCAATGGTCATGGTTGCAGTCTGGGCTGGGGACAGGCTGTAACCCCAAACAGACACAGAAATTCACTCAGTCAAAATCTCAGAGCCTGCTCTGTTTTACTGCTTGTTCTCCTGTAAGACGTTTGGGACAGGTTTTAATAGCACACCAGGGTCACCAAGACTCAATAAAAAAAGGAGGACAAACTTTACCCAAGTTCTTTCTCTTGGCTTCAATGGATGGCCAATGTCTAATATTCCCAGTTTGCACAGAGACCAATTGCTGTGCAAAGCATGCAAAAACTGTTATGTTCAATATTTTGAATGTTAGCAACGTATAGTCATGTTGCTGAAGGGGAAATGGTGCAGAGAAGGAGGCAAGAGAAAAACAAAAGCCTGAAACAGATCCTCAGTACCAGCTATAAAATTCCTGTAAACTGTGATGCTGATTTTAATACCATTTTCATATTTGTAAAGGTAAAAGTCTACAAAACCCAGAATAACTCTAGATGATCATGTCTGGTTTTAAAGGTAATTAATGCTTTCAGACAGGCAATTAACGCTGTAGTTACTCTAATGTTTGCACATAGTCAAATGTTCAGCAAAGTAGACAGAGTATGTTCAATTTTGGTTTTTCTTTTAGCATTCATGGAAAAATATGTCTCGTGATTTTCAAATATTTGACTTTTGAACATTGTAAATATTTGAGTTGAATATATCACTTGGGAGGAAAAACAGTCCTGGTACTAACTTATGCTATAGCACTTGCCATGGGTAGACCTCAGAGTGCTTTACAAAGGAGGTGAGGAACAGGATCCTGATTTCCCAGATGGGGAAACTGAGGCCAGGAGAAGGTACACAACCATCCCAAATACATGTAGGCATTAGCAGAGTTAGGAATAGAGTCATGATTTTTGAAAGCTAGGTCTGTGTTTTACTCACGGCCTCGATATGCTGTGGCTGTCCCCAGCAACTTCACAATGAAAAGCAATTCCTCACCTGCAAGTCTCATTGCAATTCCCAGCATTTCCTTACTTCTCTGTTGAGAGAAACCCTGAAATCTCAGCTACAGATCCTGACCCACAAAGCCCCCTCCTGCCAGCCTTCACTGGTTATACGACTGAAAGCGACTTGCATAATCAATGTCTTAATACAATTAGTAGTTTCTCTGCTGAATTTTTATATGCATTTGTTATTGTTTAATCCAAAATCTGACCAATGGGAAGAAGGATTGAAGCTGCATGACAGCAAAGATAGCCCAATGGCTGGGCACAAAACAGGGGGGCGGGGGGGCGGTACTGGGGCCTGTGCATTTACCTTACTGGTCTAAGTATTTGTCCAGACAATGTGTACTGTGATATTCAAACTGAAGGCAGATGACTCAGGCCTAGAAACAGTTTGTTTGCAAAAAGGAACAGACCCACACAAAAGTATAATGCAAATGTGAGCTGATACCATCATCTGTGTTTGCCAAGGTAGAAAGCTCTTGAGCTTTTTCATAAAAGCAAACAAACAAACATACAAATAAGTATCTCAGGAAAGAGCGCAAAAGTCCACTGGGCACAAAAGCTTTTGCACCAAGCATTCAAACCTGTCATCAACACCAGTCGTCCCAGAGACCTATTGTGTGTGTGTGTGTGTATTTGGTTGCTTAGACAATAAAGGACAGATTTCCTGGCGCTTACAAAGAGGGGTAATGCTGAGCTATGCTAATCGGCATCATCTGGTGAGCCTACCCTCCCCAGCCATTTGAATGGAATCCCAGTGGATTCACTGGAGTGCTGTCCTCCATGTGGGACAGTCTGGTTTCAAACTGGTCGCCTTGCTGCATCCCAGATTCTGGTTGGCAGCCAGTTGCAGATCTTGCCAAGAATTCTCTCTTTCTTCAGTGCATTTTTCCCTAGCTCTAAAATGAAAATCTCAGAAGGGGAGGGAGGGGGGTTATTTGCATCAGGGCTGAGCAAAATGTTTCAGGTCCTTTGCTAACTGCACTTCAGCAGTGGCGTAGGATAGTAGCTTGCAATTCGCAGTGCATGAAGCATCCCATACAGTTACCCAGTCTTTGAGGCAGGTATAGAAAGTGATTCTTGCTTGTTGCAGAGGCAGCAGGGGAAGCTGCAACTTCCTGCGAGCTGTAAAGCATATCTTTCCTGCTGGATGTGTTAAAGATTGTCCCAGTTTCTCAGTGCGTATGAGTGGCACTTACTCAGCTGCGTAACACTCTTATGTTCACAGGACAGACCAGTAATGAGGCACAAGGCCTTAATTAACCACTTGTCGGATGTTAGAGTTAATTCCCTTGCAAGGCAGTTACGTGAAACCCAGACCTTCTGGGATCAGTAAGCAACAATTAGTCCTTCTTCGCCAGAGGGAGGATCATATTTTGCCAGCCTGGCCTGCTGACATCTGTTCAAGACCAACCTCCAGCTTCTGGGAAGGCCAAAATGGAGGGTATGCGTAAGAAAGCTTGTCTCCCCTCTCATGCTCCCCTGTGAGAAGAGGGAGTGCAGCATGTGCCGTGGGGGCTCATCACAGCACGTCCGAAAGGAGCCGTCAAATGCACATGGATGGCATCTGCTGCCTACCCTTCCCTCCTTTGTGCTCCTTCCTCGTCACTCCAGGCAGACTTTCTATCTCCGTTCCCTTCCATTTTGCTGCTGGAAGCTGCTGGTTTATGCGTGGGGAGAAGCTCTCTGGGGTGAGGATGCCTGCCTGGCTTCCAGGATAGTGGGAGCTTGCTCCACAAATGAGACTGCTGAGCTCCGTGCTGATCTAAATCCCAGAAATAAATAATGCTTTCATGCATCCAGAAGACAAAGAATGAAGCAAACCAAGGCTGCACCAATACCACACCTCATGAGAAGCACTGTCCTAAAAGTTCCTGCTTTGTCAGCAGTAGATAACAAGGACTGGACTGCAGACATGCAAGAGTTACATCCCCCTTCCTTGCCATGCTCCTGCAGATATATGGATAAACTGTGCAGGAGTCATGGCAAGCCTGATGGCATTTGACTGATTTTTGAGTACATCTTTATCATTTCTCTAATCACAATAGTTATGTGGCCAGCAACACAGGAAAACCTTGTGTGATTACAGACAGTGCTGGGGTTTATCAAGCCTCCCTGCGACACACACACAAGTACAAGCTGAGTTTGCCACTGCCTTGCGCCTAAAAATGTGATGGCAAATTGCAAAGGCAGAATCCAGCTGGAAGGTAATGCCCATCTGTTCCAGGGTAGGAAAAGTGACAGGATGGGTTAGGTGAAAAGCTAGGATTTCTTGGGCTGGTCCCTTCTGGAGGAAATCCCTTCCTCTGGTCAGCTGAAGGGTTGGGAGGACATGCCTCTAGGACAGCAGGCTGACGGTTTTGTCAGTGATGAGAGGGAGAAGATCTCCCAGGCTAGGCTGGGACAGAGACAGATGGGGACACACCAGCACTAAAAGCCCTCTTTTCTTCCCCAGAGCGTGGGGCTCGGGTTTGCTAAAGCCACATCACTCAACCCTTTCCCACTCCAGGGCTAGGATTCAAGGTTGTGCCAGTGACTTTCTGTTGTGCCACCTGGTGAACCAAATTGGCACGAGGCAGCAAGGGAACCACCGCACCAGCAAAAGGGACAGGTAAGGACTTTGTGACCTGCAGTCCTGGGCCAACCTAAGAGTCTGGAAACAGCCTTCATGCTTAAAGAGCTGCCTTGAGGCAACAGGTCACCTTCACAAGTGCTAAAACCTCTCCCAGCTCCAGCACACAGCCAGGCCAAGCCAGCTTTGAAACAAATGAGCCACAGAGACAGAAGTTTCCCACTCGACCCCAGAGAGAAACTCTTCTTAGCCATCAAGTGGAAAAACACTGGCTTGCCTTTCACCTGAATCTCGGAAATCAATCTGAGAATTGCAGCAGAACTGGGTGTATCCCTTTGTTTTCCTTTTTTAACTTGTGTCACTGGATAATGCCAACTTCTCCCTCAGAGGAGGGAACCCTTCAAATCAAAATGAAGGATGCAAATCTCCTGGCAATGGGTGCCAAGCCCTCCTTTCCAGAATCCTTCCAAGGGGTGACACAAGGGGGAAAGTGAATGAGAAGCAGATGGCAGGAGACGTGTCCCAGAGGAACGATGGATATTTCTGCTGTGACCCACCAGGGAAAGGTTTGGAAGCGCTGACACTTTTATGACATTCTGTTTTATTGTGCAGAGCATTTTTTTCTTGTTAGTTATATTTTGGCTTCTCTGGGCAACATATTTCTAAAGGGCAAGAGACATGTACCCTATGTGCCCTTCTACAGCAACAAAGACACAGATAGCTGGCAAGGACTGAGCTGGACATCACCTGGCCTAAATCTCTCTCAACAGAGAAAATATCAGTCTTGTGTTACAAAAATCACCAAAATGAAGGTCCAAGACTCTCCATTTTCACAGCACAGGTATGTCTATGATAAAAGACTGTCATGCCCACATGCTGCCTGCAGTCTTGCTCTTCTAATAGAGGTGAGACAGAAGGGGTCGTCATGTTCTTGTTGAACACCAGCAGATCATCCTTTCATCATCGGATGTGGAATTTACCGCAGTTTTCTCTCTAACTGGTTACGTGGCTCTTCATGAACCAAAAGTCACTTCCTACACATCTGCAAAAGACTCCCAGGACTTCAACTTCTTCCTTATGCCTTTTCTCAGCCCACTCCAAGGACAGCCCTAAGCCATTTATCAGAAGACATCCAACAAGCAGTTGTCCTCTTCTTTTTCAGACTGTCACAGGGAAAAAAAAAAACCAAAACAACCAAAGAAAAAAACCCCATATATGTCTTTGGCCTCTCTTCCCTTAATCTCTTTTAGTGCAACCTACAACCCCTATATCTTCACTAGAAGTCCCTGGATGGTTTAGATCTGGGATGACTGTAAAGCAGGGTGGGGATACCCTTTACCTGAAGCCACAAATGCTATTAAAGCCCAATATAGGCTATAGATGTCAGAGGTGCAGACATGAGAAGAAAGATGTGCAAAAGCCCCTCAGATTTAGGGTGCAGAGCACCCTGGGAACACAGCACAGCAGTAAAGAGGTCAGGGCAGAGGAAGAGTCTTGGCATACCCCTCACAGCCAGCATCTGCCAGTGACTTTGCTAATTCATCAAAATAGCCAGATGAAAACCAGGGACTAACCTCACTGTACATGGAGATTTAACAGCTCTCTGAAGAGAATGAAGTAAACACAACTGCTGCCTTTCAAAGCTGTTCTGTTTTTTCTCCTTACAAAGATGATAAGGCCTCCAGGATACCGGAAGGGATTCTTGCCTCCCCATTTCTTTTAAATAGTTTCCCATAACACAGACAACTGCATAAAGTGTAGAAGGACAGGCTAACTTTCTAATCATCCTTTTTGCCCACAGGATATTTTGGCTTGGCAGCACACCCCGGTAGGATCCTGCATAGTTTCCATATAGGTGAATGTGGAGATACTAGCAAAGAACTCAATCTCCCTGTTGTCATCAGCAGCTACCAAGCTCTAGCAATGTGGACATGCTACCCACCTCCTCTGGTGCAGTGCGGGAGACAAATTCTCTGGGAAGGACCCTTCAGCATGCCTGTTGTTGCAGGCAACACCCCATTGAGAAACTGTGCATCTGCACGAGCATCATATTCTCAGGGGACAAACTCACAAAGAGCCAGGCACAGAGCAAGAGCATCAGGAATGTGTGTCTATCAAGAACATTGAACCATCTGCTTTTCTCCATATTCAAATGATGAGCCTGGACCTCATGGCATTCAAAGTCTTTCTTTTATCTTGAGAGCTGTCACCAGTGATTTAGAGCAGTATTTTAACCAAGTTGTGCAGGAGCAGAAGAAGAAGCAGCCAACAAAGTTTCCCCCATTGCCCAATTGCAAAATGTTTCCAGTCTTAGGTTCCAACTGCTGAATACAGACATCAGGTTTCTATGGTTTTAAAACTAAGTTGACTCTGGAATAAAGCAGAGCCAATTGCAGAGGCTTTATGTGGGTAGTTGATGGCACCTGATAGACTTACTGAGGCCTTCTCCAACCTGCAGTCCATTCTCCTTTCCTCCAAAGTCACTGCAAGCATCTCTGAGTCTGGGGCTCGCTCTTTCCTACCCTGGTGACCCAGAGGCTTTCTAACATGAAGTTCTTGTCACCAAGGATAGGCAGCACTCGTTAATATTTACCTTCACTGCTGCTCCTTCCTATTTCTGTGGTATCCTTATCCTGTTCAAAGCCTTCCAAGAGCTATCAGAAAGGCACCTTGGTATCTTTTAAGCACAACCATAAGATCTGTAAATAATCCTGAGGGCTGAACTGTGACTACCAGTCAGTTACTGTAGGGTCAACCAGTTATATTTTCTATTATTATCTTTGACAAAGAACACAACCATGAACACGTTGCTTTTGTGTTGGCTTCCGGGGAGGGGGGGGCTTTAGTGTTATTTGATGAAGAACAACATGAACTTTGAAAAAAGATGTAGCTATAGCAAAGCAAGCTTGTGGGATATAGTTTGGACCTTTCCGATCTCACCACCGTTCCTTTCCAGAGAAGCATTGTTACTGCCCAGATTGAACAGGAAATCCAGCCCCCAAGAGCCAAGTAGGATAGAGCAAACACTGAAATTGCACAACATGAAAAATACGGAATTACACAGCAACCAGGATGTGAACACGGGGGAAAAAGTGCCAGAGGATATGTATCTCTAGTCCATTAAATATAGTTTATTTGAAAGTATTTTACATTTTATTAAAGTAAAGCAGACAGGATATAAGCACTATAAACTTTCCCCTGAAAGTGAGCATTGCTGGCATTCCACTTGCTTAAATTATTACTTTTTCAAGGGATGATTAATCCTTACCCCTCTTAGTTAAGAGATTAAATGGTATGTTGGGTGTTTTACTTCCCAGGCCAAAGCAAAATGATGCTTCTGGAAGACTGGCTCAGTCGTTCACTGCTTTTTTTTTTTCTTTGTGAATCTATCTCTGTGTTCCTGGCACATGACTACATTTTCTTTCATGGGCAATATCTCTAGCTTGAAATCTCTTCTGACAAGTCACATTTTGTGTGAGATGCATGATTAAAGAGACTAGCTTTAGCATTTTACTAGGAAAAGTTAATTGCAACTTACTTGTCTCCAATGGACTGGAGGGAAGAAAAATTTCCTTAAAGAGGAATTTGCAATTTTAGATGAAAAATGAGCATGTTAACAAGCAGAAAGACAGAATAGCAAGGAATATGAGTATTTTTTCATTAGGAAATGCCATTTTGTCAAAACAGACATGCTTTGCTGGAATATGTTTTCAGTGAGAGTAAATCATTTTGAAATGAGACTTTCATCTGGACTTCCTTGGAGCATTTCATGGATCTCGTAATTTATTTGAATTACTTTTTTACAAGCTAAAGCATTTAAATAGTGCTAACACTACTTTTTAAGCCATTTGTATGTCTTTATATAGAATGTGTAGTATTGAGTTTGGACTATACCAAAATAGAAGATTCCCACATAGTTACTGTGATATTTCAGAAGTCAAGAAATTGCAGAAGTTGCATTCTACAAATCGAGCTTTTAATTATTTGCATCAATCCAGGATAATTTGTTTAAATCCTCTCTGGAATTCTGACAGGAAGGGAAATGCATTCTTGATAACTTTACCTGCAAAGTTCAGCTCAACATTGATTCCGAACCTGGACCCAACTAAAACATTACTCCTGCTCCAGACCCCAGTTTGGTCTTTCTGTCCCATCATTGCATCCAATGGCATTGTTGAAAGCTCTTCAGCTGAGTTCTTCACAGAAGCAAAACCCTGCCACCGATCACTGCTGTCCTCATAAGGTTTTCTCCTATAGGCTGACACTTTGCTCTCCTTTTCCCCTTGACCAGGAAACCTATCCAAGTGAAAGGTATTGGAAGGTGAAGACCACCTTCGCAACCACTCCCTGCTGGCACAGACGCTGAGGCTTGGGTTCAGACATCAGGTGGAGGGTGCAGGTATGGGGACAGGCAGAGGGGGAGAGGTGCAGAAGGAGGTAGGGAGTGGAAAGGAAAGAAGTCAGTTCCTCTCTCCTGCAGATCTGAGCCTGTTTTGTGAGGCTAGTGGCACTGGGGCACCGCAGCCAAATTACTCTTTCTCATTCCTGGTAAATCATGTTTCTGGCCTACAAGCCAGGCACTCTCAAGGTCAGTCAAAGGCAATGGCAGAAAAGTACACATTAGCTACTGTACCTCAGTGAAGTCACCACAGTTTTTAATTTGGGCATTTTAAGACTCAGGCGGGGCACCAGCATGAGTTCTACTGGATAACTCTGAGTTTTAAAAAAAAGAAATCCTTTTCCCCTTCTCCTTTGCTGCCTGAAGGGCAGGTGCAAGCTGACAGCTCCATGACTATAAATTGCTGCTGGAGCCATTGAAGCCTTCTCTTCAAACCAGATGCTCCTCTTTTCTGCATGAGTAGCAGAACACGTGCCCTAACCGTCTCCAGCTATTTTTAAAAGATGGATTTCTTCATTGCTTGTTTATAGCTTTATGTGTTGAAAAAAAACAGATTTAACTTAAAAGAGGAAAAAAAGTCTGTGAGTCAACATGCGTCCTTTGGAGGCACTAGAGAGATCTGGAGAGTCAAAAAATATGTGGTTTGTTGCATGAAACCATAAAGCCAAATTAAAGAGTTAAAAGTAAAGAAATCCTAGGGAGACTTTTGAGTTAAAAGTAGGAAGAATGCTAACAGAAGAGAAGCTACCCCAGTAAAAAGTTTCAGGCCATTATCCTGCAGCTGCAATTTTCCTAACAACAGTCATGTCCCGTGCTCGTCAGCTATGTAGGAGTTCAGTCCTTCCCAGGTCACCCAAGGATAACGTCCTGAGACTTTGAACTCCATTTTAAGAAACCATTTCCCAGGCACCATCCTTCCTACCGCAGACTCATTCCTCCAGCTTGCCTGTGAAGACGCCCCAAGTTTTGCATCTGTAAGGAAGAAAATGAAAACCAGAGGAAGCCCCCATTGATGGCCCGTCATGAATTCGGAAGCTCTGATGCAAACAGCAGCTCCCCCATGAAAGAATGACAAAAACATGGTTCTCGGAGCTGGAGACCTTCCTGTTGCTTTTTAGCTCACCCACTGAAGAGGGAGGAAATATGTGACATTGCAATATAATTATTCTTTTTCCACTGTCAGGGACCCAGGACAACCACATTGCTCATGCAGAGCCATGAGCAAGCTGCACAGGTCCTCCAAAAACAAGTGGCAATAAAACTTTGCTCCTCACTGTGCCATCTCCAGAGTTGATGACACATCTTTGTTTGCTTCCATTCAGATTTATGTGGGTTTCCTAGGCCTTTCTTCCCTTTCTTTGATGTTAATCATAGACCAAATTATGTCACTCTTGGCCAGAGGCTGGCACCAGGCATAAGTGCAACAGCAAGTGAATTTTATCAGTAATTAATGACATGCTGGCAGTGGATGGTTGGCCCTGGGAACCCCTTTGCCCAGGCCTGTGGCCAGGCTGGAGAGAGCAAGAACTTATGGCCAGTCCAACTGTACTTCATTAACTTGTCTCTTTCCTATCCAGTCCCATGTTGCCACCTGTCTTCCTGATCAATCCTGTTCAGTCCTATACCCCTCCGACAGGTAAGAGTACATAAGCCCTCTGCATACCCACTGTTTCACAGTGCCAGATACCTGAACCAGTGTTTGTCTATAGTCTAATGCCTACCTGTCCTGATAGGATAGGTAAAATAGATTATTTTAGAATCTGCCAAAATCTGGAGATATTCGGGGTGTTCAGATCAATCAAGTGCAACCGTCAGTATGTAACTGCTCCCCACCATCAGGTTCTGTACTAACATTCACTATTTCAGAATTTACTAAGAAAGCTGTTATAGTATCTAATATAAACCTTTTGAAAAACTGTGAGCTTCCTTCTGCTAGTGGTATAGAGGAGATCTCAGCATTGCTCTAACACAAAGGAACTTTAATCTGTCATTACTTCTGCACCCAGCTTTGATTGCCTGGGCATTTGCCCAGAAGTTTGCACTTAAAAAGGAACAGTACTGGGTGCTTCTTTGTCCTACTGGGCACTCAGTGGCATGGTGGAGAGGCCCCAAGACCATGTGTGTGTGCAGCAATGCACATGCTCTGCACACAGAGGCATCCCCTCTGCCTCCTGCAGTCACTGCGGCAGATCTCAGTCCAGACCAAACTGTTGCTGTTCAGCAGTGTCAGGCCTGAGTTTCAGTTGCTTCAGCTCACTGGATGGGGTCCAAGAGCTTGTCACACTGCCACAGCTCTGCTGAGGAAGTTGCATTTCTTCCCCTGTGCCAGCTTTATCTCAAAGATTTTTTTCTGTATATATTTGCAGTGATTTAAGAAGTAGATGATGGGAAGGCGCAAGAGTTAGAGTACTTGCATGCTGTGTGCAGCATCAGTGGATAAGAAGCGTGTGAAGGAAGTGAGTTATCCACCCACACACAATCAAGGCAGGGATTTGATTTTATTGCTGGTTGGTTGTTTTTTTTTCTTTCTCCTCTAGCCCAGGACTTGCTATCATAATGAAACATTTTTGCACTGGCTTGATCTCCAAGTCCCCCTATCTCCTCCTCTTTGTGTGTCCGTGTGGCTGCGTCCCTTGAATGTTTATTCTGCTGCAGAGAAGTGCAATGATTTCTGGGCAGGATGTCCAAAGATAAATCTGGCTTGTGGCAAGAGTTAAAAAGATTACAGTAAGGCCTTGTTTACAAAAGAGAAGGATCAGCTGCTGCTCTTGGAGTTTGTTTAAAAATTCCTTTTTTAACCATCCTTCTTTGTGTTTAGGTTTGTTTCCCTTGTTAAATAAACAACCAGTAAGGTCTCCATTGATCACCTCTGTCCTGTGTGTTTGTGCATGAGCAGAGGCGACAGGGAGAGGATTTCATACCTGGTGATCAACTTTCTGCAGAGGCCATAAAATTTCTAGGAAAACGTTGTTAAGCATCAGGGAGCGGCAGAGTTAAATGCAGTCCAGAGCCAACTAACAAGGCTTAGCTGTGAACAGGTGGGAGAGGGGTCATTTATCGTAAGTAATATACTCATGAGGATATTCACACCTAAATTTCTTATCTTCCTGTCTTGGTTTTTTCCAGAAGGTGGCCTGAGCAGCAGCAGCTAATGACCTGACCTGCCTGTGGAGCTGTCTGCCTCCTTCCCACAATAGCAGCCCAAGGACCAGACAACCAGAACAGCAGTGACATCTCTGGTACATAAAACCTGAAGGGCTGATGAAGCCTCTAGGAGAAAATAGGGATGAAGAGGAAGCTAATGCTGACCTCTGTTGACAAATTAATAGAAGAAAAATTCAAAGACAGCTTCTGGCTTAATCAGTCCTTGGTCTGTAGAGCACTTCCCAGTGTAACTTCCATTCTCCTGCATGCTTGTCCTTCCCTAGGTTCACGCTTTGCAGGGACCAACAGCAATGCCTGGTGTTTCTCCAGCTCACACAGAGTGCTCATCAGTTTTGCCTCCATGGGCACATGAGCACAGCTCTCCCATTCATTGCCCTGGCTGTATGGTGAAGACAGACTCACATTCTGGGGTTCAGTCCAGATCTTGAGGACCACCTTGAAATGCAGCACATAGGACTATATGTCCCTTCCCAGTGGTGGAAGCCATTTTCTTACAACACACAAAGAAGCTGTCCGTGAATTCAGGCAGCTAGATCTGTGATTTTACATAGGAGAGAACAAATTGAATCTCAGTGCAACCCTGTTCGGGGAAAAAAAAACAGTGCTTTGCTTGGCTTGGATTTCCTACAATAAAATAAAAGCAAGAGGCAAGGGGGAAGGTGAGTAGAATTCATTTTAAGAGCACGGCATGAATGCATTTGAAGGTGAAGTAGGTGGTGTTTTTCAAGAAAGCAGTGATGCATTTCAGGACCTTGAAAGCTGGTTCGTTGTTAGAGCCATAATAAACTTCAGACACCTGAATGCATTCATCAGTGTATATGACCTCTTTACCAATGCTTACCAGGAAATAATAAGCAACAGGGTGCAGGTCCTAAATGAAACAGAAGCTGCCAACATTGACATTCCTCTCTGGAAGAAGAGCTCCACCTTCAAAGGAGGACTTCATTCTGCAGTGTCTCTCTCCTAAAAAACAGCATTGCAAAATAGAGACAACCCTACATAGAGCTGACTTGCACTACATTTTTTGCAAGCTAAGAAAAAGATCTAGAAAGACTGGGCAGATCTTTTACAAAATCATCTGGTCATAAAACAAGACAAGATCTTTAAGGCTGACAGTTTAAACCATGAACGTTAATGTGCTTTGGTCAAGACCTTCTTTCATTTTGAGTTAATAATTTGTTGGATTAAGCAATTATTCAATCATTCAGTCCCTGCAACAGTTACATACATTTTAAATTTATACAGATAATTGTAGCAGCTTCAAGTTCAGGAGCTAGAAGAATGGTCAAATATCTTGTTATCCATTCCTTGTGTAGCCTACAGACAATTTTTTATCCTGTTATATAATGTCCTTGTAATGGCAAAGTGGTCAAATCAAGACATGCCTAACGGGCTACTTTAGGGTCATGGCACTTCAGACCAAGTTTAGCAATGACAAAAATGACATTTTTGCAGGAAGCCTAATTCCATTCCTGTTTTCCATGCTGCCAGATCTGAATCTTTGCAAAGACTTTAGAAGGACTGAAGCAATGTGTCTTCCTCATGCCAGCCTTTCACCCGGGGTTAACGTCAACCCCTAGATTTCCTCAGTGCCAGCAATGACCTATCAGTCGCCTACTTGTGATCTCCTTTCAAAGTATTGCCAAACAGGTTTTGCACAACTGCTCGTGAGGTCCATTAGGAATATGGTAGCCCAGGTCTTCCAGCTCCCCTCCATCCTTTTTCTCTGTGGGTTAGGACAAGCACAGGAGGGAGGCAGACACTTGGAGCACTTTCTAGTTTTCTATCTCTAACAGCACCATAATGAAGCTGACAGAACCTTTAGGATTAGTTTAGTGGCGGAATTAAGCATCTGGACAAAAATTGGATATGACGGATTTTCCCCATTAAGGTTTTTGGTCTAAGCCCAAGATAAATGATTATCACTGTAATTACAGGGTGATTATGCTAAGTTAATTACTGCTATGTAGCTTTATTTACAACATATTCTCTTTCCCCAAAGATTCAGAGAGGGTCTTCCCCTCCCGGTCCTCCCCTCCTTTAGCAGTATAATTCTGCACAGACATTGGCATGCTCCAGAACATTTAATCAGTTGCTTGCTTATAGAAGCTATAAGCAGATGTATGGGCTTGAGGACTCACTTGTCTGGCCTCTGACCTGGAAACCAGTGGGGCTGTCTCTGCTCAGAGCACCTGAGGATGTAGCCCTGAGGTATTTCTTATGGTTCAGAGCTGATCAGCATATGGAGCTCAATGCAGCTGCAGTGCTGATGGGGACAGAGATATGTCATGACCCAGGCCCTCTTTCCCTTTCACAGGAGAGAACATGGATAGTCCCAGGCTGACAGAGGACAGCTAAAGGCAGCATGTAGTGAAGATGTCCCGTTCTCCAGTAAATCTGTTCTTTGTATAAACATGAAGAGGGAATAAACCAGACACACATGAGCCAAAGTGCTCAAGAGGGAAGAAAAAGAAGCAAAACCAAATAACAAATCAACCAACAAAACCCGGCTGCAGTCACATTTGAAAACTGTCTGGGTATTCAGGCCAGCAATGTCATGTAAATTAAGTTTGAAAAGTAGTCACTTGCTTCTCTCAGCCTGCCTCTTCCCAGCAAAGGGTATCCTATCCACCAGGAAATCTTATACAAAAGGAGGGCTGAGAAGGCAGCAGACAGACGTGTATGTGCCTTCACCCTTGGAAAGGCACCTCCTATACGAACGCACCAGAGCTCAGAGGAGGCACTGAGACCCCTGTGTGCCCCCCATCACTGCAGGGTGAATTCAGGGTGCCTGTTCCTGCTGTGCACTCAGGGAGGAAGCCAGAGACTGGGCTGTGGAGGCAGCCTCTTAACCATGCAGCAGTCTTCAGACTGCTCATTTCAGGACAGGCGGTGCAGAGGGATGAGAAAGGGCTTCTCTTGTAAAGCACTCTTCTTCCACCTTTATTTCAATGGCTTATACCACTGGTATGAGTACCCAGCTTGTACTTTCAGGCTCCGCCACATAAGAAAGGTCATGAGTTTGACCCTTCTTAGGCACTGACTTTATCCCTCTGCAGTTCTGGGTGGATCTCTTGCCTCTTTTCAGATCTTAATGACAACAAGCAGTCAAATACGTATATAAATCTTTGCCTCATTTTGCTAAGGAGACAAGACTTACATAATTGAACTGTGTCCCCTTCTGTCAATTATTAGAGATATTGAACAACTAAAACGGGTAAGCAGGGGTATCAAAACACTTTAAGCTGAATGGAAGGAGGTGAACCATTAGAGAAGAGATACTTTGTCAATGCTAAGATATGTGAGCCTAACACTCTATTAGGCATCAGAAAAGCCACTTGCACAAACAGTGTTCAACTTTGCGAAAGAGATTATATCATGAATCATGACTTCTTCACCATGCATATTTCCTGGTATCTAGCAGGGGAAGTTGGCAGCCTGTCATTACTTAGCTGTTATGGAAAACCAAGCATCAGATAAAAAGTATTAAAAAATAAACCTTGCTGGAGGTTCATCAAAGGAGCTTCTATCTTAAAAAGGCCGGTGAGGTGATTTCAGGCCTTCGGTCATCCCAGTCCATCATGCTTCCCTAGCAAAGGTGTCAAGCTTCCTCCTTTATTTAGAAAGTCTCTTCATATCTTGTTGCCTTTGGGCTTCTTTACAAACCCTTTCTGTCAGCTGTCCCCAAAGCAAGCCAGCTCCCACTTTAAATGGGTGGGGACATTGCCATTTTGAGTTAGTCTCCCTCCTCCTTCATTAATTGCTTCTGAAAGTCTTGGCCTAAATGACTTGCCTGCATCTGTGGCAAAACTAGAAGAGACTCCCAGGGGTCCCATCCAAATGCCTGCCCTATAAAATCATCCTTCCCCTATGAAGGTCAACAAATCCCTTTCCTGTGCTCCAGAAATGATGGGGTATTCCTTTAGCCTTTGCATTGCCCAGCAACCCAGCTCCATTAGGAAAAAATGTTTATTAAAATGGTAATCCTGAATCTAGTTCAGACATGAAGCTGCAGTGCCTCCATCAGCTGCTCAGTCAGTGCTCTCATGAATATGTTATCTGACTTCTCTGTTAGGGCACTGTTTCCCCTCTAGCCTGCACATATTCACCCATGTTTGATTTCTCCTGTCCTTGGGAAACATCCAGGTTTCCCCTGCAGAGTGAAGAGAAAGCACAGCCCAGAGGTAAGGGAGAAATGACAGTACTCTACATCCTTTCCTGGATGCAAAGACCTCAAAGGCCTCTAGTTGCTGGGAACATGCAGGGGAAATTACACCTTTTGTCACCTTGGATTTGGGTCAGGAGGACAGCAAGCATGTGACTCTTCCAGAGATTACTGGAAATTGTGTCCAGTGGTGTTGAACACAAGGAAGGAGCACAAATCTCCAAGCCAGGAATTGTGGCATTAAAGCTGAAGGATTTGATGTGTGAAGAAAGGAGCGGACGTTCAGAAACATATCCCAGACAATGCAAATCCTGTATCTTAAGTGTCCCTAACCCAGAGCAGGAGAAAAGACACAGTTCTCTGCTTAGTATAAAGAAGCAGAGCTCTCCGTCACTCAGAGGAACTAACCCATTTCCAGTATATGAGGATCTGGCTTGATTTTGTGTATTCAATTCAGACTCCTGGAGTGAGGTCTGTTGTGCTGTATTGTTCCTGTCTCACAGGGAGCATCCAGAAACCATTACAGCTAGATGACCGCGGGGCACAACACAAGGGCAGAGGACAAGCAGAGCAGGTATGGACAGTTCACTGGAGCCCCCACGGCTTTGGACAGTGAACCATGATTCATGCAATATTGGTTCGGATACCAACTGCAGGGTGGATGATGGAGAGATTGGCAGAAAAAAAAATCAGCATCTATGGGAGGACTGCGTAAGCTGTACCACTTCTTTGGTTAGCCAGATATATATCCAATATTGAGCATAACTCTTGGATGATGACAACTGTTGAGCCAGCTCTGGAGCAAATGGCAAGGTCTCTGAGGTTCCTCTGGAGTCAGAGGGTGAAGGTGGACTCATTTCTCTAGAGGTGTGAAATACATAGCAATACCATGCTGCTGCTAGACTTTTCCGTTGCCTGACTTCAGCCTCCCCTTTGCTTCCTTTCCATCTGAGACACATAGCTGGGAAATATTTCAGAGCACAAGACAGGTTGATGTCTTTTGTGTGCCTCAGATTTCCTTTCCAAAAAACTCAGATGAAATAAAACCCTCTTCCAAGAATTAAGTCCCAAGAAGGCAAAGGCAGCCAAACATTTCTTAAACATGTTTGATGGGTCTCTCTATGGGGAAACTATAAAAGTTTTAATGGTACGTAATATTCAGATTTGTATTCACCTGGATGTTCATACTAATCAGATCTACATCACACCTTTAAAACCTTGAAGAACCTGGCTAGATGCATGCATAAGTAAGCACAAGTGATAAGTATACCAATTTTGTCCATGGCTTTTTCAATTTTCAGTGAATGCCTCTGCAATTCATTGCTGCTGGCATGTGATATTTCAGACATCTCCCTTGTCGCTGGGCAGAAATGGCACACGCGTCCAGAGGCTGGAAAGGCAGGCTGTCTGATTTCAGTTGAGGATATACCTTAAGGTTTGGACCTAAGGGACTTCCTAACAGCAGGTTTACCAAGGGGCTAGGGTTTGAAGATATTTGTACTGTTTCCAGACTGTCGATCTCACCAATGAACAGTCCTTTCTCTCCCAGGGCTCAGGAGCATAATTATTACCAAGGCTCAAATTATCATGCGTCAATAGAGCCATGGTGATGAGCCGCATGAGCGCTGCTACGATCAGAGAAATTAGGACTGGAATGGACCTCAGGAGGTCACTACAGCCAGCATTCTTCAGTCTGTGGTCTATGGTCTGGTAGGCATCAGGCAGTATCCAGGAAACTTTGCAACGACTTAATTTTCCAGCATATACACTCATTTCCACATGTGGGAGCAAGCAAGGAAGTTGGAGAGTGGGGGAGGGATGACGGTAGTAACACGGTTCAGTTTGCAGTAGGCTGGAAGTGCAATCTATTGTAGAAATATTGCACTAGGTGAACTGTAGTTCCTCCAGGATCAAAAAAGGTGAAGTCATCCTTGGATGAATTGGGAGAGGAGAAGCAAGGGCTGAGGAACACCAGTTGAGTCCAATCCCCTGTCCTAAGGCAGGATTCAGCTCTATTAAACCATTTCTGCCAAATACTTTTCTGACTTCTTCTTAAAGACTTCTAATAACACAGATTCCCCACCCCTTCCCTAGGCAATGTATTCCAGTATTTAACTATTCTGACTGTGAAAAAGTGTTTCCTGATGTCTAACCTGACTCTTTCTCAGTGCAGTTTAATCCCGTTACTTCTTGTCCAATCCATAAGAGACCAGAAAGCAATTTATTCTCTTTCTTAGCCCCAGGCAGCACAAGGTAAAACATGTTAGCATAAACCTCACTAAAAAGTGTACAGTATGCAATGTAGAGTAGCTCAGAGTGCTTAGCCCGGGGAAATCTGTGTTGATGTTGGGAACACAAAACAACATCATTCTCCTCCTCAGCAAAGAGAACGTACTTGGTTTATGATAAAGACGGGTAATCGGCAAGTCCCAAGACATCTTTGACCCATCCTCTGAAATCTTCCTTAGGGGAAAAAAAACCCACTTACTTGTCCCCAAAATGGCCTACGTTAGAAAAAAAGTACTGAAAGCAAGGTGTCCCTGGGAGGATCCCATCGTCTCTAGAGTTCTCTTATTCCTCCTTTGTTGTGCCAAGGAATCAGGAGGACCAATAAAAAGAAAAAAAAAAAAAGAGTTAAGAAAGGAACCTTTGTGGGCAGCTGTTAAAAGAAGGTCGAACAATTTTATTTATTTAATTTTCTATAGGGGAACATTGATGGGAAGAGAGAACAACAAAGAATTGCTTTTGGAGTAGTCCAAAAGCTCCCTGCTGACAGGTTGGCCCCACCCTCCCCTCTCCAGCACACAAGGACTCTTTTCAAAGAGAATCACCTGGCCCATAAATTCCAATTTATGGTAATTTAAGAAAACAAATGACCAATTCCAGCCTTTGACAGTGTTTAGGAAAGGCAGGATTAAGCACAGTGATTAAAAAAGAAAAGCCTTTCCTTGCCACTCGACTTTGCAGGTGGGATTTCCTCCAATCCTCCCAGTTTCGTGGCTTCACTATCCAGAGCCTTCAAGAGGTTAAACTGGCACAGCTTGGGGGTTTGCAAACACTATGCAGGCTGGGGGAAGGGCAAGAGGAAATTAAGTGGCTTCTTTCTTTTCACCTTCCTTTTTCCAGTTATCTGTAGCAAGCCCTCAGAGCACCTATATTTAGACTAGGATATATAAAGAGGCACAGATGCACACTTGACCCAGGAACATTTCCCATTTTCTATTAAATTGCCTCATTTTTAGCTTCTGTGCTGCTTTCTTCAGTGATCTGGGATTTGGCCAAGGACAAAAAAAGGGCTTTTTAGGGCCACTTACTGAATAAAGATCTTGCCTGAGACTTAATTACAGATGTGGTGCCCCCATTTAGATAGGCAACAATGCTGGATTCAGCCCGGAGATGGTTTAGAAGTCAGGGCCAAACACTTCGGCTTTGTGGGGAGAAGAACAGAAAGGATGGGGATATTACATCCCCTTCAGCTCTCCTGGGACCACACGTCTCCTGCTAACAAGCATGTTATACTCTTCTCATACAGGGGAAAGCTCCACCGGAGAGCAAGCTGGATTCTTTATCCCTACTCCTCCTTTGGGGAGGCCAGAAGTTTACTCCTCAAATGGTCAGAAACCCTCTCCTTCTTTCCAGCTTTAGTTTATTCCTGGCCACATTTATCTTTGTGTCCTCTGGTATGAAACATTTTTACTTCAACTTAAATAGCTCTTCCCCCTTTCTGGCAGCTTTCTCTCTCCAACCTCAGTGTAGTGACGGAAAGTTAAGCCATCCTTTCTTGACCCTCGTTTTCCTATAAAAAGGAAGTTAAGTCCCTGCCTTCTCTTATGAAACAAGGTCTCCAACGCCCTTTTTCCTTCCCAGGTCCTACCATTTTTTCCTGTGCCTGTGCTAACCTCAGTGTTCAATGTGTACAGAATAGGCTGCAAGTCTGGTCGTGAAACAAAAGCTCTGGCTACAGGGACCCACTCAAGGCCACAGCATTAAGGCTGAGGTATCATGGATGACCTGGCAGCAAGCGCTGGGGGAAAAACTCAGAAGGAGCTTCTGGCTGTGCCCATAGAGTTTTCCACGGTTCTATATCAAGGAGTGGTACCCTAAGCCTGTCAACACACGCCCTCCTGGGCTAATCTCCATGCTTCTTCCAAACCTCCATGGTGCAGGCAGGGAATCCACACCTCTCCTTGTTAGCAGTGAGATGCCTTCCCTGGCAAGGAAATCCCACGGGAGACCTTCTACAGACACACACAGGACAGGAGCCAGGCTGTCTTTGCCTCACATGGGGATGACAAAAGCTCCCCACAGCAGCCAGTGTGCCTGTGGCATCCGCATCCTCCCTACCCCTCCCAGCCCCTTCCCCACCTCGGACACCTGCTCCTGCACTGCCACCCAAAACCTGCCTCAAAGCCCAGCAGCTTGTTCCTCTGCCTGCATTGCATCTGTCTTGGTTAAACCACGACAGTCTTCTAACCACTCCTGGCCCGGGCTACATCCCAATTCCTACCACAGTCTAGCCTGCCTGGTTTTCAGATCGTGCAGCCTCCATCTCCCAGGAAGGGCTGGGCAGCTTCACTGGAAGCGTTTGGGGAGCAGCAGGCTGCCCATGGTTGGGGCGACAGGGGAGGACGCAGTCAATGCTTCTTGGTGCTGCTGTGATTACGGTGGCGAAGGAAAGGTGTGGGCTTCTCTGAGTTTATAAAGACTAGAAAATGGTGATAATGCATGCTGGAAAGTGCAGTCCAGCCAAGGCTGAGCTTGGCCATAGCAGCACCCTGATGTCAAGTTTCCATTATGTTTTTGTTGTCATTTCCAAGTACAATTGTCTTTTTCCTGGGAGAGAGGAAGTATTAAATACATAATATTTTCATTTCCCATCCGGAATCTCTGTGGGTTTTACTGAAAACTGGAGACATGAGGGGAGATCTGCTTGCTTGCTCACTTGCTTGCTTGCTTGCTTGCTTTTCTTTCTTTTATATCTCTCTTTCTTTCAAAAAACAATATTTTTTTCCCTGAGGGACACATCTCTCTCCCCTCCCCTTTCACTTCCTAACTGGATCTGTTTGACTTGTATTTTCTGAGGCATTGGTTAAGAATTTCAGATGCCCAACTTAGCCTGCCTGAATTGAGTCTATTTCCCAGAAGATAAATGTACAGCACTTTTTGAAAACCTGGTTCCCGGGTTCTCTCTCTCAAGATGTCCCACATAAATCCCTCCATAACAAAACAAGCCAAAATCTCCAGTAATTTCAGAAAATGTTGGTCATTATCTTTGTATGGTGAAGACAGCAATCTGAGCTTTGAAACAAACAAAAAAGTCATTCTTTAAAAAAAAAACAAAAAAAAAAACAACCCCCCCCAAAAAAAACAAAAACAAGAACAAAAAACAAAAAAACAAACAAACAAACAAAAAAAAAACTTGACAGATGCCAGCATATTTATTCTTAAACAAAACTTCTCTAGCACAACCCTGGGCTTCCCAACAAGCAGTTTTGCAAGTGAACTTTATAGTATGACATCAGTGAACAGATGGCAGGCAAAGCTGTTGGCAGGGTGATGAGAAAGCTGGCCATTTATAATGGAAAATGTCCTGATAAAATGGAATGCGCTTATTTTATTCCACGGTAATGTTTATAAAATTCCTTTCCTGAGGCTTCTTCGAGGATCTTTTCATCATTATTGTATTATTATTAATAATAAAACATATAAAGGGAAAAATGCGCATAGCAAATGACATTTTAAATGCCCCAGAGGAAAAGGGAAAGGTTTTCAGCACTGGTAGGGTTGATTGCATTGTGATGATTTGTTACAAGCTTTACAGTTACAATCCACGATGGCATGGACATTTCTCCCAACAGGGTTAATTGTATAATAACACTCAATAACTGGCAGGCCTTCACCCTTCAAGGGAGGACACTGGAGTGTGAAGCCATGCACAGATGCTGCCAAATTTCTGTACCTTGAGAATTTCTGAATGCCTATGTGCCTCAAGTCTTTCAAAGGCAGACTTTCAGCTGGATGCAATTCAGGATGGGTCCATTATGTAAGCGGTGGGGAACAAAGCTGGGCCTTTAAAAAAGATTGGTACTGTTGAGGAGTAGTTTATGTCTTGAAAAGCCAAATCCAGGTGTTGCAAGAACTATTAGCTAATTTAAGTAACATTCATTCTAATAATAATTTCTGGAAGTTTCCAGAGATGGGGCAGGACACAAAACTGGGCAGGAACAGATTCCTCTTACAGATAGCCACTGGAAATTCTGCAGTAGTGCAGGACAGGAGGAGACAGAGGATGGGTTGAGGGGGGGACTCCTCAACCCACTGCATTGACGAGTCATGGCAGAGAGAAAGGAGACATTTCCTCCCACTCCTCCCCGTTGCCCTTCATTTGCCTTAATTCCAGGAGCTTAAAACCAAATATGCCTTGCTGAACCTAAAACTTCTTACAAAATGATTTCACTTCGATAAGACAGGATGAAGACATGTGGTTTGGATTAACCCCAACACATTCCCTTCATACACAGCCCCACCAAGCCAAGAGAGAAAAAAGTGACAAGGCTTAAGATAGGTTAAAAGCGAATAAAGCAAGGGGAGCAATTCATAATAATAATTGAAGGATTATTATCAGATAGTTCTTATCAGTCCTTATCTCCCAGCTGTTTATAAAAGCAGCTGATATCATTATTGCCATTGTACAGACAGTGAAACTGAGGTTGAGGGAGATCAAACAATTGACCTATGGTTGCCTCAGCAGACAATGGTAGAACTATGAAGAAATCCTAGCTGTTCAGTCTTTACCTGTTACACACTGATGTACTGTGTCCATCACAATAAAAATCTGACAAAATGGAATTTGTCCCAGGACAAAAGATAGGAGCCAAAAAGTTTGCTATCTTATCAGAGAAAAACTACCTGGGTAGCCAGACTCCCTTTCCAATCTATTTAGCAATAAAGGATGCAGAGGGCAGTCGTGATCCCATTCTATCCACTCACAACCAACAGGCAGTGACCTTCTGGTGTGTTACAGCAACATAGCTAAACAAACAACTTGCTGTTCCAGCACCCCTCAGGGCAGATTCCTTGGTGGGGACAATCTATTTCCAGAATTTCCATATCCGGATCTGGAAGTCATTATATCCACCTATTCCTACAGTGAGCCACCATGAGTATATCTAAGTCTCTATCTCATCCTGAACAACATGCCAGAGACCAGCTGTGCTGGAGAGAACTTGTTTTCTAGTAGAGTTGCAGACTAAAATCTTCTTAGGCACAGAAGACCAGCTAGTCTGGGTGAACCTTGACTGGATGCTGAATTCACAACAAGCTCCAGGGCCATGCCTAAAATGCAGCATATCACCATTTTACATTGCTTCCTGCTTCCGCCTTTTCATGATTCTGAGATGTCCTCAATTTACCTGCAGATACATTAAGAAAGCTCTTATCTTTTGGGCAAAATCTCAACTTGGAAAAGCCACAGGAACTATAAACTATACTTCAGCAAATTGCCTTAAGCTCTCCAGCTCACTGTGGTTTGATACCCTGCCCAGTGGACCATTCCTAGCCCTTAAATTAATCTGCAAAGTATTCTTTTTTAATTTACTTCCATCTGCAGCATTTTCTGTTCCACCTCCTCTATACAGCTCTGCTGCCCTGGGACAACAATTGTAACAACAACAATAAAAACTCGCAGCAACAACAGTGTGTTTAATTTCAGGCTCCGCTGTGGTCACTTCCCTGCTGAACATGGTAGAGACATGGACACGGGCACTGGGTTCCATCTCTCTCCTGCCGAGGATCCAATATCCTGTCCTCAGCTCATACATTTTGGATCTGCCACTGTTTCTGCCAAAAAAGCTTCATTTTACAGGAGAGGAATGAGAAAAAATAAGAAAGGAAGAAGATGAGAAAGAAAGATTTTTAAAGGGCAGCCAAGATAATCCTTCCTGGATGTTTTGATCTTTTTAAATAACTTGTTCTTGAAGAAAGTATATTCTGGTGGCTCTCTGCAGGAGAGTGCCTACTGGAACAAAATCCTATCACCACGGGAAGGAAGAAGGTGCAAGATAATATTATTCTTTTCTGACACTGAGGACAAAAGAATTGTTGGATGAGAAAACCCTCCTAGGAACAAAAGGAGGTTAATCCTCTTTCAGGTTTATTGCAGTGCTGTTGCTTTCTCTCAGATACAGGCAGATGTATAGGTGATACAAAACAGGTTCAAAAACAGGTTCAGGTGAAACAAATCACAGCTGGATCCAGAACCAGCCACTGAAAATCACTTTCCCAGCAATTTCCTGATGCTTTTATCCCCACTGCCAGGCGTCATGTCACCAAGTCAGGGCACTGCAGTGGCTTTGCCTCTGTCCTCTGCTTGCTCAGATCCACCTCCAAACATCCCATGTTCATACCTAGCTCCTGTGTGCATCATCCAAATTCATTTAGTGGTCCTTTAACAGTCCTCTTCTCCTGTCTCCTTTTTGCTGGGATGGACATGCAGCTTTAGTACTCAGTAAACAAAGCTTACAACTTCAATAAGAAAAGCCAACCAAGGCCGCGACTTCCACTTAGTTTGCCAAGGTGTTCCTAGTCTGAGCCCTCCTAACTTGTGCCAGTGTGAGGGAGCTGCTCTGACATGCAATGAGGTAGCCCTGAGATGCATCATCCTGAGATCCAAGTGAAAGCCATAAAGGCTCTTTAACACCAGAGCTTTCATGGAATAATTCCAGGTTTACACCAGGGTTGATGAGAGCAAATTGGGCCACTTTTTTTTATTTTTGTTTCCTGAGTTTAGCACTGCTTCCAATTCATGTTGCACAGTTTGTACCCTACTGAAACTAGGCTTTTAAGTTTTGTCTTCTGTACAGCTGTGTTATTTTCTCCACTCTAGTGGGGAAATTTCTGTAGAGATCTGACTTGGTTTGTTACCATTCTCCTAGTTCCAGTTTGTTTTGGAAGTAGAAGGTCTCAAACCTTGAAACCAATTTGGGGTTATAAAAAGCTCAAAAAACTCCTCTTTCATATTTGGCGGTTTTCTAGAATAGACGGGCCTTATACCTATTTTTCCACCTGAAGTGATTACACTAAGGTTTTAGGTCCTACAGGTGCCCTGGATTTGACATCCATTGCAATGACAACCTACAAGAAGGATGGAATGAAATACGAATTGCAAAACACCCTGATTTTTTATCTTTGCTGAACAATTCAAGTGAAGTTCTATTTAACAAAGGGTGCAGTGAGAATTCTGCAGCAGTCTCCATATCCATAGGCACTCACCCCCGTCACCAGTTAGTTATGCTTAGAAGATCCCATTTGGTATTGTTATATAGTATTGGAGTACATTTAATAAGTATCCTGATCATTTTGAGACTGCGTTATTTATTGGCAACAAATTTAAGAATGTTCATTCAGAAAACTAAATTCATTTTAGAAGTCCATCTTTACTGAAACAGCAGCTGAAGAGCTTGCAATCTGAACAGCATCTCCTGAAACTGAAAAAGAAGCAGAGCTGTGATTTTGATCACGTTACTGTGACAGCTAAGCCAGTAACCAAAAATTCAGAAATTAGTGTAAAATGATGCCACTAGACTATGAAATTCAACTGTTCTGCTGTTGACATTTTCTTGCCATTTTGCTCTGAAAAGAATCAAAATGCCTTTAGTCATTTAGACTGTACTTCAAACACAGTCCTATTTTCATTTCAATGTTGTTGATGCATGTACTTGTAATATTCTCCATGCATGTTTCTTGTCAATAACATTAAGAAAAAACCTATTTATAGATTTCCCCTATTAAAAAACATTGCATAAAAACTGAGTTGTTTGGTTAGAATGATAATATAAATGGCTCCACTCTCCAGCTAAGCTCCAGTCCCTAAAATTTAGAAGCCTAATTCTACGAAGTTCAGTCACCTAACAATAATATTCTGCTCTATGCTTCTTAGCATACAGCCAGCACTAGCTGGCAATGCTTGACATACCCTTATTTAGGCAGAGCACAGGAACAGTCCAGAGATACTCATGCCCCCAAGTCTCGGACCAGATGAAAGGTTCTGATATGAGACTTTTCTGCCCTTGGGAGCCCAAGTAACACACACAGTCACTGTGTTTGGAAAGGATTTGCATGCCTTGCATGGTAGATTAACTTCTTGTCTCTTTAAACAGGAATCTCCACACTGTTGTGTTACTCCTTGGCCTGCTAAACAAGCTGTACACCAGGACTTTATAGCGCAGTCTTTGACCACTGGGCCAGAGCGTGTTTGCTATTTGTAAGCAGGCATTCAGAAGCTTATCGACAAGATTTAGCACAAGATCCAGTGCTCTGGCGCTCTGGCTCATTGGAGCATACAGTGGATCACCCACCAAATAAAATAAAAAAAAAAATTTCTTTTGCATCTTATGGAGTGTAGAAAAACCATGATCATTTTCCTAACAGTTATTGTCTCCTCCTCCACGTGAGACTGCAAAATGCCTTACCACAAATAAAAGCATGATCTATCATATCTCACTTCCTTCAATTTTCTTTCTACCAATTCTCCCTAGAGCTATTGGCGTTTTTTTTCCCCTGGCTCCAGTGATAAGATGACTTCATTAGACTTGCATTCAGGCCTTATGTGATTCAGACAGGTGTTATTCATATGTCTACATCAAAGCCACATGGAAGAGGAGAGAATTCCCTGCTTCTCCAGGGAGTGCTTTTATGCCCCCTTCCACCAAATTAGCACTAGCAGAAAGGTGAAGGGGAAGGCAGTGACATACTTGACCATACTGCTGACTGCTAAGTGAGTATGTGTCTAAACCCTCATTAGAGGCTTTTGCCTTATAATTACAGCATGGCTTTATCCAGCATTAGAAAGCTAACGTGGCTGAAATTAAGACAGGACCCTTTTCAATCCTAACTCAGCAATTCTGCTAGCAGAGACAGTCCTGCAGGATTTTATGCAGTCCATGAGTTTTCTTAGTAGGCTTCAGGAGGTCAAACCCAAAGACACAAATCCACCACTTCAGAGTAGGCCTCCACTGGAACTGAATGTTCATCCCAGCTGGATGCTGTAGAAACTGCTTCTCTACCCCACCATTCTCCTATTATCTTCTGTGTCTATAATCATAGATTCAGGCAACACAGCCTTCATTTCCAAGGGGGATTCTTCTTTCCATATTTGTCTCTGTAATTGCATTATTCCCAATTTTACAAGAGACTGTAGAAGCGTGGTAGATCCTTTATTTTGGAGCCCACTGAGTTTGAGAGCTCCCTGCAATCTCCAAGCAACGTTTTTTAGCCCCACATATCCCTTTCTAGGCTATTAGCATAATATATCAGAGACAGGTAATTTGGGACCCCTGCAACACTGTCTTGTACAAGCACAAAAAGTGTAAGAGACAGACTTCCAATAATTTCCTGTTATCAGTTCTCAAGGTGAAACTTGGCCAACATCCAGCCTTTTCCCCTTTAAATGAATTGGAATAGAATGGACAGTCTGTTCCATTGTTCTTCCTAATACTTCAAGTGTTCCTCCATCCCTCAAACAGCTTTGATGTCATCTAGCTCCACTTGAAGGGGAAAGAATGTGTTTGGGAATAATTAACAAGCTAAAAATGACTTTGTCAGAACATTTGTGTTATTGAATTACTTGCAGCTACCAGCTTTAGAGAGCTGAGGCAGTGGTTGGGCACAATTAGAGCCCTTTAAAGGGAAAAAAAGAATAGTCTTTTGGTGAAGCACACAAAGTTGGACTTAAGAAGGGCAGGTTAATCTCCTGATTCTGCCTCAAAATTCTCATGTAACCTCAGGCACATCATTTAGTTTACCTACACTTCAGCCCCTCACACAAAATGCCCCTGATGACTCTTGCCTCATTATAACATAAGCAAATATTAACATTACAACAGAGCTGTCTCCTACCCTACATTCCTACCTCATCCAGCATAAGAGTCCTGGATTTTGTCAGTGCCTCTGGGCACTACTTTAATACAAATAATACTCAAGTCAGAAGTCTTTTTTCTTCCTTCTTATGTAGAGCATTATTATTTTGAGGACATGCAATAATAAAACTGCCAGCCTTTATAACAAGGACTGTGAGCAATCAATACAAAAAAGTCAACTAACATATGGCTCTTTCTTCTGCCAGTACAAAGCAGAAATAAAGACACTTCTGTTGTCCCTCTACAACTGATTTAGAAACTCAGATTGCTTAGTCTCCTGTTTCATAGGGAAAACCAGCAAGTTATATAGAGGACTGCTTTAAAACTACCCTTCGGTATGGGATAACTTAACAGAAAAGAAAAAGTTCTGGCCTTAATAAATTGCATTTCATGCCTGGATTTCCAAGCATTTGAGCTATCTCACCCCTGCAACTAAGATAGCTGTTCCATCAGCTGTGCCAGCATCTAGCCTGAGGCTCTTGTAGATTTAACCTTTTCAAGCCACAGTGAAGAACATAAGATTAGATTTAGATACCCAGTTTACCCTCAGCTCTTCTTTAAATTTATGCTCTAGGGGATTAGACTAGCTGTTTTGTGCCTGAGCAACTTTACAGACAAGAGCCTATTTGTACAAGGTCAAACTTATTCAATAGGAAATAAGGCTTGATAGTAAAAGAGCAGATTCCAGGGAGGTGGAACTTTTAGCACAGCCCTCTCTTGTCTAGTAGCACAAGTCTCTAGAGCCTCCATTTTCTTTTCAAGCCCCAAAAGCTCCCTATCCCCTACCTACCTCATCCCTTTTAAATCTGGACCTGGCAACATTTGTGGCTTGTTAATGTTATCTCCAGTGTCTGTGGTTCATTGCTCTTATATAAATCCTCATCTTAGGCCAGCTTGTATCTTATGAGATGCTTTGCTAAGGAGGAGGGTTGGTAGTACTTTGGGGGAGGGGGCGAGCAGAAGTGTTTCACATGGGAAGAATAAGAATGTTTTTCCTTTTTACAGAGCTGCTATTAATGGTCTGCTGTAGCAAGAGAAAGGCTTTCTGTAAGAAAACAGAAGAAAATCAGATCTGTCCTAGATGTCTGAAAGCCTAGGTAGGCAAATTTTGTCTGTTACTTTTATATTGTGAACTTAGTCTCTGCTGTATGACTCCAAAGAGGGTCACGGAAGAATCTGCTTATCAATAAGAGGCTGCTGACTTACTACTGAGAATACTTTCTCAGACTAGCTCTTATTTCTTCTCTGATAGTTTTAACATAAAAAAGCTCTTTTGTACCTGTTCATCTTATGCCTGTTTAGTGTCCCTGTACTTTGGGTTGAAGGGAACTGCAGAGCACAAGACGTGAAGGAGCAGCAAAGGTTAAAAATCCATGAGGTGCCAACAAAGGAGCTTTTGGTAGGAGTGGGTGGGGAAGGTTGGGTTGTCCTTGACAGCTAACGTAGCCCAGCCTTCTATGTGTGAAAGCTACTTGCCTGTCCTTGAGCTCCCCAAAGGAAATATCTGGTGTTTGAACTGAGAGGCACCCAAAGCAACGCACCATGACTCAGCACCATCATTTTTCTGTCTCTGCAGAGAACTGTAGGGTCTGAACACAGATGATGCTGCTAAATGAGCTTGCTGTAAGTGTATTAAATCCTGTAGTGAATACACCTGTATTATGGTCACCTGATTTGTATTTATTCTGTTGAAAAACAAAGAACTGTTGTCTTCCTAAGAAGTTAATCCCCTGCCTGTGACCCTGTGGTCTGCTTCAGAAGCTATAGTTAAAAGTTCTGCCTTTAACCACATCCTCTGTGTGCTGTGTGTTCAGTTTGTGCTGCTTTGTGTTTCTATCCTGACTGTGGAGAGAATAAAAGGTGAGAGGGAAGCCATTGGGAAGTGCAGCTAAGGAAGGGAAAATACAACATATCAGCCAGACCACCCAGTTGCCACCAACTTGAAAGGTGTCAAAATGTAAGTATGAGGATACTGTCACTGTGCAGGCTAAAAAAAAAAAATAATCAGAAATTCTATTCAGTGTGTAGGGAGAAAACAATCCTGATGGTTAAAGTGTTTGATGGGATCTGAAAACTTTGAGGGCCAGACATTGTAATAGGATGTATAAATATGAATTTCTAAATAATGTCTGTAAATTGCTGATGTCCTGATTTGAACCCTTAATGCTAGCTGAGGAGGTAGCACAAGATGTTTGCTGCGTAATCCCCCCACCAGCATACATCCACACCCCCCATGCCCCCACTGCCTGTGTATGGTTGTTCTCTCTTTCTACTTCAGTTTAGATTTCTTCTTTGAACTTTAGTTCTCATTATTTTTGGACTTGTCACTTTGTTTGGAAAGATTTATTTCCACTGTTCCTTCTCTGTTCTTCCCTTGCCTCTTCTCCTCTGGATGCTTTTTTGGCAAAGCCCATTGCTATTTTTTATGACTTTGTGTACTGTTTCAAAACAGTAAAATGTTTTTGAAGCAAGATGATCCTGTGTTGCTATGTTCATGCAGTAGCTCCTCCACCTCTGCTGCTTTTTAAAGGGCTTGTGCTGTACTACTGGTTTTCAGTGTTCATTAAGAAAACAAGTCACTCTGAATTGTAGAACTCAAAAAAAAACAAAAATCCACTCTTTTGTGTGAGTACCTTGATGTTACTGAGTTTTTTACTTCTCTTCATGACAGCAAGCCAGGTGTCTTTCTGTGATCACATGCTGGTTTTCAGATATGAGTAAAAAGGAGCACTCCTGATATTCCTGTCAAGTGATGTTGAAATTGGCTGAAATTGGTGGTGGAAAGGGGACAGCTGGCTGGTGTGATCACTGAATTGCCACTTCCTTTGGACACCAGGACTGAAAATGTTTGTCCCTGTGTATTTCAGATCATGTTGTACCATCCTAGCGACAAGTGAACTGATTTCACTTGGAAGTTGGAGGCTAAGATCTAAATCTAATTTTAGTAGCTCAAAAATCATGCCAGTTTATAAATATACATGTAAATAGATTTGATTGGCTGAAATGGTTTTCCTTTAATGCTCTGGGGTGAGGCTCCTCTTGTGTCTACAGGCCCCTACAAGAAGCTTTTGAAAACTCTTCATTTTATTCAGTACACTAAATGGTAGCAATAGACTTTTGATATCGAGATTATTTGGAGAAGCTGTCTCTGCATACTTAAACAGTATAGCTTGAATGTTCATTTTATATTGGATGGGACACAAAGCTCATACAGTTCTATTCTGTGCTTATATTAGCAATAAAAACAACTATTAAAGTCATCTCAATTCATTTTTTTTCCTAAATTGAGGTTTCTTTAAAAAAGTCTTTCTCTTCTGCCAGGTGATTTTTTTTTTTTTTTTCTTTTTTTGTTTGCAGAACTGCTTTTTGAGGTGCTGAGATAGCAACTCAATGCTGGTCCGTAGTAAGAGTTTAAACAGACTCCCAGATAAGGAAGATGACACATGAACATTACTTAAAAATGAGAAAAATAGTCATGGGATGGGCTCTTCAATGCCAAACAAGCTGTAAGAGAAGTACCACTCTGTTTTATGCTAGGGGATATCTTACCTGCCAGGAGTGCAAATTCACCAGTAATACAAGAGATCTGTCCCTGATGGAACTTCTACTGACTTTGAGCCTCAGTTTTCCCATTACGAGAAAGATCTTAACCTGTATTACAATGGCCTCCATCAGCACTGTGTTTACATATTTTATTTGGTGTTCTAGACTGACTTTACTTTTATAAGGTTAAAAAGGAACTTCCTATTGGTGCTGTATGAATGGTATTAAAAAAAAATAATCTATGGCTAAATATCCTCCATGGAGTCTAAATCTAGACAAAAAGACTCCAAAGTGGTGGAGACTTCAATTTCCCTTGCTGAATTGCTTGGATGTCTATGAAGACCCTTATCAGTAGACTTAGGTGCAATCTGCTAGCTGGTAGACTGACAGCATGCTGGAAATACATATCCATAGCTTTCCAGAGATGTGGAACTGAGGGATCAATGTGATTCTTTGAGGAGGAGTGCAACAGCATTGTCCAGAAGGAGAGTAACTCCCTGATCTGGACCTGTAATGGATATCAGTAAAAGACAGGTGAATGTCAAATTTAGGACCAGGAAAGATGTTGGGTCATCAAGTGTAGATCTCTACAGAGAACATCACACAGTCCTGTCTGGGAAGGTCTAATGCTTGATCTAATAATAACAATTTCTTGCACCTCTTCTTCTGTTAGAAAATTTTACAAGGACCTTATTCCTCTCAGTTACTTTTTAAATTTCTCCATGCTTTCCACCTGACACTCTCTTGTGAGCCAGTTTATCCCTATACCTTTCTCTGAGCAAATGCTGGCTGAAATACCTCTTTTCCCCTCCTGATGAATGACTTCTGTCTACTACTAAATAAAAAGCTTAATTCCACTTTTAGTAGGCTATCTCCTGCACCTGCTTCATCTTTCTTGAAGAGGACTGGCCAGAACTGTACACTCAGGTGTGACAAGTATGCAGTTTAAGAAGAGGGGATTGTGGACAACCCAGAAGAAAATGGTGGATTCATCCCCTTTTGGTGGAAAGGGATATTCCAAAATCAGAGCAACTCTGTCAACTTTTGTAGAGCTGTTGCAATTTGAACCAGACACATATACATCTGTGAAAATAATTTGTGCAGCAGCCACTGGAGGGGTAATAAAGATATATATATATTTTTAATCCAGTCATTGGTAGAATGAATGGATATTGTCAAAAGAATCCCTTATATCCTGTATTAAAAATAAGCATGTCTCACTTCAGCTTCTGCAAGACACAAATACCCCAAACATTTCCCCTTCCTTTTTGGAGCTCAGAGCAGGCTTTCAAGGGCAAAACAAAGAAGTTCAAATTCTAGTAAGACCTGTGGAATGCAGCTCACAATGGGTTTTATACAGAGGGTCTTCAGGCAAGTGGGAGTTTCTTCTGAAAAGTTAAAAACAACTCTCCTCTGAATAAATAAATTAAAATAAGCTGAAGGTGAAAGTGTTGGAGTTTGGAATGGGCTGTGTTAATGGTCTACAGGGACAGAAGCTGTGAAAGGAGAGAGGAACCACTGTCTGTCACTGCTGTTAAGGCATTCTCCTGTTATTTCACCTTGTGGTGTGGAGTTTGTGGCTCAACCAGGTCCAAACCCAAGGGACTGGCTCTATTCCCTGTGCCAAATAGGACTACTTATGTCTCTGGAGAAATATCTGTGGGGCTCAGTCTGCAAACGGTGTGGCTGCCTGCACTGTAAGTGAATAACTACTGTGAGAGCAGGCAGAGGCCCTACCTGCTGTGGCACATGCTTTCCACACGCTACTGATGGCTGTCACTCGGGCTCAAAGGATCCTGCTGTGCCACAGAGGGAAAGGAACACATCTGGCTTTACCCACGAAGTGTCTCCACTGCATGAGCGAAAGCTTTGGGACTGAATTCCCAGTTCAACTTCAGAGATCAGGTTTGTGGTCTCTTCCAAGGTTTCTGTTGCAGAGGAGTAACAACTCTGGTCCTGAAGGAAGGCTTGGGCTTGTATGTAGTTATTATGGCAGCTTAACCTCTGAACACCGTACAGATTGTCCAGACCAGTTTGGCTTTCTCATGTCTGTGTATCCTTACTAAAGAGAGGAAGGGGAGACATGGGATGGCACTGTTCAGAATCTGACAACATCAGTCTCGGGTCTTCTAACAGATACCCACTTTTTGTGTGTTTGCAGCATGGGAAGTTGGGACGTTAAGGTTCTTAATGTAATAAGCCCCATGACACGAAAATACCAAGATAGCGGGTGATTAGTAGAAATGCTTTTTAAGAGGTTGCTATATATCAAAGATCCTTTGGAGTGACAGAAGAGGTTTTCCTTGGAAGAACCTTTTCTTGAGCATCATCTCCAAGTTACTCCCTGTTGTACTGTCTTTTGAGCTCTGTAGATGATGTGTGGGTTTGCCCACATTACCATCAGCTACATGTTTGCCCTCCATACCTATCCTCTCCTCCAGTGTTCAGGGTAGCATCTGCCACTCTTATCTGGACACTGGTCCTGCTTTAGACACCCTGTCTTTAGCTTATTTCTAATCAACTGCAGGGAGAAGGGAATCCTGTCTGTTCGCTTGTGTTTGGCAGAGCTTGTTTCAATTCTGTTTGATTTTGCTTAGCTCTCGTAAAGTTGATCCCAAAGGGCCCTGTCCATTGCATCAGCTTGCTGCTTGCTTTCAGCTTCCATGCTTTTGCTTGCTTGCAGGCAGGCAGTCACCCAAGAGCAAAGTCAAACAAACTAGGCTACCAGGAGGCCAGCCAGAGGCTGTTCTTGCAAAAGAAATTTCACCCATCTTACCCAGAAAAGGGTGGGGAAACAGACAAATTCTCTATTAAACTGCTGGCAAAGGGACACCCTGAATACTCCCCTCTCCCTTTTGAAAACAAATAGAAATCATTTCTTTGTGTTGTGGGAGTGGAGGGACCTGTTATGGACACAAAGATTTTGCTGCTTGTAGTTTCAATCTAAATTTCAGCTGCCAGTGTTTCAGGGCTATTTAAGAGCCAAAACAGACACCACCACCCCACCCCCCCCGCCCCGCTC